>NC_042615.1:181854179-182154179 GCF_901001135.1 Rhinatrema bivittatum
CCTCAACTGCTTTGCCTGTCAGTCCAGGCTTTGTGTCCCTAGGTGGGATTGACCTCTGTCCTCGACTGCTTTGCCTGTCTGTCCAGGCCTTGTGTCCCTAGGTGGGATTGACCTCTGTCCTCGACTGCTTTGCCTGTCAGTCCAGGCCTTGTGTCCCTAGGTGGGATTGACCTCTGTCCTCGACTGCTTTGCCTGTCAGTCCAGGCCTTGTGTCCCTAGGTGGGATTGACCTCTGTCCTCGACTGCTTTGCCTGTCTGTCCAGGCCTTACATCCCTATAAGCGCTTTACCTCTAACGCTGTGCCTATCCGTCCACTGTCAAGGCCTTTCGTCCCTACAAGGGCCTGAATTCTAATGCTGTGCCTGTCCATGCAGGCCTTACTTCCCTACAAGGGCTTGACCTCTAACACTGTGCCTGTCCATCCAGGCCTTACATCCCTGCCAGGGCTTGACCTCTAACGCTGTGCCTGTCTGTCCAGCTTGGAGCTAGGATATAGTTTTCATGACCTTCATAATATGGGCCATTTTCCCAAGATGTTTCTTAGTTGCTACATTAATGTTTCTAGTGCTATAGAAAACTGGTGGTAGTTGTACTCTAGTTCATCCTCTGTGTTCCCATTGTTTACAGAGGCACTGTACGGTACAAAGTCAACATAGGTTGATATTGTAGATTTGGACTTGAGTAGCAGTTTTCTTATTTCTGAGAGCTCTTCACGTTCCTTTGTCATCAGCTGAAGTGCGTAAGTACAGTCAGTAACTTCTGGGTATTCACTAGACGCCAACGGAAACATCCCACTCTAGGGGTGAACCCGTTCTAGGGAGTCCTTTCCTGCACAAAGGAAAGGGAACTCTTTCCTGGGCCAGCCTGCCTTTCCCCTATCAATACCACAGGGACCAGACTACCTCCACTCTGCTAACCAGTCTTGCCCCTATCAGCTTTCTGCCACTCTGCTTTGCTGCCATACACCAGATGACTCACTTAACTCCTTGTGGTGTTCTTGCCACTCTCATGGTTCCTCAGTGTGTTGGTGCTAGTCTTTCTACTTGCTATGTTCCCCCTTCATTGTGCTGTAGGATGTCAATGCCACTTGTTTTGCCGCTTTGCCTGTCATGCTGCCTTAGATGGTTCATGCACCTGTTATCGGTGCTCTCTTTTGAAGCTGTGGTGTGTTTTTGACACTCTCACTGCTGTTTGTGCCTCTGTTAAAGCACTTCTGGTACCCCTTTGCACCTTTACAGTGCCTTAGGCTATTAATGCCACTTTGCCACAGTCTAAGTACTTTGGAGCTCTTTTGTTGTTGTGATGATTGCTCCCCAGAAGTTTCATCAAAATTGATAATAAAACCCCAATTCTGCAGCCAAAAATAGACTGGAAATCCTTCCCCCATTGACTTTAATGGGAACCGGAAAACGAATTCACATATCGACGTATCGGATGTGCCATACGTCCGAATGCAACGGAAATGACCCCCGACGAATACGTATCCCAAATGCAACGAAAATTTTTTGGCTGCACATCCCTATTATCAAGTAAGTATAATTTAACTTTTCAAGCCCTGCCATCTTCCACTTTTCTTCTTACAAGACCAATATTTAAGCCAACACCCAAATCCCATTCTCTACTGTATTACCAAATTTTGTAATTATTCCTGCAGTCACCATGTTTAGTGAAGCTGTTTTCTAAAAAACAAATCAGGCCTCCCCATGCTCATTGAAGTTTGGGTTTTAACCATGGTCCATTCATGCAGGTCCCCCAGCCATCTTTGAAGCCCAGTTCTGTATCACTGCTGTTTAGGGTGGTAGCTGCTGCACCCTGTAGTTAACTCCAATGCCTTCTTGGAAGGACAATGCAATCATAACAATTAGTTTAATTTTAAAAAGATTGCTACAGCAGAGGATAATCTATATAAATAAAAATGTTAAATAGTTTGTATGTCGTCGCTAATCTCGCCAACCGCTTAACCGAATGCGTTCAAATTTGCACACAACATTCACTTCCCATACGGGAAGGATCTTATATACTTACACTAGCCGTTAAGCCTGAAACAACGGGCTACATTTAAAAAAAAAATTTCGGTCCATTTCCTTCCCACTTCCTCCCCCCTTTAGTCTCTCTCCCCCCTCCCCTCACTCTCTCCTCCCTCCCCCCCCTCACTCTCTCCTCCCTCCTCTCACTCTCTCCTCCCTCCCCCCACTCTCTCCTCCTTCCCCCACCTCACTCTCTCCTCCCTCCCCCCACTCTCTCCTCCTCCCCCCACCTCACTCTCACCTCCCCCACCTCACTCTCACCTCCCTCCCCCCACCTCCCTCTCACCTCCCTCTCCCCTCCCTCTCCCCTCCCTCCCCCACTCTCTCCTCCCTCCTCTCAGCTCACTCTCTCCTTCCTCCCCTCACTCACTCCCCCTCTCTCAATCCCCTCCCCTTTCAGCTCATCCACACCCGGCAGACAGGGGGGTGTCCCTCCCTCGCGCGCGCGCCGCCACCGCTACTGCTCCTCCCTCCCTTGCGCGCATCGCCGCCGCTGCTCCTCCCGCTCCTGCTTGTTGTCATCGTCGTCGCCGCCGCGGCTACTGCTCCTCCCACTCCTGCTCGTCGCCGCTCCTGCTTGTTGCTGCTGCCGCCGCCGCTCCCGCTCCTAAGGAGCAGGCGCCATTTTTTTTGGGGGGCATGCTCCGCTCTGGCCGACGTGCTGCCCACGCATGCGCGGTAGAGTTGCTCTCTACTGCGCATTTGTGGCACGTCGGTCAGGGCTCCCTTATCTAGTAGATTACATATATATACTTATATTACATATAGGTCACACCTGTGACAGGTAATACAAGTTTAAAAATTGCTTACACAAAACAGCGACATCTGGTGGCCGTCAGCGCAAGCGCACCCTCTTACACCTTTCGCACACACTCACACACCACACACCACCCCCACACAGGGCTATTGTCTTTCATTCACACTCCCTTATAACACACAGAAATCCACACTCATCACACCACACACCCCCACCCACACGCCTGCCAATGTCACTTACTTCACCCACCCTCCCAAAACACACCAAAACACGAATTCCTGGCTGCTACATTGGGAAGCCACGCATTTCACACACCCTCTGAATTTAAATTAAAGTACCCTCTTCCACCCACCCACGCACTGCACTCCGATCACACACACTACACCTGATACAAGTCCATGCTTCTCCGCTGGCACCACAGGAATGGTCCGGGATACATCGCATTCAGTAGGGCCGTCGGATGCCAGCAACCAAAATGGTGCCGGCGGACCTTGCCCTTACTATGCTATACAGATACAACAACGACGTCGGTACACCATGTGACATAGTAAGGGCAAGAGCCCGTCGGCGCCATATCCTCAGCGGACATTTGCCCTTACTAGGTCAGGAATCCTGACGCACCACTTTCACCGGTGAAGTTTTGCGACATGGCAGCCGGCGGAACAAACCCTAGCACAGCCTCGCCACCGGCTGGCAGTTTACACGGGTAGCTGGGGAGGAACACGGTGGAGGACCGTTCTTATTTTCCGCAGCGCGTTTTTCACAGGGGGGGGGCCACTAATTCTCCACATCTCCCGAGAGGGGGGCTGTAGCATGGGTTGCTCTATTTTGCCGGGTTGGGGGGGGGGGGGGCAGGAAGGTGTGCTTGCATATTTAAACTATTCTTTGCTGGTGCTGTTCATTTGCGGTAAAAAAAAAAAAACCCACACTAACTGTAACATTTACTGCTCTGTTCTGTTTTTTCAACTTAACCAGGCTCAGCCACAGCAACGCGTGGCAGGGTTCAGCTAGTACAAAATAAAAAGTGTTATGTCAGAGGAAGAGGCATTAATGATTACTGCATATCAGCACATGCCATTCTTCTCTTCAAGCTGGGATGTATAGGATCCTCACTGGAGCAGTAAATAACTTCTAAACACGGCACTTTTTAGGGGGTCTGGTCTGGAGATTGCTTTGAATAAAGGAAACTGAAAGCAGAATCCTCATTTAAGTTTCTGGTTGGTTTTAAAAAATTCACTGATTTTTCTTCAGTATCATTCACACATTCATTTACCTATTCGTTATCTATTTATTTTATATTCCACTTTTTCAGGCACTTCAGAAGTCATTTCAAATACATAGCAATACTGCTAAAGTAGGACTATCCTGTATTGGGGGATTCTTCATAACGTAGATAAATGAATCCCTCTGAATATATAACACATGCATATTACATAATGCGATTGCTTATTTGGGATTGGATACATTTTAGTCATGTAAGAACAGGTAAGGTATGCAGATTTACACCATGCTAACCTTTGTACTGCCGGAGCACCAAGACTTTATAAGGCTTTTGTTTTCCGCTGATGGTTTTCCCAAAGCAATATCAGATATTACTCTTTTATCCAACTAAGAAAAACAAAGAAGCAAAACATTAAGGAAGGTATTACACAAGTTGTAATGTATGGCTAGTTTTCAGGATAAATTTGTTACTGTCATTTAGTGTAGACATCCACATGCATGACAGCAAAATGTTAAGAACTCTATTTGCATAAAATCACAGTGAATCATTTTAGTAAAAATACTGGGGAGGTACAGATTCTGGAATGCATTCTGCTGGTTGTTTTCAAAGTATGTTTGTCATTGATTGTGCTCAGTGGAAGGGAAACTACACTGAATCTTAAATATTCTGCCTCCTTACCTCAAGGATCGCAGTGCACCATCCCAGCAGGACTCCTGGGTTATGTTATAGCAATAAGGATTACAATCTATGAGTTCCAAAGCTGACTAAGTTCCATTTATTTACTGATAACATTTATATTCCTCCTTCCTTCAAAACTATTGCCCATGACATCACGCCTTTGTAAGTGGGAAGTTCTGAGTACCCCACTAGTCCTTTACAATGTTACTGTTGCGCCCGGTCGCAGGCGACTGCGACCTCTAATGCTCACCTCTTTTTTCCCTGCACCTTCAATCATTGAGAGAATGGCGGCCTCTGCCAACCAACGCCAACCTCCCCTGCGTCCCCGGGACGGCGTGGGTGCTGCCGACCGCCATCTTACTTCCAGAATCACCTAGGCGCGCGCACGCATGCAGGGCCTCCATTTGTTTACGTCATGGCGGGTACCTCAGGGTCGTCCCCTCCCGATGACGACAGCCCGTGGCATACTTAAGCTGACCAGCCCATTGCTTAGACGAGTTAGCAAGGAGTTCTCTCGTTGTTAAATGCGCTCCACTTCGGACCTCCTGTTCTAGTATCTCCTCGTGGCACTCAGATGTTCTGGGTACCCACTCCTCGTGGGCCCTTCCGCATCTCGGCTATCCGCTCCTGGGATGGCCTCTCTGCCTTGGATTTCTATGAACCCGTTCCTCGGGTACCTGGTCTGGAACTTCCTGATGTGAGTACCTTCTTCACTATCTCTGATATCTACTCTGCTGAAGCCTTCACGGTGTACCCCGTGCCGCGGGCCATTACCGTTCTTCAGTACAGAGATTCTACCTATCCTGAGCTACAGGGTATTGCTGCAGCTACGTTGATCCTTGCCTTGATTCCTGTATCTAAGACCTCAGCCACTTTGCCACCTTCAGGACAGCTATCCTCGGCGTACTCCGCGCTGCGGGCCACTTCCGGATCTGCAGTCTGTAGTATCTCCATCAGCCTTCAGGAATCTCCTGGAGTATCCTGCGCAGCGGGCCACTACTGGACCTCTCATCTACAGCAGCGGTTCTCAAGTGGTGTGTCGTGACACACTAGTGTGTCGCCAAGCACCGGCTGGTGTGTCACGTGCTCCCGGTCTCTCCTGCTGCTCTTTCTTCCCTGCTGCTGTTGCCGCCGGGCTATCAGCACGTTCAAGCCAGTGGGAACGGCAGCAGTGCTAAAAGAAGCTGTGGCACCTGTGGCTGGCCTTTTCTTCTTCCCGCGCCCCCCCGTGACCCGGAACAGGAAGTGATACGCGGTGCGCGGGAAGAAGAAAGAGCTGTGCCGCGTGATAAAGTAGCATCGGCGGCGGCAGCATTGGCCCCCAAGCAATTGAAGCAGCTGGTAATCGAGAATGGAGACAGCAGCATGAGCCTCCCGCGGTCGATGGAATTCTTCCTTCTTGGCCTGCGGGCGCTGGAGGAGGAGGCTGCTGCAGCTACCATTTGTGCTGGGGGGGGGGGGGGGGGGGGAGAGAGAGGAAGTGAGTAAGAGAAAGAGAGAGAAGCAGCCAGTGTGTAAGTGAGAGAATGTATATGATTGAGAGCATGTGTGTGATTGAGAGAAACTGGTCAGAGAGCTGATGTATGTATATGTGAGAGACAATGAAAGTGACTGCTCAAGGAGATGACTGATGTGTATGTGAGAGTGTGAGACAGTCAGGGATGTGACTGATGTGTGTGTGTGAGAAAGAGAGAAAAAGCATGGAAGTGAGAAATCTGGGTATGTGAGAAAGCATGGGAGTAAGAAGCCTGGTGTTGTGGGGGTGTATGTGAAAGAAAGCATGGGAGTGAGAAGCCTGATTATGTGAGAGAGAGCATGGGAGTGGGAAGCCTGTGTGTGTGTGCAAGTATGAGAGAGAGACTGGTTGGTAAGGTGACGGTGTGACTGGTGTATGTGAATATGAGAGAGAGAGAATGTGATTCAGGGAATGAGAAGCCTGTGCATGTGGAGAGCGAGCATGGAAATGAGAGAGAGACTGGTGTGGGGGGGTGTGGGTGTGTGTGTGTGTGTAACAGAGAGAAAGTGATTATGGGAATGAGAAGCCTGTGCATGTGAAGAGAGTGAGCATGGGAGTGAGAACCTGGGTGTGTGTGAGACACAGCATGGGAGGGAGAAGCCTGTATAAGTAAGACAGAACATGGAAGTGGGAAGCCTGTGTGTGTGTGTGTATGCATGAGAGAGATCAGGTGACTGGTGTGTGTGTGAGAGAGAGAGAGAGAAAGTGATTATGGGAATGAGAAGCCTGTGCATGTGAAGAGTGAGCATGGGAGTGAGAAACCTGGGTGTGTGCGAGACAGCATGGGAGTGAAAAGCCTGTATATCTGAAAGAGAACATGGGAGTGGGAAGCCTGTGTGTGTGTGTGTGTGTGTGTGTGTGTGCATGAGAGAGATCAGATGACTGGTGTGTGTTTGTGTGTATGTGAGAGAGAGAAAGAAAGTGATTATGGGAATGAGAAGCCTGTGCACGTGAAGAGTGAGCATGGGAGTGAGAAACCTGTGTGTGTGTGAGACACAGCATGGGAGTGAGAAGTCTGTATATCAGAAAGAGAACATGGGAGTGGGAAGCCTGTGTGTGTGTGTGTGTATATGCATGAGAGAGATCAGGTGACTAGTGTGTGTGTGTATGTGTGTGTGTGTGAGAGAAAGAGAAAGAAAGTATTATGGGAATGAGAAGCCTGTGCACGTGAACAGTGAGCATGGGAGTGAGAAACCTGTGTGTGTGTGAGACACAGCATGGGAGTGAGAAGTCTGTATATCAGAAAGAGAACATGGGAGTGGGAAGCCTGTGTGTGTGTGTGTGTGTGTGTATGCATGAGAGAGATCAGATGACTGGTGTGTGTTTGTGTGTATGTGAGAGAGAGAAAGAAAGTGATTATGGGAATGAGAAGCCTGTGCATGTGAAGAGTGAGCATGGGAGTGAGAAAGCTGGGAGTGTGTGAGATACAGCATGGGAGTGAGAAGCCTGTATATCTGAAAGAGAACATGGGAGTGGGAAGCCTGTGTGTGTATGCATGAGAGAGATCAGGTGACTAGTGTGTGTGTATGTGTGTGTGTGTGTGTGTGTGTGTGTGTGTGAGAGAGAGAAAGAGAAAGAAAGTATTATGGGAATGAGAAGCCTGTGCATATGAAGAGTGAGCATGGGAGTGAGAAACCTGGATGTGTGTGAGACACAGCATGGGAGTGAGAAGCCTGTATATCTGAAAGAGAACATGGGAGTGGGAAGTCTGTGTGTGTGTATGCATGAGAGAGATCAGGTGACTGGTGTGTGTGTTTGTATATGTATGTGAGAGAAAGAAAGTGATTATGGGAATGAGAAGCCTATGCATGTGGAGAGAACAAGCATGGGAGTGAGAGACTGGTGAGTGTGTGTGTGAGAAAGAGAAAGTGATTATGAGAGTGAGAAGCCCATATATGTAAGTGGAACATGGGAGTGGGAAGCCTGTGTATGTGTATGGCATGAGAGAAACTGTTCAGGAAGGTGACTGGTGTGTTTGTCAAAGACTGTTTGGGAGATGATTGGTGTGTGAGAGACAGAAACTGGTCATGGGGGCATGACTGATATGGTGTGTGTGTGAGAGACATGGGCCCTAAGGAAGAGGACCATGAGTATAGAGCTTAGCCACTACTGCTGCTTCTGGTGTGTGCTACAGCCTGCATGGAAGAGGAGTAGGAGAGCTGCTGGAGGGGGTAAGTAAAGGTGGCTTTTTAAGTTTATTTTTCTTGATTGACTGCCATTTTAATTATTTAATATTATGTGATGTGTCTGCTTTTTTTGAAATATTTTATTGGTGTTTGGAGAATGTTTAATAGTTTTAATGAGTTTTTAATTGTTGGATGTTATTCTGTTCATAGCTGTTTTGAAACATTTATTCTGCTTATTAGTATAGTTTTACAATTATTTCTGTGTGGGGATCTATAGCTGCTTGCTAGTTCTATTTTCCTAATAAGAGGTGTATTGGTTTTTAGGACCTGATTTAATATTTGTAGTGTTGCCTTTTCATAGATAGGGTTGCTCCTGTTTGAGTGTATTCCATAATAGTGGTGTAACTGTGTGCAGATTAGTTTAGATGCATTACTACAGATCCTGGGAGTATGTTAGGTCGGTTCTGTGACTGTTATTGAGATATTTTACTAGCATGTAAGCGTTTGTATCAGTCTTATTTGTTGCGTTTTCTCAAGAGGACATGCATTGGTGGTAAACTGCTGTCTTTTCATAAGTAGGGCTATTGAGCCTGGAAGTAGAAGGAGTTTGAGTTGCTGTTACTGAGATGACACCAGAACCAGAATATCTTTTTTGTAGGGTGAGTTGTATGGGGAATGTCATAATTCTGCTTTACATCCATTATTGTGGGTCAGGGGGGTTCCCGTGGATGCAAACTGTACTTTTACATCTAGCCCTGTGACGATCATGGGTCAGTGTGTCACGCATGTGAGAACCATCTGTCAGGTGTGTCCCAACAGAAAAAAGGTTGAGAACCACTGATCTACAGTATCACCCTGAGTAGCTTGCTCAAGAACTGTGTTTTTGCATTCCCAGCTCCTTGGGTTATACATTATCTTTTCTCCTTAATAAAAGTCTTGCTCATAGCTGTGTCCAACGTCGCTGAGACCACACCCACCAATGGTGAGGCTCCCGGGGCTCCTCCCTGTGGGCAGAGACATCTCATCTTGGTCCAGGGTTCACAAATTCCTACTAATTATAACAGATTGCTAACTCCATGGACCCGGCTCAGCTCTCAGCCCTTCAGGCCATTCCTGGCCTGGCCCAACGTCTTACCGAACAACAAAGGACACTAGAGACTTTGACTAATGCCTTCAATCAGCTAAGATCTCAGCTGAATTCCACAGGAACGCCTGACAAGGCCACTCCTTCTCCATTGATGATGCCTGTACATCTCTCTGTGCCCTTGCCAGCGCCTACATGCTTTACAGGGGATCCCCTGTTAAGAAGGGGTTTTCTAAATCAGTGCTGTATGCACTTTTCACTTCAACCTACTTACTTCCCGGACGTAGTCTCCAAAACTACATACATTCTATCGCTACTAGATGGGAAAGCCCTTGCCTGGGCTTCACCTCTCTGGGAACGTAATGATCCTATATTCCAGGACTTGACGGGATTTCTCACACTCTTTCATTTTGTATTTGATTATCCCACCCGCACGACTATCACTGGATCCGCTCTCCTGCACTTACAACAAGGTACCAAGCCAGTGACTGATTATGTTATTGAGTTTAAAACCTTGTCCTCTGAACTGCATTGGGTCCTGGGTTGCCTATGGACTGTGTTCCTGGAGGGTCTTAACTCTTGCATCAAAGATGAGTTAGCGGCACGCGAACTCCCTGAAACCCTGGATGCTCTCTTTGATCTTGCTGGTGGAACTGATCGTCGACTACGCGAGCGCTCACAAGAGGTAAAGAGATCCAAGAAGATGCCACCAGGAGTTCCTCGCTTTCATCCCTCGACAGTTACCCAGACCACTCCTACACCCAATGCCGAGGAGGAAGAACCAGTTCAGCTAGGGCAAAGCTGCCTTACGTTGAACGAAAGACGTTATCGAAAGAGACATGGCCTCTGCATGTACTGCGGGGAACCTGGCCACGTGGTATCCTCCTGTCCTAACTGTCCGGGAAACTTGCAGACCTAGGATCCGCCGGAGGACTCTTCCTAAGTCTAACTCCTCCTTCTCCTCCACTGACACTTCAAGTCTCTATTATCTCGAATGCCCTTGAGTTTCATACACTAGCCCTCGTAGATTCTGGGGCCGGTGGGAACTTCATACTTTGCCAACTCATAGCGCAGCTACAAATTCCTACAGTTCGGATGCCCACTCCACTACTACTGTCATATACACGGTGAGCCTTTACTTGGTGAGGTCGCTTATACCACCCCACCGCTTCATCTCCACACTGGATCTCTGTACTCCGAGACCATTACATTTTTAGTCCTGGAAAAAGGTATACATCCGGTGGTACTCTGAATACCATGGCTTCAACTTCATTCACCCCAATTCGATTGGAGTACCCTTGAATTATCTCAATGGGGAGAAGCCTGCCACAGAAGATGCCTGGAGGCAGTGACTCCTATGCCTTGCCTGACTACTACCACCTCCCTTCCGGGTCTACCTCCACAGTATCAGTCTTACCAGGACGTGTTTTCTAAACAAGCGGCAGATACATTGCCACCTCACCGATCCTTTGACTGCACCATCAACCTAGTACCAGGCTCTGAACCTCCTAAAGGAAGGGTGTACCCACTGTCATTATCTGAGACAAAGGCTTGTCTGCTTATATTCAGGAGAACTTGGAAAAAGGGGTTCATTCGGCCTTCAAAGTCCCTGGCTGGAGCCGGATTCTTTTTCGTGGGCAAAAAGGACAGATCCCTCCGCCTTTGTATAAACTACCGTGGCTTGAATGAAATCACCATGAAGGACCGGTATCTGCTACCATTAATCTCCAAACTTTTTGATCGGCTCCAAGGAGCCAAAATATTCACAAAGCTGGACCTCAGAGGGGCATATAATCTTGTCCACATACGCCAGGGCGATGAATGGAAAACAGCATTCAATACCCGTGATGGCCATTTTGAATACTTGGTTATGCCTTTTGACCTTTTCAACACTCTGGCCATGTTCCAAAACATGATGAAAGAAATCTTCAGAGACATGTTGTATGACTGCGTAATAGGGTATTTGGACGATATATTGGTCTTTTCTCAGGATCTACAAACTCACCATTTGGATGTCTCCAAGGTTCTTCAGAGACTCAGAATAACCACATATACACCAAAAGTAGAGAAGTGTGCTTTCCACCAGGAGTCCATCCCTTTTTTGGGTTATGTAGTATCCAGCTGGGGGTTCCAGATGTATCTGCAAAAAAACCTAGAGCATTCAGGACTGGCCCCAACCTACTGGTCTAAAAGCTCTTCGCTGATTCCTCAGATTCACCAACTACTATAGATCATTCATTCATCACAACTCCACCTAGATCGCACCTCTTACTGTCATGACATGCAAGGAAGCCAATCCCTCTCATTGGTCCCCTGAAGCCATAACTGCCTTTCAGGAACTCAAAAGGGCATTTCTTCAGGAGCCATGTTTAAACCACCCAGATCCTCAATGACCTTTCATTGTTGAGGTAGACGCCTCAGACGTCGGAGTCGGCGCTGTCCTCAGCTAGCATAGTACACCCATATGCTACATCCATGCTTTTTTTTCTCTCAGCCCTTTTCACCTGCTGAGTGAAACTACAGTATACGAGACAAAGAGCTATTCGCAATCAATTTAGCGTTTGAGAAGTGGCGCCCATGGCTCAAGGATGCTCAACCACCAGATAACGGTTTTTACTGACCATAAAAACCTCGAATATTTACATCATGTACAACACTTGAACCACAGACAAGCCTGCTGGTCATTGTTTTTCAACAGATTCAACTTCCTCTTGAGGTATCATCCAGCAGACAAAAACACCCGTGCGGATGCTCTTTCCCGCTCATTTATTCCAGAAGACACTCTGGACACTCCGCATCATATCATTGATCCTGCTAGAGTGCTCCTTTCTGCCAGACACACACTTCCAGCCCGTAAAACCATGGTTCCTAGGGTACTCAGGAAGAAAATCTTCAGATGGGCTCATGATTCACTCCTTGCAGGTCACCCTGGACAATCCAAAACCCTGTCCACCTTGCAAAGATACTACTGGTGGCCCTCAATGAAAGAAGACATATGGACCTATGTGTAATTATGTTCTACGTGTGCTAGACAGAAACCACCTGCTGGTCATCCCTGGGGACTTCTTCAACCTTTGCCCGCTCCTAGCAAACCGTGGACATCCATCTCCACGGACTTTATCGTTGACCTACCTATATCCAGTGGAAACAACACCATTTGGGTCACTGTTGACCAGTTTTCCAAAATGGCTCATTTTGTGGCGTTACCCAGTCTACCATTTCCTCCCGAACTAGCAAAAGGTTTCATCCATCAAATCTTCATAAGAACATAAGAACATTCCATACTCGGTCAAACCAAGGGTCCATCAAGCCCAGCATCCTGTTTCCAACAGTGGCTAATCCAGGTCATAAGAATCTGGCAAGTACCCAAAAACTAAGTCTATTTCATGTTACCGTTGCTAGTAATAGCAGTGGCTATTTTCTAAGTCAACTTAATTAATAGCAGGTTATGGACTTCTCCTCCAAGAACTTATCTAATCCTTTTTTAAACACAGCTACACTAACTGAACTAACCACGTCCTCTGGCAACAAATTCCAGAGTTTAATTGTGCATTGAGTGAAGATGAACTTTCTCCGATTAGTTTTAAATGTGCCACATGCTAACTTCCTGGAGTGCACCCTAGTCTTTCTATTATCTGAAAGACTAAATAACCGATTCACATCTACCCGTTCTAGACCTCTCATGATTTTAAACACCTCTATCATATCCCCCCTCAACCGTCTCTTCTCCAAGCTGAAAAGTCCTAACCTCTTTAGTCTTTCCTCATAGGGGAGCTGTTCCATTCCCCTTATCATTTTGGTCGCCCTTCTCTGTACCTTCTCCATCGCAATTATATCTTTTTTGAGATGCGGCGACCAGAATTGTACACAGTATTCAAGGTGGGGTTTCACCATGGAGCGATACAGAGGCATTATGACATTTTCTGTTTTATTCACCATCCCTTCCTAATAATTACCAACACTGTTTGCTTTTTTGACTGCCACAGCACACTGAACTGGCGATTTCAATGTGTTATCCACTATGACGCCTAGATCTCTTTCTTGGGTGGTAGCTCCTAATATGGAACCTAACATTGTGTAACTATAGCATGGGTTATTTTTCCCTATATGCATCACCTTGCACTTATCCACATTAAAACTTTAGATCTACACATATTGGAGTGTGATCTCTGATCACACTCCAATATGTGTAGACCTAAAGTTTTCTCCCTCCACCTCCTCAATTTGCATAAGGCGTTTTCCTTATTACCTGGCTGATGACACATAATTTCATGACTATCTGTTGGCTAAATGGATGGAATTTGCTAAACTAAACAGTGAATATTCTGTGAATCCAATCCTCTTTTGGTACTGCTAAGTCGGTAATGAGGGGTGATATTATTTCATATGTAGCCTATAGGCTCAAAGTATTGGACAAGCGCATCCTGGCTCTAAGCTCCCAACTGAGGCGCTTGAAAGGAATATTGGCCTGTTCTAATGCTGGCTCAGACAGAGAAAAATATCTCACCCTTCAAGGGGCCTTAAATTCTAGCTTTACTAGTGTGCAAAAAAGAGCCTCCTATGTTACCAATACCGATTATATCAGTTTAGCAACAAGTCGGGGAAACTAATGGCTAATTTAATTAGAGCTGCCCGTAGTCCTCAACATGTTGCAGCTATCCGTTCCCCTGCCAGACATATAGTCACTGACACCTCGGCCATTTTAACTCATTTCAGGAAATTTTACTCTGACTTGTATTCTTTTGAGGGCTGGGACACAGAGACATGTGATTGGTTTTGTGCTCGGCTCGGCCTTCCCTGCCTTACCGCAGCACAGAGGGAATGGTTGAACAGACTGCTCAGGACTGAGGAGGTGCAGTTGGCTGTTCGACAGGCGAAGTGATTTAAAGCCCCAGGCCCCGATGGCTTTACTGCTAAATTTTATAAATGTTTGGCAGATAATTTGGGGCCCCCCTGGTGCTTACTTTTTCAGAGCTGATAAAAACCGGAGCATTTCCAGCGCATGTTAACACTGCCCATATTACTCTTATCGCAAGTCCTGGGAAAGACTCTCTTTCTTTAACCTCATACCACCCCATTTCCTTACTTAATTTTGATCAGAAATTGTTGGCTAAGATCCTGGCAGATCGTTTGGCAGAGCTGTTGCCCTCCCTAGTCAGGTGGGGTTTGTTCGGAACCGTTATGCCCTGACTAACATTCGGAAGGTGCTGGCTGCTATGGCTAAGTGCCAACAAATGGAGACCCCCTATCTAGTGATCAATTTTGATGCGGTGAAGGTGTTTGATAGAGTGGAGTGGCAATACCTTTTTCACATTTTGCGGTCTATGTGGTTTGATTGCCTTTTTTATGATGCCATCCAATTGTTGTACCATGACCCAGCCACCCTTATTGTTGCTAATCGTTCCCAGTCCGAGATTTTTTCGGTATCATGGGATACATGACAGGGCTGCCCATTATCCCCTCTTATTCCTACTCAGCTTGAGCCCCTTCTCTAATCTATCCAGGCTGCTTGTGAGGTGGATCAAGTTGCAGATGGAGGTGTTCAACTGTGCGGCCTTCGCATATGACATATTGATATTTCTGACAGACCCCACCCTTTCTCTCCAACCCCTTTTGCACTTAATCTGGGCATTTGGGATTTTTTCAGGCCTATGCCTTAACACTGATAAGTCAGAATCCCTGGCCTTCCCTGAAGCCCTCCGGGAACATTGGGATGAGACATTTCCATTACAGTGGGCCGGAGCATCACTCAGATATCTGGGAATTCTCCTTCCACACTCTCCAGCTCACTTATATAGATTCAATATCCCGCCCCTGGTTCAATATTCGTAGAAGTTACGTAGTTGGTGGGTTCTACCGCTTTCCCTGGGAGGTAGGGGGAACTTGTTCAAGATGGTTCTCCTGCCTAAGTGGCTGTATGTCCTTCAAAATATGCCACTCCTTCTCAAACGTAAAGATCTTGTTAATTTGGACAAAGAGTTACACTCTTTTTTGTGGAGGGGAGGGAAACCCAGAATACCCTTAGCTGGGTTGCAGGAGAATTGGGGGGAGGGGGGCTGGGGGTTGCTGACTTGGGCATATACAATTTGGCATGTAATCTGCACATTGTTAGAGAATGGCTCCTGGGACAGTCCTTCTACGTCAATGTGTCAGCTGAAAAGGCCCTGGTAGCCCCTTTGGATCTGAAATATGTGCTGCAGGTTTCTTCAGATAAACTTCTAACCTTTCTAATCCAATCCGAAGGGATAGTGCCTCTCCGGAAAACCTGGCTTGCGGTAACTAAATTGTTAACGATTCCACAGTTATGTTATTTCTTGCCTATTCAGGGAAACTTGGATTTCTGCCCAGGCTCTCAAACAGTAGGTTTTCGCCACTGGGGGTCTAAAGGTATCTCTCAGTTGGGTCATTTGCTAACCAAAGAGGGGCAGCTGCTGTCATTTTCAGATTTGAGGGACTTGTATAATTTGCTTAGGGACCAGGTATTTTCCTACCTCCAGATCCAACACTATATTAAGTCCCTGTCGTCAGAGTCCTTGAGCCCCACAGTCTTTCAATCCCTGGCTGCTTTATTTTTGTTTGATAAATCGCAGCTTCCTTCCCTTTCCATATATTATAAAAGCCTAAAAAAATGTGGGCGGACGGATACGTATTCAATCCTTGTAGATCAATGTAATGGGGATGGAGTGTTTGTTCTTACTATTTCTATCCTTCAGGCATGTTTCAAACGAGTGTCCCAACTATCCTCTGGCATGTACTATAGGGAAATGCAGTACACATTTCTGTGGCCCATAAAGCATGCCGCTCCCAAATTTCTCCCTCTGCAATATGTGAAAAGTGTCAGAAGGCAACAGGTACTTTATCTCACTTTTTTTTGGGCCTGCCCCCCCCCCCCGTACAATGTCTTTGGGGTTGTATTGCCAGTTAAATCATGAATCTGCTAGGGGTTTCCCTCCCCATATTTCCTTTACTTTTCCTCTTTGGGTGTTTTCCTCCTTTACAGGTTAGAGGTGTTGGGCCTCGTTTGTTTAAACAGAAAGCATACTACAATTTCCGAGATATTTTCTTGTGCTACTCCTGAGTTTTGTTCCTTCCAGTTTCATATCATAACTTCTTATGATAAGTCACTGCTCCTTGTGACATTGGGCAAGTCACTTAACCCTCCATTGCCTCAGACACAAATTTAGGGGGTGATTTATCAAGCCGCATTAGGCATTTACCATGCAGTGAACAGCTGTAAGCACCTTGCAGGAATATGTATTATTTTACCTCTAATAATGCAAGTATGGTAATCAGTTGCTTTGCATGCAAATGCATATAAGGCAGCTCATTACTAGGCAATTTCATATAAATAACGAGGATTGACTACAAAAATTGAAAGCCGCATTATTTTAATGAAAATTAGCTACAACTTAGGAACATTCTGGGCATTTGAGTGTCCTTTAGTCACGTGTGTGGTTTTAAGAAAAGGCTGGGGCTGTGGGGCAGCGTCCATCCTGCCGTCATTAACATGGTGGCGGGTAGGCATTCTGTTCCCTAGCTCAATCCTTGGGGGGGGACGACACTGAGCAGCGTGAGTGGCGATGCGTTATTTAATTTTAAATTTTGATATGGGAGCCCTGATTGGTCCTGCCGTGTCTGTGGGGCTCAGTGGAAGTCGGTAGAGGAGGGATTTTTCCCTCCAGGATTGAGGAGCCGTTTTTGCTTACCTCAGACCCTCGGTGGCAGCAGTGGTGTCAGCCTGGGTTTTTTCTTTCCCTCTGAGCATTATTTTTCTTGGGCTCGTCTGTCGGGGGTGTTTCTTGTTGGTTAGCTGTGGGCTGATGGAACGATGGGGAGATCGCATCACAATGGAGCTGCGAAGTTAGCCGGCTAGGGCCTTAGCCAATTATCATGGACTTGTGTAAGAGGCACCGATGTCCAGCAGTAGTTGCGGTGCCCTTGGGGGGAAAAATGACTTGAGCACATGGCTCTGTCGGGAATTAGTCACATCGACCTGGAAGGATTTTGCCTTTTTGATTAATTTTATGCCGGGCACTTGTTTTGGGTGGTCGGATATAAGGTTCATGTGGAAGTTTAGGGATCAGCCTATTTGGAAGTGCGGGATTAAGAAAGTCGATAAGCAAGTGGGGTCGTGGTTAGAGGGGCAAAGTGGGCTTTCGTATTGAGCACGATTGGGGGATGCATGTGTGGGTTTTTATAGTTCAGCCGGCATTCATCTGTTGCATGTGGGTATTCAATACTGCAGCTTAGTAAACCTTGCAGTACTGTCCTCCTCCAGGGGAAAATACTACAGCTTAATAAAATGATCCTCTTAGTTTTTAAGCTTTCTGGGAACACGGAAATACCTACAGTACTTGAATGTAACTCGCCTTGAGCTACCAATAAAAAGGCATAAGAACTAAACCAAAATAAATAAAATTATCTTGAATGTACTGTCCATCAAGAAATATTTGGTTCTTATGAATTAGTTTTACCTTTGAGGTTTTTAAACATCCCTCTCTTCTCTCCTCCAGGGTATGATCTCGTTCTTAAGTGTCACCTTTCTGGTGCAGACCAGATCCTTTGGATACCCTATCTCTGGCCTGCCCCTACTCTGTCTATATCTTTCTGGTGATATAACCTACAAAGCTGAACATAATGCTATAGCTGAAGTCTCACCAGTGATTTGTACAGAGGGGATGTGATTGGGTGGAACTTGTGAGGGTACTAACCTGCAATATTTTTCACCTCCTTTTTTATATACCAGGCATTCCTCTCCTTCTGCACCTCCAGCTCTCCAATTTAACTTATCTCCCTTTTTGGCAACTTTGAGTTCACCCATATCATTCTTTTATTTGTTGGTTTTCAGTATTTCACCACTCATCATATACTGCTCCCCTCCAAACTGAGATGGAGGAAGATTGCCCATTCCTTCTTCAGAAGCATGCATTAAGTCAGCTAGAGGGCTTAAATCCACACATTGGCTTGCATATTGCAGGAGAGATTACAAAGGGGAAAAGGAGAAGAAATGGTATTATTGATTTTATTGCTATCTAATGATAGTAAGTGGATAAACGGAAACACAGGAAGTTACCTAATAACTAAAACTTGAAAAGGCTGCACATGGTCTGGAAATACTTAAAAACCATACCTGAACAATTAGTTTGGTTAAGGGATTTGTGATGACTTTCAATAGGTCAGGGGTATCTTTGCCACCGTGGATGTTAAATGTTTTAATTATAGCATCTGTGAGGTAGAAGAGATAACCAGTAGCTGCCTCAATGGGCAAAAGTATCACCACTGAGATCCAGTTAAAGAAATCATGGACTGTGGCTCCAGAAAAAGCCCTGCAAAACAGAGGGTGATATCTTCAATGGCAGGCAAATACCATCTTCCCCTCATAGTAGCTCACCATAGCCATCTTTATACACATTAAAATTATTTCACTATAGTTACTGTTACTGACATCTACATTAGGCCAGATAAACATTTTGTGCCAATGGAAAAAATACTAAGTACAGTTGGTATAAAATTATTTATTGGTTCATTAATCTATAATAATGTAATCAGTGAATCAGAAGGTTGCCATATTTGTACTGTTATTTGAGAAAGTGAGGAATCGAAATAAATTAAGAAGAGAAGGAACATTCTTGATTGGACTTTGAATATATTTTTAAAAGAAATATATAGCAGAGTATATATATAGAGAGAGAGAGAGAGAGCAGAAAGAAATCAACACTGGCACTCTCGAAATTACAGGGTTCAACAGCTTGTGCAATGTTTATATAAGAAATCAATAAAATAATTGTTTTACAAGAAAATTTTTTTTTTTTAGAAATATTATGTTTTTGATCCAGAATTATATATTTTTGTATTTTATATATATATATATATATATTCCACTAGCAACATCTACCACTTAATGACTAAATTTTGTTACTGAGACCTTAAAAGTTTGACTGTCTGTCTTGCAGTAAGATGTCATACCTGTGTAGCTACAGTACTTAATCAACCAAAAAAGAGACAGGAGATTACAAAATTATATAGAAAGGGCACTAAATTGAAAAATGTGGAATTTTTCTTATGATCATAAAAGTATCAGTAAGCCAGATGGGGTGAGGAAGGAAATCTCCACCACCCAGTTTAATCTATCATCCACCTTCTTCCAACAAATGACTTCATAGCCATATAAAAAATAAGAATAAAATAAGAATAATATCACTATAGTATATAAATCAACTGTCTAGAATTAAACATCAGCCAATCAGGCCATTCAGTTCTAACATTTTATTTTCTGATGGAGGTTAAAACTAAAACTGGTATCAACAGTACCTTCTAAACACATTCCGATCTATAGATTGCATCAGGGCTACAATTGTGTTGGTGACCGAGGTTCCAATATTTGCCCCCATTATAATGGGAATAGCGGTTCTGACAGTCAACACTGTAAACGGGAAGAAGAAAGAAGATAAGAACATAGAATCAGAAAACTGAGGAGTCATGAAATGCGAATACATATACATAGTACATAATAATAATCATTGCCATCAGACAAATAGATTCTAAGCAGATGCTGAGAACACTTGTACTTACTGACATATTTCTGATTCATAATGGTCCTGCTCCATACAGCTTTATTTTCTGTTAGGAATCCAAGCTCAGTTCTGGTTTCAGTGTTAAGCTAATTCTGACAAATCCTTCAGATTTCTGCCAGAATTTTATATTTAATCCAGTTTCACTGTCAATGAGACAGAGACCTTACTCAGCAATGATATATATTGAATGGGAGGACTCGCCTTTTCACTAAGTCTTCCAATCCTCAATAGTGGAAAGATTGATCTCATTTTTTAACTTATAACTACAATTTACTTTTCCCTATACATAATTCTATCTCCAAATTAAAAGAACATTTCCTAGCATGTAGCAGATGGACTCAAAACAAGTGGGTATAGTGTGCTCGTGATAGCAGTTGGAGACGGATCTGACGTCAGCATGGGTACATATACCCCCACAGGAAGTGCAGCAATTCAGTAATTTCCGTCTCCAAAGCAGTTCGGAGCTACCTCACGCTCGCTGAGCGTGTTTCCAAATTCTACTCGACTAAATTCTTAGAAGAAACCTACCTGAAGACGAGCCCCACACTCCTGCGGTGATACCACTCGGTCCCTCCCCCAGCTGAGTTTCCCGAGGTGATTTCCGTGGTCCCTCGGAGGTAAGTGCCTCGGTCCAGTGGCCGAATCGCAGCAGGGACTTAGCCCCCGAGTGAGAAGGGCTCGGGCGCGGCTTGGCCCCCGAGCGAGAAGGGCTCGGGCGTGGCCTAGAGGCAGCCTCGGTCCCGGCATGGACGGCCCCCGAGCGGATGAGTTCGGGTGCGGCCCAGAGGCAGTGGGTGCACTTCCTCGAGCGCGGCGGTGAAGGTACTCACCCTCTCCCCCCGCAGCCTGAGACCGCCCGGGTCGCAACCGGGAAGCGCCGAAGACAAGGTAAGGCGTACATCTTTTCTTGTTGTCTCCGAGGAAGTGAGGATTCGCAGAGCCGCCACAGAGGTTGCCATTTTCCTGCCTGGTTCGTTAGCGCGCATTAGGCGCACGTTGTTAGTTAGGCGCAAGCTGTTAGGCGCACATTGTTAGGCGCACGCTGTTAGGCGCACATTGTTCAGCGCACATTGTTGGGCGCATATTGTTGGGCGCATATTGTTAAGCGCACATTGTTGGGCGCATATTGTTGGGCGCATATTGTTAAGTGCATATTGTTAAGCACACATTGTTAAGCGCACATTGTTAGGCGCGCTTTGTCAGGCGCACATTGTTAGGCGCACGTAGTTCAGTGCACAACTGTTTAAGCGCCCGCTGATAAGCGTCCGTTCTTAGGCGCACATGGAGCGTAAGAGAGCCCATGCGTTGGCGGAGCCGGCACCTCCAGCATCGGGCGTAAGCCTCTGCTCGGCATGCAACCTCACAGCCACTCAGGGCGAGGAAGCAGACTCCCTATGTGCCCAATGTGAAGAGGCCCTGGGAGTTCCAGGCCAGGACCGGTTGCAGACCAGCATACTTGCCAGTTCCTCAGGGAACACCCCGGACCTAGCAGGCAGCGGTGAGCAGCCGGGGAACCCGAGAGACCTGGTACCCCTCAGACCAGATCCTGCTTCGCTCTCATGGGTGGAATTATTCAAGGGGATTCATGCCTTTGTCACAATGCAGGCTGCTCTCCGAGCGGGTCCATACGTACCAGATGACCCGGCCCCAGGGCCCTCAAGGCCTAGACAAGGCCACTCGCCACCCGGAACCCCACTTATGGGGATTTAGATTACCCTGAGGAAGACGACGAGTCCCCCGAGGAGGGAGAACTTCCCTCGGGGATTGAACCATATCGGACCATGAGGCGCTTCTTTCTGAAAGGGGATGTCCCGGGCCTGATCTCTCAATGCCTGTCGGAGCTGGCTATCCCGGGCCATGATGCCCCAGGGGAACCTAGAATGAACCCCCTGTTAGAGGGCCTGCGCCAAACGTCTCACCATTTTCCCCTCCTACAAGCAGCTCAGCAGCTCATCGATCTGGAATGGAATACGCCGGAGGCCTCATTCAAAGGGGGTCGGGCCTTGGCTGGCATGTACCCCTTAGACCCGGCAACCAAGGAGAAGCTGGCGTGCCCCCAGGTAGACGCCATAGTTAGCGCAATTGTGAAGCGCACCACCATTCCGGTGGAGGGGGTGACGGCCCTCAGGGATACACATGACCGGCCCATGGACACCATTCTGAAACAAGCCTTTGAGGTGGCAGCCATGTCCCTACGAATTGTGACCTGCTGCACCGTGGTGACACGTTCCTGTTTATCACAGGCTAGGAACAACACCCCGGGAGAAGAAATGGAATCAGCTCTTTCGTTCCTCACTGATGCAGCCTCCGATTTAGTCGTACGGCAGCCAAGGGAGTGACATCCTCAGTGGCAGCCAGGAGACAGCTCTGGCTACGTAATTGGTCGGCTGACTCCTCCTCCAAGTCACGCCTCACGAGAATGCCCTTTGATGGATCCCTCCTGTTCGGCAGTGACCTTGAGAAACTGGCCAATAAGTGGGGCGCCTCCACATTACCCCGTCTACCAGAAGACCGGTCAAGGAGGAACCAGCGCCCCTTTCCCAGCCCATCCAGAGGTAGAACCTCTCAGCGCTTCAACCCTTACAGAACTCGCTACCAAGCACCTTGATCGCAGGCCAGGAACCAGTCCTTTCGGGCTAAGCACAACAAGAGGGGAACCGGCTCGGGTTCAGGTCCCGGCCGTACCCCACAATGACAATCAGCCGACCCATCTGGGGGTCGTGGCCATAGGGGGCAGGCTATCCCTCTTCTACCGCAGGTGGGTCGAGATTACCTTGGATCAGTGGGTCCTCGCCATCATCCGAGAGGGGTATTACCTGGATTTTCTTTGGCTTCCACCGGACAGGTTTGTGGAATCTCCTTGTTCGCCCCTCAAGAGGATGGCCCTAGAAGTTACTTTGCGGCGGCTCCTGTCCCTAAAGGCCATAATACCAGTACCTGCAAGGGAGATGAATTCTGGGCATTATTCCATTTATTTCATTGTGCCCAAGAAGGAGGGCCCTTTCCGGCCCGTCCTGGACCTCAAGTCAGTCAACCGATACCTACGGGTCCCCAGCTTTCGCATGGAAACTCTGCGGTCTGTCAAAAATTCAGTACAGCCAGGGGAGTTTCTCACATCCCTAGATCTGTCGGAAGCCTACCTGCATATCCCAATCCATCGGGACCATCAGCGCTATTTACGCTTCAAGGTCCTGGTCCAACACTTACAGTTCTGAGCCTTACCCTTCGGGTTAGTCACAGCGTCGCGGACCTTTACCAAGGTCATAATAGTAGTGGCAGCGTCCCTCAGGAAGGAGGGAATCCTCGTCCATCCCTACCTGGACGATTGGCTGATCTGGGCGAAGTCACCAGAGGAGAGCCGCCAGGCAACCAACAGAGTTATAGCTCATCTGGAAAGCCTAGGATGGGTTGCAAACTTGAACAAGAGTTCCCTACAGCCTTCTCAGTCGCTGGAATACCTAGGAGTCCGATTCGACACCCAGGAAGACAAGGTCAGCCTGACCTCCAAGAGAAGATCAAAACTCCGGAATCGTCTGCAAGCCCTGCTGAGCGCCACCCAGCCCACAGCTTGGGATTACTTACAGGTCCTCGGCCTTATGGCATCCACTCTGGAGGTGATACCATGGGCACGGGCTCATATGAGACCATTACAACGCGCCCTCCTATCTCGATGGAGCCCACAATCACAGAACTACACCATACACCTACCTCTACCAGCCAGAGTACGGAATCAGATACGGTGGTGGTTGCAGCCCGGCCACATGAGCCGGGGGTCAAGAATGTCCTCCCCAACCTGGACCCTGCTCACTACAGATGCCAGCCTGAACAGATGGGGAGCACATTGTGAAGAACTCACTGCCCAAGGGCGGTGAAACAGAGAAGAGTTGGGGTGGAACATCAACCGACTAGAGGCATGAGCAGTCAGGCTAGCGTGCCTGCGATTTGCCCACAGACTTCGCAACAGAGCAGTCAGAGTGATGTCAGACAACGCCACCATGGTGGCATACATCAACCGACAGGGCGGAACCAGAAGCCAACAGGTATCCCTAGAAATAGCCCCCCTGATGACTTGGGCGGAAGCGAATCTCCAAGACATCTCCGCCGTCCACATCGCCAGGAAGGACAACACCACGGCAGACTT
Organism: Rhinatrema bivittatum; assembly: GCF_901001135.1. NCBI lineage: Eukaryota > Metazoa > Chordata > Amphibia > Gymnophiona > Rhinatrematidae > Rhinatrema > Rhinatrema bivittatum. The sequence continues at coordinate 181,878,305 of NC_042615.1, forward strand.
CCTCAGCAGAGAAAGCCTAAATCCAGGGGAATGGCAGCTGTCGCCCACAGCTTTCCAGATGATTGTGGATTGGTGGGGGACGCCGGGCATGGACCTACTAGCGGACAGGTCCAACGCTCAAGTACCCAGATATTTCAGCCGCAGGCGGGATCCTCTATCTCAGGGGATCGATGCCCTGGTACAGCCATGGCCTCGGGGGATCCTGCTATATGCCTTTCCTCTGTGCCCCCTGCTGGGCGCCATTATACACAAGATTCAGCGACACAGAGGCCTAGTTCTTCTAGTGGCACCGGACTGGCCAAGAAGACCCTGGTACGCAGACATGAGAAGACTACTGGCAGGGAATCCACTTCCCCTGCCTCCACACAGAGACCTGCTGCGGCAAGGTCCCATCTTCCACAAGGATCCAGCTCAATTCTCTCTTATGGTCTGGCCCTTGAGAGGGCTAGACTGAAGAAAAGAGGATACTCGGGGCCGGTAATAGATACACTCCTCCGAGCACGCAAGTTCTCCACATCACTAACATATATAAGGATCTGGAGAGTATTTGAAGCCTGGGGCGAAACTCACGGCACCAATCCACATGCCGCTAAGATCCCTATCATTTTGGATTTCCTGCAAGATGGACTTCAGAAGGGTCTGTCTCTCAGTTCCATCAAAGTTCAAGTGGCAGCGCTATCCTGCTACGGTCCCCGGAGTGACGGTAACAGCATCGCCACACACCCAGACGTTTCATGTTTCCTGAAAGGAGTCAAACACATTCGCCCGCCACTGAAGTGGCCGGTGCCCCTGTGGAACCTCAACCTACTGTTGGAATTTCTAGCGGGATCCGCCTTCAGACCCCTTCGAGGCCTGTCTCTCCGTTTCTTGACCTTGAAGATGGTGTTCTTGCTGGCTGTATGTTCAGCACGCCGCATCTCAGAGCTACAAGCACTGTCCTGCCGGGATCCGTTCCTCAGAATCACTCCAGAGGCTATCCATCTTTGCACGGTTTCTTCCTTATTACCCAAAGTAGTCTCACAATTTCACCTCAACCAAACCATATCCTTGCCAACCACGGAAGGTTTGACGAAGTCAGAAGAAGGTTGAATACTGCGTCATCTCGACATCGGCAGAATGCTGGCCAGATACTTGGAAATGTCAGAAGCAGTACGAAAGACGGACCATCTGTTCGTCCTTCACAGCGGGAAGAAGCAAGGAGAAGCGGCCTCCCGGCCAACCATCGCCCGCTGGATCAAAGAAGTTATCAAGGCGGCCTACGTAGAGGCGGGAAAACCACCAACTCTACAGGTCAAGGCTCATTCTACCAGAACGCAAGCAGCCTCTTGGACAGAAACTAGGATGCTGTCGCCTGCAGAGATATGTAAAGCAGTGACCTGGTCCTCCCTCCATACCTTCTCCAGATTCTACCGTCTGGACGTTCAGGCCAGGGAGGACACAGCATTTGTGAGGGCAATCCTAAACGGACCTCGGGCAGCCTCCCGCCCAGTCCGGGAGTAGCTTTTGTACATCCCACTTGTTTTGAGTCCATCTGCTACACGCTAGGAAATGTTGAGATTACTTACCTGATAATCTCCTTTTCCTTAGTGTATGCAGATGGACTCAGCATCCCACCTGGCTGCCGGTATACATGGGGATTCGCCGACTCACGGTAAGCCATGTTTTTCTTATATAGGGCGTCCACCCTACCCGGTGTCGACGCCTTCCGGTTGAGAACACTGGCGGTCTCCAGCTACTATCAATTGGTATGGGTAATCCTGTTCATTTAATCGATCAGTCAGTCACACATATATCCATAAAGCTTTGCAAGGAAGATTACTGAATTGCTGCACTTCCTGTGGGGGTATATGTACCCGTGCTGACGTCAGATCCGTCTCCAACTGCTAGCACGAGCACACTATACCCACTTGTTTTGAGTCCATCTGCATACACTAAGGAAAAGGAGATTATCAGGTAAGTAATCTCAACATTGGAAGTGAATGAATGGAAAATTGAGGACCTTACATTTTAAATTTGAATCATTTTCCTCTATCATAAATTTATCTCAACATCAGCCCTCCCTAAGTCCTGCTACATCTCTCTTTCAATGCCCTGCAGTCATCTACCCTTCTCTCAGTGGCGTAACAAAGACAGTGGGCCAAGGACCCCGGGCACCAGGCTGTGAGGTGTGCCAGCCACTCAACAAGTGCCAGAGGATAAGGAGTTCTGCCAGGTGCCCCTCTCCTTCCCACCAACACCTTCATCCAGGCACTGCCCTTGATTGGCTGCAATCAGCAGCAAAAGACTTTCACGTACACTACTTCTGTGGCTTCTGCAGTATGTCAAGGCAATCTTTCCACTTCTGGTGATGAGGATGCCCTTTTAAGGGAGGCATTCTCTAATCTTCACAAACTCTACCAACTCCTCAGTGATCAAACAATAATCTGTTCCTACTGTTGTCTCCCCTCACTTACTGTATTTTCATAACTTGCCTTCTTTGTACCTATTGATATACCTATGTTTACCTTGTTTAACTCTGTAAACATTCAGCATTATATAAAAATAAAATGGTTTCTTACATCTAGAAGATACCATACTGACAACAATGGATGTTGACGTGCTGGAGCTTTGCACCAAGACTGTCACCAGTATTCCAATCACCAAACCGGCCACAGGGTTAGACAACACAGCATTGTGTTTGAAAATCTCACCCGCCACTTTACCTAAGGAAACACATTGATTCGGTTAAAGTAGCAGATATTCAATTACAGTGTAGCATTTTTGCATTTAAAGGCTCATTCAGAAGATAATCAGAAGCTATACATGTGTAAGTTTGAGTCTGAACTTTACTGAGAATAAGATATCTACTTAGTGGCCAAATCATTTTCCTTTATTATTGTTCAATGTTTGCAGAATCAACTGTTTTCACATGCATTATTGACCACTCCATTCAATATATACTGAGTGCAATGGATCAATGCTAAATTGAATGATTACAGCTGATTTCAAAATCAATGCAACACATCTGAATTATATAAATAGAGGAGTAATGAGCTAATTAACTCTTTCCTCCTATTCATAAATAGTTAAATACTGTTCAGTCAAGTTGCTGAACAAACATTTTTGCTATCTAGTAAGGTGGTGAAGAGGTTTGCACACCCTCCTGCCACATCAGCTCCTTAGTTACCATTACCAAGCACCAGAATCCATACAAAAAAAATTACTCCAGTTCCCCTTCATCCCCAATCAGTTTTCCTCTCTCTCCCCAAATTTCTTACATAAACCTCCTTCCCCTCACCTGGATCACTCCCTAATGGTGACAGAAACTCCTCCTCTTTCCCTGACATCCTCATATACCCTCCTTCTCCTTCTATCAATCCCCTCCTTCTATCAATCCTTCTCCTTCTATCAATCCCCTCCCCCTGAAGATGACAGAAATAATCCCTCTTCCCTGATTGCCTCCTCCAATCCCTTCACAGAAACTGGTCCCCTCTCCAGAAGCATCAGCCATTTCTAACATCTTCCCTGACCCTTCTGATTCCACCCCCACCCTCACTTCCCATGAGGCACTAGAACACCCCCTACAGGTTACCCAGAACCCCCCACTGCCAGCAGGAGCATAAAGGCTCACCTTCTGCTGGCTCCAATAACAACTTCCAAATGGTGCTAGTTGGCAGTATTAGACACCCTGACTCAAATGTTGGTCAGACTGCGGCATCGCCAACTGATACCATTTTGAAGTCGCCTATCATCTTGTCAGCAGGGATGCTCCGCTGCACCAGGGGATAGCAGATGGAATCTGCCAGCTCAAGGGAGATGTTGGAAATGGCAAGGGAGGATTCTGGAAGGGCTCTGGTTTCTGTGAAGAAATTGGGGTTTCAGGAGCCTTTGAGGATAACTAATAGTCCTTTCACCATAGGGAGGGCAATCAGGGGAGAGGGGAAGGGAAAATCATCACTTTTTGTGTCTCCTCCCTAACTGGCCTAGTAAAATAGGGCCAATTAGCACAGGGGATCAAAGATTTCTGTGGTGATTGGGACCTTACTCATGTCAAAGCAGAATACATAAGACAGTGCTAATTTCTAACCTGAAACATTAGTGAATGCTGTGGTATGCAATAGTTTACTATGCAGATTAAGGGCCCTATTTATTAAGCATTTTTCCTTTAACACAAAATGGGAGAAACCTTTAGTAACAGTAAAGAATCCCCTAATTTTGAAAGATGACCCACAGTAACCTCCACATTTAGTGCCTGGTTTGCTAAGCTTCATTTCCACAGACAGAGAATGAGAATAAAGCCTTTAGGGGTACATTTTTAAAGTCCGGTGCATGCAAATACCGGGAGATACGCGTGTGGCCGCGTCGAGCGCATTTTCAAAACGACCCAGCCACGCGCGGAAGTCCTAGGTTGTTGAAAAGGGGCAGGCCGGGGGTGAGGTGGGGGGAGGCTGGCCAGGACAGCGCACACAACTTAATTTTGCTCAAAGGAGCAGGTAAGTTTTCAAACAAAAAAAATAGGGGAGGTAGGGTGGGTTTAGGGGTCGGGGTGGAGAGGGGAAAAGGTAGGAAGGTGAGGTTAGGAGGATAGGGAAGTTCTCTCCCAGTCCACTCAATTGGAGCGGACTGGGAGGGAACTGGGCAAAGGCCTGATGGCGTCGCTGCGCGTGAGTCAAAAAAATCCCCCCCACCCCTCGCGAGTCAATACAAAATCGGGCACGCATGCGCGTGCAGGTATCGGATTTTATAACAGGCGCACGATGACGCGCGCCTGTTAAAAAATTAGCGCGTCCAGGTGCGCTCACCGGGAGCTGCGCGCACATGGATGCCCACCCGGGCTTTTAAAAATTTACCCTAGTTGGTAAATTTCAACCTGGCATGCACGCACACATTTGCGGGCATACGTCGGGCCCTGCCCAGGGGTGTGGCCATTTTATAACATACTTGCGCCCTTGCGTGCATATGTTATATCCCGGCCGCGTGCCCATGTGTGACAAGTTTTAAGTGGGCATGTGCAGGTGTGCGCAAACCCTTACACTACTGCGTAAATCGGAGGATTTTAAAAGGATCGCTCACCAACGCCATTCTCAGTTTTACCAGTTTGTCCCCAGTTTTTCACAGTTAAGCGAGAAGTCTTCCAAACCCCCCTGGTTTGATAGCCTTCCCTCCCCCCCCCAGTTAGCCCCCAATTCTTAAAACCCTGCAGATCTGCCTAGTTTTCTTTCTTTTTAAACTTACATGGCATCCATAGCAGAAGTAAAGTTATACGGCAGGGGGGCCGGGGCGCATGCCAGGGCATATCAGTATTTACATGCACATCTTATGTTCACGCCCCCAAATACCCAGACCACGCCCACTCCCTGCCCTTTTTTGAAAACTTACGAGATGTGTGCACTGTGGGAGATTCACGCATATCTCGGTGGCTTTTAAAATCCGCTTGGTATGCATGAGCTGGACTGCTTCACGCATCCCCCAAAGCATGGGGATGCGTGAAGCACACTGGGGTAGATTTTATAAATTTCCGCGCGCGCGTACTTTTGTTCGTGCACCAGGAGCGAACAAAAGTATGCTGGGTTTTATAAGATACGCGCGTAGCCGCGCGTATCTTATAAAGTCCAGGGTCGGCGTGCGCAAGGGGGTGCACATTTGTGCAACCTGCGCGCACCGAGCCCGGCGCGCACTGCCTGTTCCATCCGAGGCCGCTCCGAAATCGGAGCGGCCTCGGAGGGAACTTTCTTTCCACCACCCCCCCGCACCTTCCCCTCCCTTCCCCTCCCTAACCCACCCCCCCGGCCCTATCTAAACCCCTCCTAAATTTGTTGGCAGATTTACGCCTGCTTTCAGCAGGCGTAAATCTGTGCACGCCAGCGGGCTGCTGGCACGCCATCACCCAACCCGGGGGCTGGTCCGGAGTCCTTGACCACGCCCCCGAGCCGGCACCACACCCCTGGTCCCGCCCCGAACCACCCCCTGACCCCAGACACGCCCCCGGGCATGCCCTGGACACGCCCCCTCCCCACCCCTTTTGCGAAGCCCCGGAACTTACGCCCGTCCCGGGGCTGTGCGCGCGCCGGCGGCCTATGCAAAATAGGCACGCCGGCGCGCGAGTGCCCTGCGTGCGTAAATCCAGCCGGATTTACGCGCGCAGGGCTTTTAAAATCCGGCCCTTAGAGAATAACTTTCGTGAAGCACTTAGAGAATAACTTTCAAACAACTATGTGCAGCAGCATATACACACATATATGGTTACACGTGAATAGTATTTGATAATTCTTACAAAACATATATGCGCGTATCATAAAATATGCTTATCTTTACACCCGAACATACACGCTTAATTATGCTTGGACATGAATACAAGCAATGCATTGAAAGCCTGAATTTAAATGCATTGAACGTGCATACTTTTCCTACCTATTTTATAAACATAGTTGTGTATATTTGATGTAAGAAAATAAAGTATTCATGTAAAACTGAATTACATGCATAAGTTATCATTTTAAAACATGTGCATGCAATTGAAATTAACCATTTTACCACTTATTCTACCACTTTGCCCAATTCTTCTCCAGGTCATTGACACCCTCCTGGTTCTACAACCTGAACTCCTGCCAGTTCAGCCTGACCTCTCAAACAGCCATTACTATGATATAAACAAGTCTGATATCAAATATGTTAGATTTTGACAGGTGCAAAATCATGCAAGTTGTCAAATATACGTGTGCGTCTGTGATAAAAAAAAGTGTTATTGTGAATGGTGATCCGGGCTGCTAGCTAGAGAGAGAGTGAGTGAGTGAGCCTCTGTAGAGGCTCACAGGAAAGTTATTTATTTATTTATACTACTGTAAGAGGGGGAATTAGTAACTCAGGGTGAGGTTTGTGGGGTGGGTTTTGGGAGGCAGTTTAACATGCAAAGTCATATACATGAACAGCACAGTTGCCATCAGTGACGATTTAATGTGTTTTGGAGGGATGAAAGGTAAAAGAAGAGCAAATTTTTACCCTTTACTCTCTACCTACCTTGATTACAGCTAGGTAGAGAGAGCATCATAAGAACATAAGAAATTGCCATGCTAGGCTATCAAGCCCAGCATCCTGTTTCCAACAGAGGCCAAATGAGGCTACAAGAACCTGGCAAGTACCCAAACACCAAGAAGATCCTATGCTACTGATGCAATTAAAAGCAGTGGCTATTCCCTAAGCCAACTTGATTAATAGCAGTTAATGGACTTCTCCTCCAAGAACTAAAAGAACTAAAAGACTTCTCCTCCAAGAACTAAAAGACTTCTCCTCCAAGAACTAAAAGACAGGAAACAGAGAGTAGGATTAAATGGGCAATTTTCTCAGTGGAAGGGAGTGGACAGTGGAGTGCCTCAGGGATCTGTATTGGGACCCTTACTGTTCAATATATTTATAAATGATCTGGAAAGAAATACGACGAGTGAGATAATCAAATTTGCAGATGACACAAAATTGTTCAGAGTAGTTAAATCACAAGCAGATTGTGATAAATTGCAGGAAGACCTTGTGAGACTGGAAAATTGGGCATCCAAATGGCAGATGAAATTTAATGTGGATAAGTGCAAGGTGATGCATATAGGGAAAAATAACCCATGCTATAATTACACGATGTTGGGTTCCATATTAGGTGCTACAACCCAAGAAAGAGATCTAGGTGTCATAGTGGATAACACATTGAAATCGTCGGTTCAGTGTGCTGCGGCAGTCAAAAAAGCAAACAGAATGTTGGGAATTATTAGAAAAGGAATGATGAATAAAACGGAAAATGTCATAATGCCTCTGTATCGCTCCATGGTGAGACCGCACCTTGAATACTGTGTACAATTCTGGTCGCCGCATCTCAAAAAAGATATAATTGCGATGGAGAAGGTACAGAGAAGGGCTACCAAAATGATAAGGGGAATGGAACAACTCCCCTATGAGGAAAGACTAAAGAGGTTAGGACTTTTCAGCTTGGAGAAGAGACGACTGAGGGGGGATATGATGGAGGTGTTTAAAATCATGAGAGGTCTAGAACGGGTAGATGTGAATCGGTTATTTACTCTTTCGGATAGTAGAAAGACTAGGGGACACTCCATGAAGTTAGCATGGGGCACATTTAAAACTAATCGGAGAAAGTTCTTTTTTACTCAACGCACAATTAAACTCTGGAATTTGTTGCCAGAGAATGTGGTTCGTGCAGTTAGTATAGCTGTGTTTAAAAGAGGATTGGATGAGTTCTTGGAGGAGAAGTCCATTGCCTGCTATTGAGTTCACTTAGAGAATAGCCACTGCCATTAGCAATGGTTACATGGAATAGACTTAGTTTTTGGGTACTTGCCAGGTTCTTATGGCCTGGATTAGCCACTGTTGGAAACAGGATGCTGGGCTTGATGGACCCTTGGTCTGACCCAGTATGGCATTTTCTTATGTTCTTATGTTCTTATGTAACTTATCCAAACCTTTTTTGAACCCAGCTACACTAACTGCACTAACCACATCCTCTGGCAACAAATTCCAGAGCTTAATTGTATGCTGAGTGAAAAAGTATTTTCTCCGATTAGTCTTAAATGTGCTACTTGCTAACTTCATGCAGTGCCCACTAGTCCTTTTATTATCTGAAAGTGAAAATAACTGATTCACATCTACTCACTCAATACCTCTCATGATTTTAAAGACCTCTATCATATCCCTCTTCAGCCGTCTCTTCTCCAAGCTGAACAGCCCTAACCTCTTCAGCCTTTCCTCATAGAGGAGCTGTTCCATCCCCTTTATCATTTTGGTTGCTCTTCTCTACCTTCTCCATCACAACTATATATTTCTTGAGATGCAGCAACCAGAATTCTACACAGTATTCAAAGTGCGTTCTCACCATGGAGCGATACAGAGACATTATGACATTTTCTGTTTTATTAACCATTCCCTTCCTAATAATTCCTAACATTCTGTTTGCTTTTTTGACTGCTGCAGCACACTGAGCCGACGATTTCAAAGTATTATCCATTATGATGCCTAGATCTTTTTCCAGGGTGGAAGCTCCTAATATGGAACCTAACATCATGTAACTACAGCAAAGGTTATTTTTCCCTATATGCAACACCTTGCATTTGCCCACATTAAATTTAATCTGCCATTTGGATGCCCAATCTTCTAGTCTCACAAGGTCCTCCTATAATGTATCACAATCCGCTTGTGACTTAACTACTCTGAATAATTTTGTATCATTCGCAAATTTGATAACCTCACTTGTCCAATTCTTTTCCAGATGATTTATAAATATATTGAAAAACACCGGTCCAAGTACAGATCCCTGAGGCACTCCACTGTTTACCCTTTTCTACTGAGAAAATTGACCATTTAATCCTATTCTCTGTTTCCATTATTTTAACCAGTTTGTAATCCACAAAAGGACATCTCCTTCTATCCCATGACTTTTTAGTTTTCTTAGAAGCCTCTCATGAGGGACTTTGTCAAACGCCTTCTAAAAATCCAAATTCACTACATCTACCGGTTCACCTTTAGCTGTTACGGTCGTGGACCCTTGGGCCGGTTGGAACAGAGGATGGTGCGCTGTGGAGGACCACAGCAAGTGTCCCAACCGGGAGGCGGCTCGGAGGACTCAGGGAAGGCTTCGGCACTGGGACGAGGTGGAGTCCTATACGACCAAGGACTCGGCAAGGTTGAGAGGACGGACGGCGTTGGGCCCCGGTGACTGAAGAGTCTTCACCCTGGAAGACGGTACTCCCCCAGGAGAAGCCCGTAGGAGTCCAGCCACTGGGACTTTTGGAGATTCACCCTGGAAGCCGGAGCCCCCCAGGAGGCGCCCGTAGGGGCCCGGCCGCTGGGACTTAGGCGAATCTTCTGGGCCAGCGAAGACCAGGAAGGAAGCCGAGTCGAAAGCCGAGAGCCGGTGGAGGAACCAAGCCAAGGATGAGACAGAAGACGGAGTCGTGGACGGAGCCGGATCAGAGCCAGAGGTCAGAGCAGCCAAGCCAGGGACAGAGGCTGAAGGAGAAGTCATGGACGAAGCCGGGTCAGAACCAGGGGTCAGAAGCAGATACCAGAGCCAAGGGATGAAGACAGAAAACGAGTCAGGAGTCAAGCCGGGTCAGGAATGGAGAGCAATCCAGAAGAATGCAGCAACAAGCAATCAGGAAACCCGAGGAACCTCGTTGCAAGGCACTGGAGTGGTCTAGCTGCAGGGTACTTATACCCTGAGGGCGTCTGACGTCATCTACAGCCGGACTGAGGTTTTCCCGCACTGGCCCCTTTAAATGGAGCTCCTCCCCGCGCGCGCGTCAGGGGGCGGGGCCAGCTACACCAGTGAGACGCGCTGGAGGGCCTGAGGCCCAAGAAAGGCTGGAAATGGCCCGGGCCGCCCCCGAGGTAGGTGGAGGGACAGGGGCACGGCCTGGGACCGCAACATTATCCATATGTTTATTAACCCCTTCAAAAAAATGAAGCAGATTTGTTAGGCAAGACTTGCCTTGGGTACATCCATGTTGACTGTGTTCCATTAGACCATGCCTTTCTATATGCTCTACGATTTTGATCGTTAGAATAGTTTCCACTATTTTTCCCGGCACTGAAGTCAGGCTCACTGGTCTATAATTTCCCAGGCTTCAGGTACAATGGATGATTTTAATGATAGGTTACAAATTAACTAATAGATCAGATATTTCATTTTTTAGTTCCTTTAGTACCCTAGAATGCATACCATCTGGTCCAGGTGATTTGCTACTCTTTAGTTTGTCAATCTGGCCTACTACATCTTTCAGGTTCACAGTGATTTGATTCAGTTCGTCTGACTCATCACCTTGAAAACCATCTCCGGAACTGGTATCTCCCCAACATCCTCATTAGTAAACATAGAAGCAAAGAATTCATTTAGTCTTTCTGCAATGGTCTTATCTTCCTTAAGAGCCCCTTTAACCCCTTGGTCATGTAACGGACCAACCGACTCCCTCACAGGTTTCTTGCTACGGATATATTTTAAAAAGTTTTTATTATGAGTTTTTGCCTCTACGGCCAACTTTATTTCAAATTCCCTCTTCACCTGTCTTATCAATGTTTTACACTTAACAATGCTTATACTTTATCCTATTTTCTTCAGATGGATCCTTCTTCCAATTTTTGAAGGATTTTTTTTTGGCTAAAATAGCCTCTTTCACCTCACCTTTTAACCATGCCGGTAATTGTTTTGCCTTCCTTCCACCTTTCTTAATGTGTGGAATACAACGTGACTGCACATCTAGAATTGTATTTTTAAACAATCTCCATGCCTATTGTACACTTTTAACCTTTGCAGCTGCACCTTTCAGTTTTTTTCCATTTTCCACCTTTTAATAAACTTTCCCTTTTGAAAATTTAGTGTTAGAGCTGAAACATAGAAACATAGAAACATATAGAAACATAGAAATGACGGCAGAAGAAGACCAAATGGCCCATCCAGTCTGCCCAGCAAGCTTCACACATTTTTTCTCTCATACTTATCTGTTTCTCTTAGCTCTTGGTTCTATTTCCCTTCCACCCCCACCTTTAATGTAGAGAGCAGTGATGGAGCTGCATCCAAGTGAAATATCTAGCTTGATTAGTTAGGGGTAGTAGCCGCCATAATAAGCAAGCTACACCCATGCTTATATGTTTTACCCAGACTATGTTATACAGCCCTTATCGGTTGTTTTTCTTCTCCCCTGCCAATAAGCAAGCTTCTCCCCTGCCAATAAGCAAGCTACACCCATGCTTATTTGTTTTACCCAGACTATGTTATACAGCCCTTATTGGTTGTTTTTCTTCTCCCCTGCCGTTGAAGCAGGGAGCTATGCTGGATATGCGTGAAGTATCAGTCTTCTCCCATGCTGTTGAAGCAGAGAGCCATGCTGGATATGCATCGAAAGTGAAGTATCAGGCACATTTGGTTTGGGGTAGTAACAAGCCAGCTACTCCCCGCTTTGTGAGTGCGAACCCTCTTTTCTTCTCCCCTGCCGTTGAAGCAGAGAGCTCTGCTGTATATGCATTGAAAGTGAAGTATCAGGCTTATTTGATTTGGGGTAGTAACCGCCGTAACAAGCCAGCTACTCCCCTCTTTGTGAGTGTGAATCCTTTTTTCCACATTTCCCCTTGCTGTTGAAGCTTAGAGTGATGTTGGAGTCACAGTAAGCATGTGTATGTTTATTTAATAAGGGTATTGTCTCCAGGCAGTAGCCATCATTCTGGCGAGTCACCCACTCTTCATTGGCGGCCTCTTGACTTTATGGATCCACAGTGTTTATCCCACGCCCCTTTGAAGTCCTTCACAGTTCTGGTCTTCACCACATCCTCCGGAAGGGCATTCCAGGCATCTACCACCCTCTCCGTGAAGAAATACTTTCTGACATTGGTTCTGAATCTTCCTCCCTGGAGCTTCAAATCGTGACCCCTGGTTCTGCTGATTTTTTTCCTACGGAAAAGGTTTGTTGTTGTCTTTGGATCATTAACACCTTTCAAGTATCTGAAAGTCTGTATCATATCACCTCTGCTCCTCCTTTCCTCCAGGGTGTACATATTTAAATTCTTCAATCTCTCCTCGTACGTCATCCGATGAAGATACTCCACCTTCCTGGTCGCCCTTCTCTGTACCGCCTCCATCTTGTCTTTGTCCTTTTGAAGATACGGTCTCCAGAACTGAACACAGTACTCCAGGTGAGGCCTCACCAAGGACCTGTACAAGGGAATAATCACTTCCCTTTTCTTACTCGATATTCCTCTCTCTATGCAGCCCAGCATTCTTCTGGCTTTAGCTATCGCCTTGTCACATTGTTTCGCCAACTTCAGATCATTAGACACTATCACCCCAAGGTCCCTCTCCTGCTCCGTGCACATCAGCCTTCCCCACCCCCCCCCCTCCCATCGTTATTGTCCCCCTTCCAGTTATTAGTTAAATTTGATCATGTTATGATCACTTTTGCCAAGTGGCCCCACCACAGTTACCTCTCTCACCAAATCCTACGTTCTACTAAGAATTAAATCTAAAATAGCTCCCTCTCTCATTGGTTCCTGAACCAATTGCTCCATGAAGCAGTCATTTATTACATCCAGGAACTTTATGTCTCTAGGAAGTCCTGATGTTACATTTACCCAGTCAATACTGAGGTAATTGAAATCTCCCATTATTATTGCACTACTAGGTATAAAGAACATGATACAAAACTACTTTTATTTTACCTTTCATCACTCCAAATCACATTAAATATTCACTGATGGTAACTGTGCTGTTCATACATATGACCGTGCAAGTAAAACTGCCCCCCCAAAACCCACCCCACCCCACAAACCTCACCCTGAGTTTATATTGCCCCCGCTTAAAGTGGTATAAAAAGTTCAGTTATAAATGACCCCCCACAGAGGCGCCCTCTCTCTGTCTCTCTCTCTCAACTGTGATGAATACTGTTTCGGCTGCACAGCTATCGCATGCCTAATACACAGAAAAAAGGCGTAATGTGTTACTTTATCACATGCATCATTAACTGGCCCTCATTTCCATTTACTCTGCCCAAACTCCTCCCACTTGAATACAAATTTTAAATTTGCATATGCATTTCACGAAGCAGTATTTATCATGTGTGTTATGGTGTTATCGCCCTAATGCATGCAATAATGTCCTAATGTGATTTGATGAATGACCCTGTGAGGGTGTAACTGTTGGCCCCACCACAGAACTCTTCTAGACCACCCCTTTTATATGCACATATATGTGATATGTGTGCGTGAAACGTAATGTACGTGCTTGCTTTCTACTTTTAGAAAATAGTGATTACACGAGTACAGGCTACTTGCGTGCACATGCACATGTCAGGAGGCCCCCCCAAGCTGGCCAAAAGTTCCTTTAGGGTCGAACGAGGGTCCCGGAGCAAACCCACGGGGAATCACGTGACGCCACGTCACTCCGACGTGGCGCCGACGTCACGTGATTCCCCGCGGGTTCGCTCCGGGACCCTCGTTCGACCCTAAAGGAACTTTTGGCCAGCTTGGGGGGGCCTCCTGACACCCCCAAGCTGGCCAAAAGTTCCTTTTGGGTCGAACGAGGGTCCCGGAGCGAACCCGCGGGGAATCACGTGACGCCGCGTCACTCCGACGTGGCGCCAACGTCGCGTGCTCCTCGCAAAGGAGTTCAGAAATGGCGTCCTGACTCCTCGCTAGACCACCAGGGAGTTGTGGTAAGTCTTTGGGGGGGGGATTAAGGAAGGTGAGGGGTTTAAATTTTTATTTTGGATCAACAATCGCGATTTCCAACTTATTCAACATAGCTATGTTGAATAAGTTGGAAATCCGATCGTTTTCGCCTCATCACTTTTTTAAGTTTAAAAAAAAAAAAGTAGCGTTTTACATTTAAGTTCAAAACGAATGCACACTCCTACTAATTTCTATGCCTGTAATTCTTTGAAAATGACCTCCTTAGCATATCAGTTCCTAAGGCTCTTCTGTGAATCAGCCCCACTGAAAACGTTTTCCTTTTTGTTTTGTTTTGTTTAATTTTGTTTGCTGTTAGATTTGTTTTAATTTATTTGAAATGAAATAAAAAGAAATGAAACCCAAAAAGAAATGAATAAATTATGTTGGGTCAAGGCCTCACCCCCCTTTGCTCCCTCTCCTAGCACAGAAGTTTTAAAATGAAGCCCCCCCTAGACATGCCCATGCCCCCATACCCCACCCTTCTTTCCCCTTCCCAGGACCCCCTCCTACCCATGAGTCAAAATAGAACAGGAGCAATCCCCAGTCACTTCTGCCCTGCCAGGGCCATCCTAAAGATTGGTGCTGGCCTTGGGTCAGCCAGCACCATTTTGGATTAGCACAATGGTGGAGAAGGAGCAATTGGATATTACTTCTGTACCATTTTGACCCCACAGATGGAGTCAGATAGTAGGAACATCTGGGGAAGATGTGGACAAGCCCAGGAGAGGTTTTTGGGTTTTTTTTAATCTTTGGCATCAGGAAAAGGGAGGGTAGAAATGAAAAGAAAAATCAACAAAATTCAATTCATTTTCCTCTTTTTTCCAAAATTAAAAGAAACGAAATAGGAAATTTTGAGATTTCCTATGATATTTCAAACAAAAGTGTATCCAACACCATAGTAGTGAATCAGATGTCAGTAGAAAGCATGAAAAAGTTGAAGAGGAT
Organism: Rhinatrema bivittatum; assembly: GCF_901001135.1. NCBI lineage: Eukaryota > Metazoa > Chordata > Amphibia > Gymnophiona > Rhinatrematidae > Rhinatrema > Rhinatrema bivittatum. The sequence continues at coordinate 181,893,437 of NC_042615.1, forward strand.
TTAGAAGGCCAAACATATTTCAAATATTCTCTTGGTTCAGAGTTAAAAAATTCCTTGTCAAATGAAAAATCTGAAAAATGATTATGTTGCCTGAGAGAACTTAAACAGAGGGAAAAATACTTATTTTTATGCCATGTAGATTGTGAGAATTTCCCTTTAAATAAATGCAGGTACTTCTGAGGAGAAAAAAGTATTGTAAGGTAATCTCATGTCTGACATGTCTCTGGTATTCTACTGAGAGTTAAGAAAATCTGTGCAATTACAGAGTATATCAAGGTTACTGCCTTGTGCTTGTTTGCTTCATTTTGACTGAATAAGATTAAAGAAGTCATCCATAGTTCACATTAGCACTCAAAAGTCTTAACATACCTCCTACTAACTGGAAGGCGGCACTTAGTACATCCAAGGAGCATATGAAAAAATACAGAAGTCCAAGCAAGGCAATAAACTTTGCTATCCCTTTCAACACAACAAGTATCCTTGATTTTGTGTCCATTTCTGCAAATAGAAAAAAAATAGCCTCCTGTTTGAACCCTTTAGTAAGACAGCGTTTACAAACATTCTGCTTGCAACATTCAAATGGATAATGTCTAAATGGCTTACCCAGCTATATTCTTATCAATATACGTTCTCTTTGTAGGGTCTCACAAATTTTACAATATAATTTTACAATATAATTCCGCATCCCTTATAATAATTTATCCTTCTTCATTACTATGTTGTAATCCGCTTGGAACAGGTATACTGGCTATAGGTGGAATATAAATTACTGCAAATAATTACATAAATATTCAGCTTGTATCCAGCTAAATTGTAGCTAGATAACTATCCAGATAAGTTGGGGATAATCTGGCTAACTCTGGTAGGGCCATAACTTTAAGATAGCCATACTGCTGAATATACCAGGGTAACTAGCAGATTTGCACAATGGCTGAATATTGACCCTTGAGTTTTTAAGAGGAATTTAACCTACTTTAGTAGATTTTCAAAAGATAGCTGGCTATCATAGGGCTGGAATTTCTTTCTCTGCACCGGTTTGTGAATCCTGGCGCTAACGGGGAGTGGGGAGGCAAAGCGGGCCTGCGAAAGCCCGCAGCGATCGCACCACCGCGGTGTTATCACTGCCAGCTTTCGCACCCAATAGCGCCATCGTAAAAGGTGGTGCTATTGGGCGTGCTACTGGCGGCGATAACGTGTCTTACCTTTTCACCGTCAGCAAAGTTTCCACGGCATCCATGTCCTCCTCTTCCAGTGCTGACTCCACCCCGATCTAGGTATCGCACACGAAAAGGGACTTTTCACGTGCGATAGGATTAGAAAATAACCCCCTTAGGATATTCAGCTGCACAGTTATGCAGCCGAATATCCCTGGATAAATCACTATTTAGCTGGATAAGTCTTATCCGTCTATGTTTAGCTCTGCTATGGAGCAGGTCTAACTTAGGCCTAGAATCTTCATTCTGCTATAAATATAAATATAGCGGAATGATGAGCCGCAGCCAGAAAAGGGATGGGGGGGGGGGAAATAGTGTGCACCTTGTTGCATCACAGCATTGCATTTTTGCCCACTGAGGTTGTGGCCATGGTGCACACTATCACTCCCGTACTGCCAATGGGAAAAGTGGTGTTATTTCTGGTGCTAGTGTTGGCAATAATGTCTAAAACATTAACGCCCTCAGCGGTACCGAAATCAAAATATTTCTAACCCCGCCCAAACCCCTCCCTTTTTCGACATTTAAATTATATCGCTACGATAATGGCCCAATGTGTTTTAATGAATGACGCTGTCTGAATATCACTTCTTAGCCGGTTAAGCTGTCTGACTAAGTGGCACTGCCCCATTATACCCATTGCCTGCCCACAATTTATTATGGTTACAAGCTTAGCTGGATAAGTGATTTATCCATCTAAGTAGCAACCGCTCAACATAGCTGGATATTTAGCATCTTCTACTTAGACTGATAAATCCTAATCATCCGGCTAAGTAGTTTTTGAATATCGATCTGTCGGAGCCTAATTTTACAACATAGTACTTAAGACTGAACTTTGGAGGACCTAGCTGTTAACTGGCAAACTGGTGAACAAACTGGAGAAATAGGCAATGGCCTGAATGCGCACTCCCCTTTTAAAAATTCCCCGACCTACATGGAGGAAGCAGGATTTATGTGCATAGGCGCACGCCCCTTTTAAAGATTCCCCGACCTACATGGTAGAAGCAGGATTTTATTTATTTAAAAATTTTTCTATACCGTCATTAAGTTAGGTACCATCATAACGGTTTACACTAAGGCACAAATATCAATATTGGAAACAGATAATAAATTCTATCACTAAACATGTGCCAATATATTACGGTAACATAGATCGTTATAATTATTCCTAAATGGTTGTGTTATATCATGTCCATTAGATAGCTTAATCTTTGGTGATCAAAAATATTTAAGAATAAAAAATAGAATATATACCCGTGTAGATTGGGGTAGTGTGCTAGGGTGTTCTGCAGATCGCTTTTTCTTTTTCCCTGTGTTCTACTCTCCTTTCTCTTTGTTGTATGTTTTTAACTGTTTTCTGAAGGTTTTGATGTCTGTTTGTAAGCGGATCTCGATAGGCATGGAGTTCCATAGCATAGGACCTGCTAAGGAAAGTGCTCTATCCCTTACTTGGGTTAGTTTAGCTGTTTTAATTGAGGGGATGGTCAGTAAAGCCTTATTAGCTGATCTCAGGTTTCTGTTAGGGACGTGTACGCGTGTATGTGCATAGGCGCAGGCCCCTTTTAAAAATTCCCCGACCTACATGGTAGAAGCAGGATTTATGTGCATAGGCGCAGGCCCCTTTTAAAACTTTCCCGAGCTACATGGTGGAAGCAGGATTTATGTGCATAGGCGCAGGCCCCTTTTAAAACTTTCCCGAGCTACATGGTGGAAGCAGGATTTATGTGCATAGGCGCACGCCCCTTTTAAAACTTCCCCGACCTACATGGTAGAAGCAGGATTTATGTGCATAGACACACGCCCCTTTTAAAAATTCCCCGACCTACATGGTGGAAGCAGGATTTATGTGCATAGGCGTACGCCCCTTTTAAAAATTACCCGACCTACATGGTAGAAGCAGGATTTATGTGCATAGGCGCACGCCCCTTTTAAAAATTACCCGACCTACATGGTAGAAGCAAGATTTATGTGCATAGGCGCATGCCCCTTTTAAAACTTCTCCGACCTACATGGTAGAAGCAGGATTTATGTGCATAGGCCCACGCCCCTTTTAAAACTTCCCCGACCTACATGGTAGAAGCAGGATTTATGTGCATAGGCGCACACCCCTTTTAAAACTTCCCCGACCTACATGGTAGAAGCAGGATTTATGTGCATAGGCGCACGCCCCTTTTAAAACTTCCGATCTACATGGTAGAAGCAGGATTTATGTGCATAGGCGCACGCCCCTTTTAAAAATTCCCTGACCTACATGGTAGAAGCAGGATTTAGGTGTGCACCCATATAATATTGGGTACACACGTGCGGACGGTCAAGCTATAACATGCGTGCTATACGCGTGCAAGTTATGAAATGGCCGCATATCTGGACACACGCCGATGCATTCATGCCAAATTGTGCCAGCGTGCCAGTTTGAAAGTTTCCGTCCTACTGTACCTACATTATTCCAGACAAATATTTGCCTAACCTACTCTTAAAAAGCTCCAATAATGGAGATTTTACCATGTCCTTATGTAACAAGTTCACAGAATTACCTAAGGAGTAACCAGTAATCTTCCTAGCATTTTTATTGTATTTATTTACTATTTACAAAAGGTATCTAATCTCATTCTCAGTGGGATGTTGGTAGTGTAACTGGAAATAAAAAAGATATGAATAGCTGCTTGCTTCTCCAAGTCTTCCTACATTTCCCTCATTCAAATTGAGCTGTTGGGCAAAGATATTCCTAATCTCTATAGACATCATCTTTTAACTTCCTGGTAGTTCATTATCTGAGGCATTATGTTAAATTAAAATAAAGTGTGCTACCCTTTGAGATGAATAAGGTAGAGGAGGAGATGGTGAATTCTAGAGAGCTTATTTTGTAGCCTGGTCATGATGTCAATGCTTCTACCCAGACAGATTTAGGCCTATTTAGTTATATGGGGCCTCTCACACTTCATTCACTGAAGGTAATTTATTGTCTCAAACTAACAATGTCAATTTATTCAGCCTGTGACAATTATAACCTTCCAGTTACAATTACAGACCCCTATTGACATTGCTAAACTCATTTCACTTTCAGCTGTATTATTAATCACCTCTCACTGTTAGTTAAACATGATCTCATTAAGCTACTTTTAATTCCATATAATCATGTATGGTAAAAACAAGTTAGAAAAGTATACACTTCCAGTGTAACATGAAATAAGCATGCTTCATAGTCTTCTTGTGTTTCAGTATTTTATTGCTCCTTCAGCAAACACACAGCACAGTATTTTGCTGGAGGTGGGAGTCTGTGGCTGAGTGGGAGGAGCTAGCATTGTGATATCAACAGTGTGTAAGCAGCCTTGAGGAGCACTGAGATTTACAAGGCCCAATATATACAATATTCCCCATATGCAAAAAATAAACAGGTAAATAATAATTTAAATACATAAAAAAAACCAGCTGATGGAAGAAGCTTTTTAAAATATCTATGAATTCACCAGTATATACCTGCTGCTCAGAACCCAAGCTGACCTGTATCCTATTGCTGAAGCTAATAATTAAACTACAAAAACTTCTCATCTGCTTTTAACACATTACATTTAATTTAATTTATATGTTAAAGACAATCCTTCTCCTTAAACAAGAAAGATAACATTAAGCTTGCCTGATAATTTCCTTTCCTTCATTTCTGCTAGACCTGTCCAGGACTAATGGGATTAGTGCCCTTACCAGCTGATGGAGGCAGGTTATTTTCATATCTATGACATCATCAGTGTACACCAGCTGCTCAGAACCTAAGCTGGGCAGTATCCTACTGCCAAAGCTAATAATTAAACAAACGAACTACAAAAACAATAAAAAGTTCTCATCTGCACTTAACGCATTCAATTTAATTTTAATTTATGAAATGTTAAAGACGATCCTTCTCCTTAAGCAAGAAAGAAAAAATTAAACTTGCCTGATCATTTTTTCTCTTATTTTTGCTTTATCAGTCCAGAATACTTGGGTTTGTCCCTGTGCCAGCCGATGGAGGCACAGTTTTTTTTGTTTTTTTAAAATTATTTTTGGACATCACTACAATTGCTTGTGCTGTATGAGAAACCAAGAAATCCAGTATCCTTCTGTCAAAGCTTATTCTTAAAACCTTCGTGCAGGTCATATACTTATAATTTTAACATTTGAAAACTATAAAACTTGTTGGTAAGAAAAAAAAACCTGTTTGGAAAAGGAGTAGTTTTCTCTTGAACTTTTCTTTGAGCAACGTCTCTCAAGTTTTATTTTTAATTTATTTCTTTTGAAGGCAGGAGAAATAAAGGAAAGAAAGTAATCAGGTAAGTTTAATTTTTTCACTCTTGCCTTTGCACTATACCAGTTCATAATGCTTGGAAAGTACCAAAGCCCATTTAGACTGAGTGGGAGGAGGTTAATCCCACTTTCAGAACATTTGCTCCAAACACAGCATCTGCTTTCTGAACGCATCCAACCTATAATGCTTTGAAAACGCATGCAATGATGTCCAAGTATCAGTTTTACGTATAACTGCAAGAAAACAGCATTTAATTCTGCCCAGGCACACGTGCCCCCAAACTGGAAAATACGCGCACGAGTCAGGCCAGCGCATGCTTAGCAGATTTTAAAAGCCAAGTACGCGCGTATTTACCGCTACGAGCTCAAATGAAAAGTTCCAAACAAGGGATGGGGCATGGTCTGGGTGGGGCACGGGCGATCCTGGATTTCACATTAAAATTAGCACGTAAATACTTACGTACATAGGCACGAGCCAGATTCCCCTGACATGTAACTTTACTTCTGTTATGGATGACGTGGAAGTTGTAAAACAAAAACTTCCAGGTAGTCCAGTGGGATTTTAAAGGTCGGGGCTAACGGGAGAATCTAGGGGGGTATGGAAGTCCTTTTTTTTACCTGGGTGAACTGGAAACGAACTGTGAAAAGTGGTAAAGGCGTCAGCATGCGTATCTATTTAAATCCCCCCAGTTACACAGTAAAAGTGGCATTTGCGCACATACTCACGTATACACTTAAAATTGTGTGCAGATGTGTGCGTGGTCAGGCTATTTTATAACATCCATGCATGTTATAAAATGGCTGCATCCGTGGGTGCAGGCTGATGAATGTGCACACATGTGTGCCCACGCACCTGTTTAAAAGTTATTGTCTTATTGAATGTTCTTTTATTATTTCTAGAACCTGTTTTCCTTTCAACGTGTATAATGAAGAATTATCTCTTTAAGCCATTGTTAGGGTTAGTCAGTATGTGGGCCCTGGGCCGAGGTGAGAGATGGTATTGCCCACAGGGAGAAGCCCCGTGAGCCTCACCGTCGGGAGGTGAGGTCTCAGCTGACGTCAGACACAGTATCAGCCTAGAGTCTTTATTAAAGAGATAGAATGACACTATCCATGGAGCGGGGATGCCAGAGAGGAGGTCTCACAGACCCAGAGACACAGGATCGGTGGAACGGGGGATACCCAGAGAGGATACCTCTGTAGAGTTGGTGATGGTCCGCAGAGTGGGGTACACCGATGAGGTCTTCAATAGAGATGGTAGTGGTCCATGGAGCGGAGTATACAGAAGAGGTCTTCGGTAAAGATGGTAGTGGCCCGCGGAGCAGGGTACACCGAAGAAGGTCCTCAGCAGAGACGGTAGTGGTCCGCGAAGCGGGGTACACCAGAGAGGTCCTCGGTAGAACAGGAAGTAGTCCACAGAGCGAGGTACTCACGAAAAGAGTAGCGATGGTTCCAGGGAAGCCCCGGGGAATGGGGCAGGCAGAAATCCCAAGTGTCAGGCCCTCCAAGGAGCGGATAGCCAAGGCGAGCAGAGGACCCCTGAGGAGCGGGTACCTGAGACGTCTTACACCAGGAAGCAGGAACTGGAACGCAGGGTCTTCTGAGAGCAAGGCAGATTTAGCAAGGCTGGATCTCTTTGCCAAGTCATCGGTAGGCAGGGCCAGCTGGTTTAAATGTCCTGGAGGGATGACATCATCTGGAGGGGACGCCCCTGAGGTTCCCGCCATGACATGCTTAAGACTGGCCCATGCGTGCACGAACCTAAGGGATTCTGGCGACAAGATGGTGGTCGGCGGCGTCCATGCCGCCCCTGGAGGCCTGGGAGTGGTAGGCAGGCCATCGGCAGCTGGCGGAGGCTGCCAGTCTTCCCCATGGAGTCAGGGAAGTGAAGAAAGAGGTGAGCAAGAGTGGTCGCAGCCGTCTGCGACTGACGGGCATAACAGCCATCTTGCTATTGTTGTTTTGGAAGTTGCTTCCCCTTTGTGTTGACTCCCAAACAAGATAAATAATCTTTCAAATTTTTCAAAAAGAAATTGTGGCTGTTAAGTATTTAAATAAAAACTTATTTTACATCTAGAATTTTTTTTCTTCCCTTACTTTCCTCTCTTGAAAATGCTGGTAAGGCAATAGATTGATTTAAATGAAAAGATGAAATTACTTTCAGCAAAAAGGAAGGTACGGGGATTTTAGCTGTTGAGTCCTTGTGGAATTGTAAGGATGGATCTCTACTTGACAGGGCCTGAATTTCAGAAGTTCATCTGGCCTATGTAATGGAAACTAAAAATAATGAGGCCAATATTCAGTAGGCCGTTTAGTGGACAAGTTATCCAGCTAGTGTTAGCCGGATAACTTGTCCTGAATATTCAGTGGGATAAACATCCCATTTGTTTTAAATGTGCTACTTCCTTCCTCCTTCTCCTTCAGTTGTAGCATTGATGACACTTCGCACTGGTATAGGAGGAAAGAAATAGATGCCTAAACTACTCCATGCCACCCCTAGGACTAAGGCTGCCACCTAGTACTTCTACTGGCCCTCCCCAGCAGTCTCATTCTCTCCCACTGGAGAAGTTATAGAGAAAGGCGACCAAAATGATAAAGGGGATGGAACAACTCCCCTATGAGGAAAGGCTAAAGAGGTTGAGACTGTTCAGCTTGGGGAAGAGACAGCTAAGGATATGATGGAAGCCTACAAAATCATGAGAGGTCTACAACGTGTAAATATGAATCGGTAGTTTAATCCATTAAAATTAAAGAGGGATATGGTAAACTTTTAATGCTTGGACATCTAAAGCCATTATTAAATCCAAACTATTTCAGAACAGAACAGTTTTGCAATCCTTAATATTTACTGGCACAGACTATTGCAGCATTCACTGCTGGCTGAATACCTGCCGGCTCCTCCTTATAATTGGCCACAGCAAAAAAATAATGATCCTTCCCCCTAAGTTTGGGCCCTTTCAGCCCTCCTCTTCCCACATCACGGGACACCTCCAGGATTATCAGCAAGCAGCTCCGACTACATTCCTCCAAAACCAGTGTAAGTAAAAGAGCTTGTGCAAAAAAAAAAAAAAAAAAGATATCCAGATGGCTAAGGGGGTGAAAGCAAGAGAGAATTCTAGTGAGTTAGGGAATGACTGTGCATGTGTGCAGGGCCGGTGCTGGTATTTTTGCTGCCCTGTGCCCCCGATTCATTCAGTGCCTGTCCCAGGCCCATCACATAAACTCCAGCTTCTTCCTCCAATCTATATTTTTAAAAACTGGGGCCTGCTCTCCTCAGCACCCTTCCCCCTGAATCCCCGCCTCTATTGCTTCCTGTGCCAGCGGGATGCAACTAGCAGATCTCCCACGCTATTGCTTCACTAGGTCCTTTAGTAATGAATCCCAAGGGGTCATTGCACTTACTTTCTGACAGCCTAAATGCTTTAACTTGGGAAATCAGCATAGAGATTTCCTCCTTATAAAATAGGTGTATTTCTGGTTCATCTTCTGCTTCAGAAAATACCTTCCCTTCCTCCAGGGAGTCATAGTCACTACCCTTTAAGCATTCCAGCAACTCCTCACTGGAAGGGTCTAAGGCATAATTTCCCTAGCCTGTCCTAGAGGACCCCCAGCCAGTCTAGTTTTCAGGATAATCATAAGCAACACAAACACCGGGGATTAAATGTACTAGAATTAAAACTCTGGTGTCCGGTATCCCTTCGCAGGGTCTTAACCATTAATTGGTTAAAACTCCAATAGAGACAGATACTGTTTTACTGTATATGCAACTTCTAAATATGTGCCTGTGCTATTGTGCTCAGTTTTTGATGTCTTACACCAATCTAACCTAATAGCACTGTCCCACATTAACTCTCCTTGATGAACCAATACAGCTTGTTTAACAAATAACACCCCATCTAACTTATCTTGTTGCTTGTAATCAGTAGTTCTCAATACCTGAAGTCATCAGTTCCTCCTTATAGTATGAAGCGGTGAGCCCACCTGACACTGCCAGTGTTTCGACACGCTGCGTCTGCTTCAGGGGCAGGAGAGCTGTGAATATAAAAGCTGTGAATATAATGTGAATATTAAATATTTTAATAGTTAAATGCTTTACCCACCAGAGTTACAGCAAAATTTAAATTAGAACTTACTTGTGCTACATGACTCGCTTCTTCTAACTGCTGCCTTGCTTGTCGAACAGCGTTCATACTATCTTTCTCTAATTTTAAAGGGCCGTGGACCAAGCAGTTCCTTCTTCAGATGCAGCCCCACCCACTCAATTGCCACAATATATTATTCCTCTACTTGTGGAAAAACCACTAAACCTCCATGCTGGAGTCAACTATTGTAATTTGGGAATACAATTGTGATGATGGTGTATTTCTCTAACATCCGCTATTTATTTCTTTTATGGCTGCAAAAAATAGTACATGCGTAAATCCAATTTCTGATCAACTGATTCTCCACATCAGTCTCTTTCTCTCTCTCACCAGTCCCTATCACCCCTCCCCAAACCAGTCTCTCTCACCAGTCACTGTCATCCCCTTCCCAGACCAATCTCTCTCTCTGTCATCCCCCCCCCAGATCAGTCTCTCTCACCAGTCAATGTCACCCCCTTCCCAGACCAATCTCTCTCCTTCATTCCTCCCCCCCCGATCAGTCTCTCTCTTTCTTTCTCTCTCTAACTCACCAGTCATTGTCACCCCTCCCCATACCAGTCTCTCTCTCACTAGTCCCTGTCATCCCTTTCCCAGACCAACCTCTCTCTAATTTACCAATCACTGTCACCTCTCCCCCATAGCAATCTCTCTCTCTCTCTCTCACCTGTCACAGTTACCTCCTCCTAGATCGGTCTCTCTTTCTCATCAGTCACGCCCTTCCCCAGACCTCTCTCTTCAGTCATTCAGTAATTGTCACTGCCTCCCTCAGACCAGTCTCTCTCTTTCTGTCTCTTGAGTCACCTTCACCCCTTCCCCAGACCAATATCTCTCTCTGTCTCTATCTCTTCAGTCTCTGTCACCCTCTCCTCCAGACCAGTCTCTCTTTCTGTCTCTTTAGCATGATACCATTTAAGTGAACTGCAGCAGAACAAAAGAGCAATGCAGCTTTCTAACGTGAACCGCCAGCCCAGGAAAACCAGAGTGAGATTGAAAAGGTTGCCAGAGCCCTTACTGTGAAGGTTTGTAAATGACCATTGACTAGATGAGTCAGTAGGGGATTACATGCCACAGCCCCCATGACTACTGCTGTAATCTTGCAGTGAAACATCACTTTAAAAACAAAGGATAGCAAAATCCTAAGTTACAGAACTTTGACTGAAAAAGTCCTACATTGCAGAATTCTGAGTGAGAGAGGGATTTGTGGGTGAAATGTACTGAAAAGCAGTACTAGGAAGGAAACAGATTCTCACACCCACTAACAAAGGGAATCAGCAACTTTGGGTACCACCTCCTAGTTCTCAGACAACAGCAAAAACAAGGGCCAGGCAGAATGAAGGGCTTGCACATATTCTCTTTCCATAGTCCTGCTTGGGTCCTGACCTTTTGGCTGAGAAGAGGTGATTCCTCCAGGCTGGATAACAGCAAATCACTAGCCATGGTCTTAGCTGAGCTGGAATCACTGAAAGCTGAGTCTTCTGAGAGCCTGCATTACTGAGCAATAAGCAAGCGAAGCCATGAGCTTAGTGGAGCTGGGAACTCAAGCAAGGGAAAAACCTCCTACCGAGAAAGAAGAGCCTAAAGATAGCGGTAGCTCTGGAGGTGGAGTTTGATCTCCCCTCAACCAGGAGGATGAGGACTCCAGCGGCAGATCGGACATGGCATTGGATCCATCCAAGAGAGTGTGGACCCCAGTGGCAGACCAGGACATGGAGTCAAGTTCCTCAGAAGGGCGTGGACCAGGAAGCAGAGTTGGATGCCCCAGGAGAGCATAGACCCCAGCAGTGGAGCAGGAGATGGAGTCAGGTCCCCATGAAGAATGCCAGCAGCAGACCAGGAGGTGGTCAGGTTCTCTCCAGGAGGGTATGGAACCCAGTGGCAGAGAGGAAACAGAGTTGCCGTCTCCAGGAGGGCATGAACCAGGAGGCAAAGCTGAGTCCCCCCAGGAGAGTGCAGAACTCAGTGGCGGACTGGGAGGTGGAGTCAAGTCCCCTAAAGAGGAAACAGACTTGTCAATGGAACAGAAGTGGCACAAAGGAGATGGCAGCTGTTTAGACACAACGGATCTTTCCCCCGACCAACACTGCCCACCGGCCCAGTTGAATCTTTTCACATGGATGAGACTTGGGAAAAAAGGGGGAGGATAATGATAATTGATTAAGCGGGAATGCAAGAGGTCCCTCCTATATGGTGGTATACACTGGGGACCAACAACCCCAAATAGCCAAATATTAAATATTTTGCTATCTTGTAGAAATGTATATAGTTGCATGACCTGAGACTATTAATCACGAGTAGATAAGTGTGCTGTTTGATATCCTATTAGCAATGTACATAGTCATTTAGAAATTTATTTACTCATATAGTCTAATAAACAGTATATATTTATACATATTGCCAGCTTTGTTCATAGTTCCATTTGTTTTCCTAGGGCGAAGAGAGGGAAGTGACACCCACTAACAGCTTCTTTCCAAGGTGGAGGTACCAGGCGCCAAGAACATGAGGGCCAATGGAATCTGCCCTAGGGGGGCTCCCACCAGGTCAGTCCCAGACCCAGGATTGCCCTGTAAGGTACACCAGTCACTGTCACCCCTCCCGCCAAACTAGATTTTCTCTTTGTCTTCAGTCACTGTCACCCTCTCCAACCCAGACCTCTCACTCTCTCTCTCTCTCTCTCTCTCTCACTCTCTCTCTCTCTCTCTCTCTCTCTCTCTCTCTCTCTCCAGGAGAGGCAGGAGCCACTGCATTTGGCCAGCAGGAGTTTGTCAATGCAATGCTGTTGCTAAAGAACAAGCCTTCCTGCCCACTCTAAGACCAGTGTCTCTTCTCTCTCTCTCTCTCTCTCTCCCTCCAGGTACAGGGAGGAGACTTACTGGTGTGGCAGTTACTACCCTTAACAAATAAGCCTTGATATACTCCAACATTGCTCTCTGCTTCAATAGCAGCAGAAAAGGGGAATTGGATTTAGACGGCAACCAATGAGATCCCTAACTTTTATGGACTGCGGAACTGATGACCATGGGAGTAACCAGCACAGAACAGCATTTACTACCCTTAACAGAAGGCATGAGATTACTACCCTTAACCAATAAGTCTTGATGCTCTTGATGCAACTGCAACATTGCTCTCTGCTTCGAAGGAGGGGGTGGTAGCTGAAAAGAAAGAGAAATTTGGATTCAGAGACAACCAATATGAGCCATGACTTTTTTACAGTCTGGGGTTCTGATGCTCAGACATTAATGAAAAAACACAGGACTGTTTCTATGGCCAAGTCCATAAGCAAAGCACGTCAAGCAAAACTGACTGATACATGGGGGGAACCTGCACGGTATGGCAGATACTATCATGGGAAGCTTGCTGAGCAGACTGGATGGACCATTGGCTCTTTTCTGCTTTCATTTCTAAGTTTCTGTATCCAGGAAGTTTCAGCAGGAGTATCAATGCAAGCAGCTCTGCTACTGAAGAGCAGGGCCTGAAGAATGCCTACTCAACACTTTCCACAGGTCTCCTGCTCTGCTCCCTGCCCCAGCCATCGCCCTGCCCTGCCCCAGACTCCATAGTGTGTCTCTGTGCATGCTGCCGGCCTGCCACTGCCTCGAAATTGGCTCTGCTATAGGCAGCTGTCCTGTTCCAATCCGGTCCCCGCTTGAGGCCTCCCTGCCTCACTCCTATACCCTCGGCACACTCTGCTTCTTTTATTCCTAGAGCAAGTTCCTGTTTGACAGCCTCCACTCCTGCTGGCTGCCGAATGGATAGGGAACCCAACTGAAACTCAGCTTTACTTGCCAGCAGCCACTTTTTTTATTTTACTTTTATTTCTGATCACTCCGATGCGCCGAGGCAGGCAGTCATCAGCATCATGATGGGAGTCAAACAGGCCAGAAAACAAAAAAACAGCTCTGCACAGGCCATGCTGCAAACGGTGGGGACCTTGCTCATCCAGACACCAAAGCTCGAGGGATGGAGGCGGCAGAAAAGAGTGAGCCTGTACGGTGCTGTGGGCACATAGGATGCTGTATCTTTTTTTTTGTTTTTTTTCTGGTATTTTGCAGTTTGCAGACTTGAGGGCAGTATGTGAGGTAGTGAGGCAGATGCCACAGGGGAGTATTGAGAGGGGGATTTTTTGCTGCCCCCACATTTCTGCCGCCTGAGGCAGCTGCCCCACTCTGCCTCATTATAGAACCACCCGTTTTAACGACTGCTTAAGAACCGGCTGCGTTTGAGGCTAGCTCACTCTTTCCTTTTCACCCTTGGAGACAGGATGAACAGATCAAGCTATTGTCTGCTGCAGAGCATTTGCTGCAGACACCACAGCGGTGAGACTTGTCTGCCATCGCAGCTTTATAAAAAGTCGCTTGTCACCAAAATTCAAAACTTCTTTTTAAAGGTAAGGAAAAATCTCTAAATGTGAAAGCAGAGAGGTTTTCAGAAACTTGAACTATCTTACCTTACCGGCTTAGACTTGGATTCTCTTTTTTTTTTTTTTTAATTGACTTAAGCTTTCGTTAAAATGACTCTTACATATGCTTAAACTACTTGCAAGGAAAGCTCAGAGCCATTTCTTTTCATAAGGTGCTGGAAATTCATTTCATTAGAAGACTCTGCTGTGAGGAAGGGAGCACAAAACAAGATGGGCTCGCTTCACTGTCTCTGAAGCAGGAGCATGGCCCCCAAGTTCTAGCCAAAGTAAATCTGTGAAAGTGCCTCAAACTATCAATAATTGTCAGCTTCAAGAAAAAGAAATTCTAGTACACCATCAGAAGGTATTCTGATGGCTAGAGGCAGAGAACACTGGCTTTACTAGTTTCTCACATAGTAGTGATGTCATAATATAAAAAAAAAACCTGCCTCCATCAGTTGGAACAGGGACAAACCCAAGCATTCTAGACTAATGTAGTAGAAAGTCAAGATATATATATATATATATATAATATTCTGTAAATGTTTTTCTTTTTTCACCCTTCCTTCATTATCTTTTTTTTTTTTTCTTTTATGAATTTCTGGGAAGGCTTCTGTACAAGTGTAGCAGAAATAAAGGAAAGGAAATTATCAGGTAATTCTAAATTTCTCCTGCTTTTGCTTTTTGCTACACCAGTCTAGCTCTAGCGCTGAAGCCCAATAAGTAGTCTTTGTGGGAAGATGTGAAGCCCAGCTTAAGAACATCTGCTCAGACGCCCCGATTTTAAAAAGGCGGCGTGCGTAAATTTCGGGGGTTACGCACGAGGCCGGGCCTTGTGCGCACCGCACGCATTTTATAATGGGCCTGGCCACATGCATATCCCTGATACGCACTGAAGTGCCAGCATGTCTGAAAGGGGCAGGCTGGGGGGGGGGGGGGGGCATGGACTGGGTTGGGAAGGCCGGGACAGCACTATTAGCTGCTATCCCGAGGAAGCATGCGCCGGCCAGCTGGTTGGCACGCAGCGTCTACTGCTGCTCCAAAGGAGCAGCAAGGTAAATACAAAATAATTATAATAGTTAGGAAGGGGTTAGGGGTCAGAGAGGAGAGGAGAGGGGAAACGGTAGGAAGGTTAGGTAGTGGAAGTTCCCTCTCAGTCTGCTCCTTAATTGGAGTGGACTGGGAGGGAACTGGGGAAGCCCTACTCATGTCGTCGCATGTAGCTTTTTTAATTCCCCCCCCCCCCCCCCCGTGCACGCGCGAGTCCCAACCCGTCCACACATGCACACACGGATTTTAAAATCCAGCGCGCATGTGTACACAGGAACCGTATTTTATGACATGCACACACCGACGTGCGCATGTTATAAAGTACCCGCGTCCATATGCGTGCGTGCCCATTTTAAAATGCAATACCTTTCTTTGTAGGACATTCATTCTATAATGCTTTGTAAATGAATAAAAAGTTGACCAAATAGATGTTTTACAAATATATAGTAGATTTACAGTACGTACCTCTGCCCAAAAGGCTGATTGTGCTCTTGTTGAATGAGTTCTGAGTAGCATTCAAGGCTTTTTATCTTTTACGATATAAGCTGATGTTATTGTCTTCTTTAGCCACCTCGCTATTATAGCTTTTGAAGCTGCTTCTCCTTTATGTGGTCCTCCGAACAATATAAGCAACTTATCTCTCTGTCAGATAGAGTTTGTGGCTTCCAAATATTTTAAGAGTCCTTCGAACATTTGAGTATTTTAACCTCTTATTTTTACCCTCACATTCTGATTTTGCAAAAATGAAGGGACTGGTCTAATTAATACTGAATCATCTGTAAATTTAAAAAATGGATCTCTACATGATAAAGCTTGAATCGCCAAGATATGTCTTGCTGAAAATATGGCAAGTAGAAATACTGTTTTTAGAGTTAGATCCTTAATTGACACCTGTTTAATTGGTTTGATAGGAACCTAAAACCTTCAGTTCTAATTTTAGATTCCACTGAGGAATAATTTCTTTGAATGAAGGATGTAATCTCATTACTCCCATTAAGAATCTCGCAACAATTGGATGGGAAGCCACATAAATCCCTTTCACTCTACCTATATAACACACCAATGCAGTTACCTGACCCTTCCACCTTTCTGTGGAAATGCTAACCTCATAGAAATATTTTTTTTGCCAGGGTAATTCATGTGCTTCTTTATAATAAGAGTCAACAGTATGCCATACATGCATATATGCAATAGATGCTGAATTCTTTCTTTGTTTAATAAAGTCGATATTACTGCCAGAGAGTACCCTTTCTTTTCTAGTCTAGACCTCTCAAGAGCCATGCTTTAAGAGAGAATGGAAAAGGGTTCTCGATTACTACTGGGCTTTGAATTAGAAATCCTTTTTCTTCTGGAAACCTCAGGGCTTGATCAACTGTTTACCTAAGAAGATCCACATACCAAGGCCTTCTTTTCCAATCGGGAGCTACTAGAATGTCATGAAACTTCTCCTTCTCGATTTTTCATATGGTGTGACCTATGAAAGACAGATAGACAGATTGGCTAAATGTCCCAAGTGTGTACAATGAATTTAAACACCGTGTATTACGGAATTTTTTTCTCATTTAATGGGCCTCATATGTGGGCATAGGTATCAATGCATATTAGCAGAGACTCTTAATGTCAATAATATAATCATAGGACCAAAATGATTTTTTTGCTGCTTGTGAATTCACCATCCATTTGTGATCAACAGTTCAAATGAGCCATTTCTCCATTTATAATCAATAATTCAAACGAGCAATTTCTCATATTTGACAGAAGATTAGTAACATATTATGGTAAATGTTACTTATCTGAATTGTGCAAATCAACGCTTGTTATCCAGAGTCAGGAGGCTAAAGATGTACAAGCCCGACACGGACTGTGTTTTGGCGTCTGCCTTCTTCAAAGGGCCAAATTCATCTACAAATAGTAAAGTAAACATAATGATCAAGATGTTTAATGCAGTAAAAAATAAGTCAAACAATGTGATACTGATGTGTTGAGGTATCAGCGGCATTTCTTCCAGCTAGTAATGCGTTTCCTCTACACTCTGGACCATGGAACCAAATCTATGGTTGAAGCCATTGCTCCCAGAAATTGAAGATAGTCCCAAACTCTTGAGGCTTTCATTGCAGAAACTTTTCTTACATGCTTTATAATCTTCACCACGTGTTTGGTTGTTAGGGATTCACATCCTGTCTTGGTATTGAACTGAGCTCCAGGGTATTCTATTTCCTGGGTTGTATAAATATTGTTCTTTGCCAAATTTACCACCCAAGCTAGCCATTCTAAACATGCTACTACCGATCTTGAGTGAATGACTCCCTCCTGAAGAGATTTAGTCCTGATCAACCTATAATTTAGATACAGGTGTACCATAATTCCTTTCTTTCTTAAATGTGCTACCACCACTACCATATTCTAGGAGCTGTTGCCTATCCAAAAGGAAGAGATCAAAACTGAAAATGCTTCTTGACTATACAGATATGAAAGTATTTTTGATGTCTTTCTTGAACTGGAATGTGTTGTGTTCCGCACCTGCAGCCGTCCGCGGGCGTGGCCCCCTACCTCCGATGATGACCAGGGCAGCGTCGGGGCCGACTGCCCTGCCCCAAGCTTTGCACCCCTGCGCGGCAGCGCAGTCCTTCGGGCTGGCCGCCGGGATCGGAGCCGTCCCTGCTCCTCCTGCGCAACCGCTGCTGCTCTCTTCCGCGACCCGGATCCAAGATGGCCGCCGCCATCCTTGGACACAAGGCCACGCCCCTTCACCAGAGTTAAAGGGACCTCATCCCTTTAATTGCCTGCAGCTGATTCTTACCTCCAGGGCCAGAGGAAGTATATAAAGAGACTTCCTCTGACCATTCCTCGACTTGACAACTTCCTCCAACGCTGTCTAGTCTGCTTGCTTTGGTGAGTTCCTTAAGCTTGGCTTCTAGTTTCTGCTTTGTCTTCGTGTTCCTGGTTCCTGACTCCAGATTGGCTTACGGTGATTCTCTGGTTCCTGACTTCGGATTGGCTTACGGTGATTCTCTGGTTCCTGACTTCGGATTGGCAAGCGGTGATTCTCCGGTGTACGACTTCGGACTGGTAAGCGACGACCCTCTGGCACTCGACCTAGGATTTCTTCAAGACTACCGTCTCCAAGGGCCCACCTAAGTCCCAGCGGCCCGGGTCCCTATGGGCTCCTCCCGGGGGGACCACGGGCTTCCAGGGTGAAGCGCCAGTTGGCCCTTGCACCGTCACCTGACCTCTCAAAGGTCCACCTAAGTCCCAGCGGTCTGGGTTCCTACGGGCTCCTCTTGGGGGAACCGCAGTCTTCCAGGGGTGAAGACACAGCTCCTCTTCTCGACTCTTCCTCCGCTTCCACTGCCGCCATAGCCTCCAGTGCCCAGGGTCCACCAGTCACATCTTCGGTTCCTGCCTTTGCCACCCGACGGGAGAACCTTCAGGTCTTCCCCAAGGTATTCCATCCTCCCGTCGGCCCAAGGGTCCACAAACCCAAGCTTAACAGAATGTTAAAGTAGACTGGAGGAGAACTAATTTGATTACCTGAAGTAAGATGCTACTAGCTGGCTGTTCCTATTTTCTGTTACTCTTTTCAAATATTCTGCCAAAACATAAGGGAAAAGTGAGAACTTTCCCCACCGAGACCTCTCACCCTGATGACTAGCTGCTGATTTTGTCCTTTTTGTCCCCGGCTCAGTTTTCGATAGGTAGAAATGTCCCATCGTGAGTTCTACTGGAGAAGCGATGGTTTTGCTCGGGGATGAGGTTTCCCTCGGCCCCCGTCATCAGGACGAGCTGCTGTATCTGAGACAGGGTCCCTCTCAGACATCAACAGAGGTGCAAACCCATTGGTGGGGGCTCAAGAAGGTTTGGTTCCTGCCAGCCGCGCGCCTGTTATAAAATCCGGGTTCAGCGCACGCAACGGGGTGCACACTTGTGCATCTTGCATGCACTGAGCCCTAGGGAAGCCCCGATGGCTTGCCCCAGGACATACGCGCTTCCCGGGGCTTGCGCGCGTCACAGAGCCTATGCAAAATAGGCTCGGCGCGCGCAGGAGCAGGTTTTCGGGGTTACGCGCGTAACCTTTTGAAAATCTGCCCCACAGGGTATTGTTGTTACCAACTGTAGTGAATAACCTTTTTCTATGATATTTAAGATTCACTGATCTGATTAATGTGTATCCACTCTTGGTAAGATAATTGAAGGCGTCCACCTATTGGCTTTATCATAGAGTGGATCTGCAGAATCTCACTGCACTTTCAGGCCGATACAGTACCTGCCCTTGGACGTGTGTTTTCCCTTACCCCTTATTCAGTAAGGGGCGGAAAACGCACGTCCAACCCGCGGCACCTAATAGCGCCCTCAACTTGCAAATGCATGTTGATAGTCCTATTAGGTATGCCCGCGCGATACAGAAAGTAAAATGTGCAGCCAAGCCACACATTTTGCTTTCAGAAATTAGCGCCTACCCAAAGGTAAGCGCTAGTTTCTGCTGGCACCGGGAAAGTGCACAGAAAAGCAGTAAAAACTGCTTTTTTGTGTACCCTCCAACTTAATATCATGGCGATATTAAGTTGGAGGTCCCAAAGAGTAAAAAAAGTAAAAAAAAAAAAAATTAAAATGGGACGGCGGCTGTCGGGGCGAAAACAGGACGCTCAATTTTGCCAGCATCCAGTTTCCAAGCCCGTGGCTGTCAGCAGGTTTGAGAACCGACGCCGGCAAAATTGAGCATCGGCTGTCAAACCCGCTGACAGCCACGGGCTCGGAAACTGGATGCCGGCAAAATTGAGCGTCCTGTTTTCGGCCCGACAGCCGCCGGCCCATTTTACATTTTTTTTTCTTTTTTCTTTTTTACTTTTTTTACTCTTTGGGACCTCTGACTTAATATCGCCATGATATTAAGTCGGAGGGTGCACAGAAAAGCAGTTTTTACTGCTTTTCTGTGCACTTTCCTGGTGCCGGCAGAAACTAGCGCCTACCTTTGGGTAGGCGCTAATTTCTGAAAGTAAAATGTGTGGCTTGGCTGCACATTTTACTTTCCGTATCATGCAGGCATACCTAATAGGGCCATCAACATGCATTTGCATGTTTGAGAACCGACGCCAGCAAAATTGAGCATTGGCTGTCAAACCCGCTGACAACCGCCGCTCCAGGTCAAAAGGAGGTGCTAGGGACGCGCTAGTGCCCCTAGTGCCTCCTTTTGCCCGTTTCTACCACACCACCTAATTTAAATACAGAATTGTGTGCACAGGCGAGTGGCCTGTGCACGCACCGGGAGAGCGGGCGTTCGTCCGCTCTCCCGCGGACTTTACTGAATCAGCCCGTTTGTGCTGTACTGCAATTGCTCTGGTTGAATCAGTTCTTGTCTTTCTGGCTCCTCAAAAGAACTGAAAAAGTCCTCTGGCTTTTGAAGACTGACTGGAGAATTTACTTCCTGTTCTAAACTTCTTGACTCACAATATTGTCCATGATTTCTAAGAAATCTTTTGTAAGATCTTGCTCTATCCTCTGATAATTTTTATAATCTTGATTCTCCTAGAGTTTTAATTACCTTTCCAGATCATCTCTGAATAATAGCCTTCCTTAGAAAGGCAATCTTGAAAGACACAGCTTGGACCAGGGATCTGTGACCCAATGTCAGAGATATAATAACCTTCTTGCACCCACTGAGAGTACGAAAGACCCTTGAGGAAACTCTTATGAGATCATAAAGACCATCACATAGATATGCCACTGAAAAGTTATGTTTGGTGGCTTTCAAGATGCTCCTGCTGCACTCATCCTTTCACCGCTGGTCTAGTGGGCCTTTCTCCAGCAATGGATGCCATTAAGCCCACTAGCCTTTAAGTTTGCTTGCATTGCTTTACCCAGTATATGTGAAAACGAATGGGCAATATGTACAACAGGCTGTCTTTACTGAAGGAAGCACTAGAGGTAAATGACTAAGCACCGCATGCACTTCCACTTGTATTATTAATACCTTACCATCCATGACAGCTAAGTGAAAGGGCAAGTCGTGCTGGACTTTGGTTTGGGAGAAATCAGCATTATGGGGACACCATTAACAGGTAAAAGTAATGGATCAATATTAAATCACCTCTAGCCCCACCCCATAAAAAAAAGAAATATCAAATGAATTTCATTTGATGTACCCTTTTCCTCTCAGAAATGTCAACCAACTTTCAAAGCATCTAAATCAATAAACTACATGTCCACATGAAAATGAGCTAATACAAATTCATGATTCCTGTAAAAGGAGGTCCATAAGGTCACAAAATAATCTGCTGCAGAGAATCTAAATACCATAAAACAAAATGACCTTAAGAGAAGAGCGCTGCAAAGAATTGAGGAAAAAACTGCAATAATTATGAGAGAACTGTCCCAGCTCATCTCTGTTCTTGAAAACAATTGCACACACAGACATCAACACCAGTGTACTGTTGTAGCTAAAGAAGCGTAAAATCTGGTCAAATACCTGCAAAAATCTATATCTGGGACACTTGCATCAACTATGCTTTGTAAACATTGAGTTACTAATGCTTTATAAAAATATTAAAATGCTATCTCCCAAAATCCCTTTTACCATAAATATGATTTGCTTCCCTTGAAAAGAGAGAGCTATGCCTGTAGCTAAATATTTAATGCTGTGTAAACCAGCTTGCAAAGCAGGAATCCTGCAGGTAATCTTAGCAAGTTTATGGATTTTACATCTTAGCTTAGTGTCTTTCAACCAGTGGTGGCTCAAGGGAACCTGCTGCTTGAGACAAAGAATAAGATGGCACCCCCTTCAGCAAATTCTGCACACCCCATCCCCCCCACAGATTGACATGGATTAGTAATGGTGGGCATACTTTCTCTTTCCCCCTGACCTCAGTACTCTCGCCATTCCTATTCCCTCCACTTCAGTGCTGGCCTTATAAATACAGACATGCACATTCTCTAGATATAGAAATGCTGTACCTACAGAGTAAACACTTTTTTTTTCAATTTCTATCAATCATGTATCCCTGGATCACACATCACTAGTAGAAGTGATCCAAAACACCTCCAACACAAATTTCAAATTTTGCCGAACCAAAAAATAGAGCACACCCCTAGACTATGCATACTTTGGCCTGACATTAACTGTCTGGCAACCTGGTTATAAGACATTACAAGAAAAACTTTGAAGGGTCCCTATAATGCAATAAAGCCTTGGTCAAGTCTAGCCACCCAGAAAAACAGCGGAAACATCAAACACTCAATAATTAAAATTAATAAGGATTAAAAACTCTTTCCATAACTGGGATGTTTTTATTTCAAATTGTTGTGGAATGGAGGAGGAGTAACCACAAACCTTATCCTCTCTCTGACATACACTTACATGTGTTCATTCTCTCACGTACTCCTTCTCATACACATGCGCAAACTCACACACAAGCCCTCTCTCTCACATACACAGGCTCTGCCTGACTCCATCATACACATATTCATATATGTGACATATCATGTGTGTGCCTGTGTGTGACACAGGCTCTCAATACACACACGCACTTATACATGTTCATTCTTACACACAGATTCTCGCTCTCTTCCACAAATACACATACACACACAGGCTCTCACTCTCAGGGCCTCCACCTGTCTTCAGGCAGCACTGGAATAAAGTCTGCTGCAGCCCTGTCGGATCTCTCTTCAGGCCACGGCAGGACAGGTGATGCTGGTGGTACCCAGGTCGACTGCTCAGCATGTCCTGCCCAGTCACTGTCGCTCACTCTCCCCAAACCAGTCTCTCTCTCACCAGTCACTACCAACCTCCCAGCCTCCCCACCTCCCGCAAATAAAATCAGACTCTTTTGTTGTCTGCTGTTTTTAGGTGGGAGGTCTGAGTGAACTAGGAGGAGTTCAGTCCAGGATGAAGTATTAAAGGGTCTAGGTGAACTGGAGATGGAATGGGTGAACTGTTAGAGGAATCAGCAAACTAATGATTTCAAATATGTATGCATATTTTAAAATATTCCTGCCTAAGCGTATAAATCAGGGTTTTTACATGTACATATTACATTTTTTATCTGTTAAATTTGCACACATATATTTATAAAATATGCAAATATTTGTGTGTACTGAATCATACGTACATACTCTCAGAGCAGAACTACGTGGTATTGTTTAAAACTGTGCAGTTCCCACTATACAGTATATAAAATACTTATGTAAATCTCCATGCATCCACTTATGGATATAAATTCAGTAACAAAAATGGGTTTGAAAGTTATTCTCTTAGTCTATATCTTTGTATAATGCCATATATTCAAACTCTCCAATCTTAAGGACAGTTATTCATTATTTCAAATAATACTAAAACAAGAGGACACTCCATGAAACTAACAACCAGTGTTGTACTTGGGTGAACTGAGTCCTTTGTAAGTATATTTGGAGATTGCATCTGAAGACGATATGCAGTCAAGAGTACCTTTGCTATTACCACTCAGCTTCTGTGAGACAGAGAAGTAGATAGTGTCAATGAAAGGTCACTTCAACACCAGGCAACTTTTTATTACATAATTAATGGATCTAGATGTGCTATGTTTCATACTTTGGGGTTATTTTCCAAGCTGTTTTATGGGCTTTTTGCATGCGTAAAGGTGTTTTTGCATGCGAAAAGCACCATAATGCATGGTACAATGCTAATTTGGAAAAGGGGGAGGAGTTTGGAGTGGGATTTCTGTCTAAGTAGGCTGGCTTCACAAGAGAGCGAGAGAGCCTAGCTATAAGGTTCTTATAGTAGTTAGGTATTTATACCTCTATATGAGGCCCACCTAGTAACTCGAGGTGAGGTTTAAGTAGTAGAGTAGGGGTTAGGGGCCACTTTGACATGCAGAGTGAGATGTACGAACAGAACAGTATACTCTTGTGAAGATTTGATGTCCTTCGGAGTGAGGAAACTCACACAACAATGAGATTTGTACAATGTTCTCTCAACCTAGCTTGATGATACCCAGGTAGCGAGAACCTCACCTCGAGTTACTAGTGGGCCTCATAAAAGGTATAATACCTAACTACTATAAGGGCCTTATAGCTAGTCTCTCTCTCTCTCTCTCTCACAACAATTGTGGTACTTACCACCTATGTGAAGCACTAAGATAGCACACTTTGCAATAAAGAGGCTATTACCATAAAACATGCCCCTCTTCCTATTGCATGCAATAGTTTGATGAATCCTGGCCTTTATTTGTAAGGGGGTGGAGGGTGTTTATACAGATACCTGAGAGCTCTACTGAGGATTGTGATCAAACTTTTAAATACAATGGGAACTGGAGATTACTGGCCTCATAATAGAATTTAAATGCTTACCTCAAAAAGTACAGTTTCTTAGTTCTTGGAAGCCAATTTATTTGCTAAATTTAGGGATCACAAAATTATGGATTGATTTTGATGAAAAATTAAAGTTTTGCATTAGAATATCGGAACAGAGCAGATAAGGGAAGGGATATTGTTTCCATTAATCAAATCCATTAGTTTTACTCTGCAATGAGGGCAGTTTTTACAGCTATTTATCAAAGTCCATAGCAGTTTACTCAGGTAAATTGACTGTTGTAAAATTTGCCGTCACTCGGTCTGGGAAAAAGTATGAGCCGGATTCCACAGCATGCATCGAGAGGAGGTGTTCTTGGTGTGTGTGGTGGGTATGGGGACATGTTTAGAGTGGGGTTATGAACTGCTGCACACTAGAAACACCATCATTAAGGTTGGCTTATCTCATGGAAACTTGGAACCAAGTGCCAATAGTCCCTTCCTAAGGAATTCCCTTCTGGAGGAGATCAGACTATTTTCTTTAAGGATACTTTTAATTTAAGTGTTTGAGTTATTGCTTGGGGTTTTTCCAGCCTTTCAGCTATGCTAAGTGGCCTGCTGAGATTCATGCATTTGTTATTGTCTGTATTTTTAATATTATCTTTGTTTTACTGAAACCCGCTTTGAACTTTGCAAAGTGCAAGCTATAAATCTTTTAAAATAAATAAAATGGATTGAATTTTCAAATCTATGCACGCTGTTTCTTCAGAAAAAATCTCCCCTCAGAGAAAGCAGGTGAAAAGTCTGCAGGTCCCTTGTACCAGTGAGCAGTTTTCAAAGCAAAGGAAGGAGAGAATAAAGGGCCAAGATGCATATATAATGTAGGCAAGGTGGGATATAACGCATTCTCATCCCTCCCTCTGCCTACAAAAACACACAGGACTCAAATTGGGGATTCATTATGGCCACATTTTATTAACAAATTCATAACCCAAGCCTCAAAAGCTATCACAACCAGGAACCCTCTCCCTCAGCATCGTAGCCATATGCCACCAAGTCCCAGTGACATACTGCTCACCCGTCTCCATCTCCCAAACTGCCGAAGCAACCAATGACTCCCACCACTGCTTATGAGTCCTCCCCACCACATCCCAGCAGGAAGAGCCTGCAGCCCAATAAGTGACCACACTGCACAAAACTGCCTCATGTAACAGCCCCCCCAACTCCACATGCTCCACCATGTTTCCCCCAGATGTGAATCTTATTCTTCTAACAATCAGAAAACTTAGACTTGGGTTTACTGCCACAAACAAGGACAACCTAACCTATGTTGTCCTGTTGCCCCCAACTGCAGCCTGGCTACCTCTACATAAAAAACCTTTCAAATGCCTCTTGGAGTATGTTGTTAAACAAGTCCATGTGCCTATATGTAAAAAATCACCTGAGTTAAAGATTTCCAAAGTATCCCTATCAACTGAAAAGCAGGTTGTTAATACAAACAAAAAACACACTTTGAAATGTCTGTATGCCAATGCCAGAAGTCTAAGACGTAAGATAGGAGAGTTAGAGTGTATAGCAGTAAATGATGATATTGGCATAATTGGCATCACAGAGACCTGGTGGAAGGAGAATAACCAATGGGACAGTGCTATATCAGGGTATAAATTATATCGCAATGATAGGGAGGATCAACTTTGTGGGGGTGTAGCACTTTATGTTCAGGAGGGTATAGAGTCCAACAGGATAAATATCATACAACTAAATGCTCAGTAGAATCTATATGGGAGGAAATCTCATATGTGTTGGGTAAGAGTATAGTGATAGGAGTATACTACCGTCCACCTGGACAAAATGGTCAGACAGATGATGAAATGCTAAGAGAAATCAGGAAAGCTAATCAATTTGGCAGTGCAGTAATAATGGGAGACTTCAATTACCTAATGGCAAAAAATGTGGAAACCAAAATATTTTAAATGATAGCCTAAGAAGGTGTCAGCAAGCCTGATGTTATATGTCCTTATTATAGACACTAACCGGTCTACTCAATCATCCACCTTCATCATCCTTTAATACTTCAAAAAAATTTTTTATATAAAGATTTTTTAGCTTTTAATTAAAATAGTCCTCCATCCATGGATATCAAGATGACTCAGACTCTTAGCGAGCAAACATTCTTATCGCCCTACACAGGCCGGTGTTTCGCTAACTCAGCTTCATCAGGGGCACATCAAAGATGTTTTAGCAAGAGTCGATTTCCATTCAAGCGGGACCAGACGTCTCAACCATCTTGTCAACAAGATGGTTGAGACGTCTGTTGACAAGATGGTTGAGACGTCTGGTCCCGCTTGAATGGAAATCAACTCTTGCTAAAACATCTTTGGTGCTCATTGGATAAATTGATTATATCTTGATCATTCACTGCTATACATTCTAATTCTCCCATCTTACTTCTTAGACTTCTGGCATTAGCATACAAACATTTCAAAGTTTGTTTTTTGTTTGTATTTTCATTCTGCTTTTTAATTGATAGGGATAAGTTCGAATTTTTTAGCTCAGGTGACTTTTTAGTTACAGGCACTTGGACTACTTTTCTTATTATTGGAACCCCGGGATGCCCTAATTCTAATGCATCATTAGTATCCTTTGAAGATACCTCTCTCTGAACCATGCGCTGCTGAATGACTGTCAGCTTTCCCCTTTGTTCTAGTTTAAAAGCTGCTCTATCTTCTTTTTAAAGGTTAGAGCCAGCAGTTTGGTTCCACCCTGGTTAAGATGGAGCCCATCCCTTCGTAAGAGACTCCCCCTTCCCCAAAAGGTTCCCCAGTTCTTAACAAAACTGAATCCCTCTTCCTTGCACCATCATCTCATCCACGCATTGAGACTCCGGAGCTCTGCCTGTCTCTGGTGACCTGCGCGTGGAACAGGGAGCATTTCAGAGAATGCTACCCTGGAGGTTCTGGATTTAATCTTTCTACCTAAGAGCCTAAATTTGGCTTCCAGAACCTCCCTCCCACATTTTCTTATGTTGTTGGTGCATACATGTACCACGTTAGCCGGCTCCTCTCCTGCACTCTCTAAAATCCTATCTAGGTGACGCGTGAGGTCCGCCACCTACGCACCAGGTAGGCATGTTACCAGGCGATCCTCACGCTCACCAGCCACCCAGCTATCTACATTCCTAATAATTGAATCAACAACTATGACGGCCGAACTAACCCTTCCCTCCCGGGCAGTAGGCCTTGGGGAGATGTCCTTGGTGTGAAAGGACAGTGCATCACCTGGAGAGCAGGTCCTTTCTGTTGTGAATACGGGGCTAGTGGACCCTTGGGCCGGCCTACAGGAGACTTGGGAAGGACTGCACTGGTCTCAACTGAACAGGCCGGGAGGCAGACTCCTGGCGGGAAGGTAGAAACGGCTTCACCCTGGAAGCTGGTACTCCCCCGGGAGGAGCCCTTGGGAGTCCAGCCACTGGGACTTAGGAGATTCACCCTGGAAGTCGGAACCCCCCTGGGAGGAGCCCGTAGGGGCCCGACCGCTGGGACTTAGGCAAGGCGGTCAATAGAGAGGAAGCAGACGAGTATCAGACTTGGCTGAGGAAGGCAGGAATCCGGCAAGGGTTGTAGACAGGCTGGAGCCCGGCTTGGGCTGAAGACTGGCAGAGGCCCGGTTTGGGTGGTAGGCAAGCAGGAACCTGGCTTGGGCTGTAGGCAGGCAGGAACCCAGCTTAGACTGTAGGCAGGCAGGATCCCGGCTAGGACTGTAGATGGGCTGGAACCCGGCTTGGGCGGAAGACAAGCAGAGGCCCGGTTTGGGCTATAGACAGGCAGGAACACGATTTGGGCTGTAGGCAGGCAAGAACCCGGCTTGGGCTGGCTGGCAGGAACCTGGCTTGGGCTGACAGGCAGGGACCCGGCTTGGGCTGTAGACAGGCAGGAACCGGCATAGACTGTAGGCAGGCAGGAACCGGCAGGCAGGCAGGCAGGAACCCGACTTGGGCGTGCTCCTAGAGGCAGGCCAGCAATGGCGTCTCCCCCGCGGGGACACCCAGATCCCGACTCTGCTTCGTTCTCAGCCGGCAGGAACCCTCGAGGTAAGGACCGGGACGTGAGCTTCACGGACCGGACCGCAACAGTACCTCCTCCTTTATGCCCCCTCTTAGCAGGCCCGGGTTTACCTGGATGTTCTTAAAACGATTTAAGAAAGACCTGAAAACATGGTGCTTTCAACAAGCTTATGGATCTGAGATTTAAAAGACCACTGAAAGCTGTAATCCACATGCTATTTCTTATCTATTTATTTCTTAACTATTTTAATCTTATCTTAGATTTTAGTCTTTTAGTTTACTATGTTTAATTTTAATTAATTATTCTTAGTGTTTTATTCATTTTATTGTATCTTCTGCTTCTTACTTGTTTTTAGTTATATTGTAAACCGTAAAGATAGAATCATGTGTTCTGACCCACGGTGTATAAGAAGCGCATAAATAAATAAATAAATAAATGTTCTTGAAGAAAGGTTTTGAGCAGATCCTTATCTAGGATGTTGCGGGATGGCTCCCAGGTATTCTCCTCGGTGCCGCAGTTCTCCCAGGAGATCAGATATTCCCATCGACGCTGATTAAACCGGACATCGAGGATCTCTCGGACTTGGTAAGTTATCTCTCCTGGCACCGAGGGATCAGATGAGTCGGGCGCATTTGAGTGGTACCTGGAGAGGACAAGAGGCTTTAGGAGGGAAACGTGAAAAATGTTATGGATACGCATGGAGGGGATCAGGCGTAGCCGGTAGGAGACGGCTCCAATGCGCTCGGCCACTCGGAAGGGACCACAGAACAGCGGGGCAAGTCTGCGAGACGGGGCCCAGAACTGCATGTTCCTGGTACTCAACCATACCCAATCCCCGGGTAAGAAGACAGGAGCTGGCTGGCGATGTTTATTGACCCACCATCGGGTAGCAAGAGCGGATTTCTTCAAATTCCTTTGGGTTAAAGTCTATAAGGAACACAACTGGCGAGCAGAGAGTTGTATGGCAGGCAAGGAGCTAGGATCCGGCGAGGGCAGAGGAGGCCGGGGTTGCTTCCCATAAACTATCAGGAAGGGGGAGCTTCCCATGGCAGAGTGGACGTGGTTGGTATGGGAGCAGCTCAGCCCAGTTATCCTGTTTCTCATTCACGAAAGAACGTAAGAAGGTCTTGAGCGTGCAATTCGTGCGTTCCGTCTGCCCGTTGCTTTGAGGGTGAAACGCGGTGGCCTGGCTAAGCTGAACATGGAAGTGTTTACATAGGGCTCTCCAATAGCGACCGCTGTAAACAGGCAGGAACCCGATTTGGGCTGTAGGCAGGCAGGAACCCAGCTTAGACTGTAGGCAGGCAGGATCCCGGCTAGGACTGTAGACGGGCTGGAACCCGGCTTGGGGGGAATACAAGCAGAGGCCCGGTTTGGGCTGTAGACAGGCAGGAACCCGATTTGGGCTGTAGGCAGGCAGGAACCCGGCTTGGGCTGTAGGCAGGCAGGAACCTGATTTGGGCTGGGTGGCAGGAACCCGACTTGGGCTGGCTGGCAGGGGCCTGACTTGGGCCGGCTGGCAGGAACCCGACTTGGGCCGGCTGGCAGGAACCTGGCTTGGGCTGTAGACAGGCAGGAACCAGCACAGACTGTAGGCAGGAACCGGCAGGCAGGAACCCGACTTGGGCTGGCTGGCAGGATCCCGGCTTGGGCTGTAGACAGGCAGGAACAGGCACAGACTGTAGGCCTGCAGGAAATGGAACAGACTGTAGGCAGGCAGGAACCGGCAGGCAGGAACGGAGTAGCCAGGACACTAGCAGACTCCAGAGCTCGAGGCAACGGGGGACCGAAGGAACCCTGTTGCAAGGCACTGATCGGGTGTCTGCGGTGGCCCTAAGTAGGCCGCGGCGTCTGACGTCAGACTGGGGGCGGAGCCACCCTCAGGCGGGAAACTGTCTAGATAAGTGCGGGGCCTCATTTTCCAATATCGCATGTGATACCAAAAAGGGGTGTTACCTTATGCTAATAAGCATGTGTATAGCAAATTGTGATAACAGCTATGCAACACACTCTTAGCGCAAATCGCACTATTAACCCAATTTGAGCTACATTGCCAGCATATATCATGGTGTTTCCAGACAGCCTGTTTCAGTATGCTGGGGGGGGGAGAGAGAGAGAGAGTAACTCGAGGTGGGGATTAGGTATGAGTGTAGGGGGTTGGGGGCCACTTTCACATTCAACATGAGGCGTACGAACAGAACAGTGGTCTCTTGTGAAGATTTGATGGCCTTCGGAGTGAGGAAACTCACTCCAAGATGAGATTTGGGCAATGTTCTCTCCACCTAGCTTGCTGAGCAACAACAAGCTAGGTGGAGAGAACATTGCCCAAATCTCATCTTGGAGTGAGTTTCCTCACTCCAAAGGCCATCAAATCTTCACAAGAGACCACTGTTCTGTTCGTACGTCTCATGTTGAATGTGAAAGTGGCCCCCAACCCCCTACACTAATACCTAATCCCCACCTCGAGTTACTAGGTGGACCACCCATAGGGATACAAATACCTGTCTAGGGAGGAGGCATCATAGCAAGTCTCTCTCTCTCTCTCTCTCTTTCTCTCTCTCTCTCCCACCCCCCCCCCCCCCCCCCCTGCAGCAGCATACTGAAACAGCCTGTTCATGAACCATGATAAACCTTAGGAGCTGTGCTAACACTGCAGCACACGATACATCCTCCCTACTTTACATTTGCTCCACCCCCTGAATACGCAAATCGCGTTAACGGCTGTTAGCGCGATTTGCGGAAACTCCTTGGAAAATGACCCCCTAAGTCAACCAGCTAACGCTGAATATCAGAGTCAGCAGGTTAACTTAGCCAGCTAACTCAATTCTTCCCAGTTAAGCCTCAGCACCGCTTGGACTAATTTATCCAGCTAAGGTTTGTTTTTGGGGGTTTTTTTTGTCAAAATCATTTTTTTTGGTGGAAACATGCATTACAACGGCACTAAACTCACAGTACGATCTTGGCCAATTTAACAAAGTACAAACAGATTTAACTCCAGGTGACGAGATCCCATGTGAAAACATCAGTTTAACAATTGTATCATTCATGCATGATCCTTTTTACAGCAATGTTGTTGCTCAACATTCATCCAGACATACCATCATTCCATCATGCATACCACACTCACTGTATAACAAACTCAGCTTCACACAAACTCACCCCTCCACCCATCCCTAGGAGTCAGTACACCAAGGAGAGCCATTATCCAGTCCCTACCCTTTAGTACATTTGGAAGGAGAACTGTATCCAGTAGTTGTCTCAGTCACAGATGTCAATTCAAAAAACATAGCAATAGTCCAGGCTCAGCCTCCATAATGCTACAGGTTAGTCATGGACCTCTTTTGGCCAGCCATGCAGCTCTGAATGTTCATCTGACATGCCATGCTCCAATCCCTCTTAACCGTGGGCAGATATTAGCTTATGGGCTCACCTCCTGTGCGAGAGTCACCAGAAAGTGGGACGCTTCCTCCTTTTTGGCAAAGAATGTGGTCTTATTGTCATGGTGTATGCGTAGCTTAGCAGGATAGAGCAACGCAAAAGAGATGCCATGTTTGTGCAGTTCAGTACACGTGGGGGCCATATCCTTTCGCTGAGCAGCCACCGCAGCTGAGAAATCATTAAAGAGTAATATTCAGCTTCCCAAATATTCATTTGCTGGCTGTTTCCTGTACTCTCTCATTAGTTGAACTTTATGTAACTAGTTTAGTATTCGAGCCATTATGGGCCTCGGTTTGCTTCCCGCTTCTCGGGTCTGACCCACACGGTGAGCCATTTTGCAACGCAGCTGCCCCACTATTTGAGCCAGGCCTAGCTTGTTTGGGCGCCATTCTTCTATAAACAGGTACAGCTCGCTCTCCGATACAGACTCTGGCAGGCCTATAATCTTAATGTTATTTCAGTGATTTCTATTCTCTTGGTCCTCAATCCGTTCTAATAGTACTGCCTGCTGATCATTTAGGAGTTGTACTTGCCTTTCTGCTGCCACGAGGCTGTCATCCTGCTCTCCCACATGCTCTTCAACGCCGTCCAGCCTTTTAGCCTGGCCTTCCACTGCACTTTTTATGTCGTCCATGGCTGATTGTAGCTTGATTAGCCGCTCCTCCAGGGCAGCCGAGACTCTAGATGAGATTTGGAGTAGCACGTCTTTGGAGACAGGCGCCAGGTGTTTCACGCTGTCGGCCCCAGTCGCCATCTTGGCCGTGTGACTCCTTCACTCTGTGATGGATTTTGAGCTGCAGTGGTGCATACCGCGCTCCCAGGCCTCAAATTACCCCGGAAACGCGGCGATTTAGGTCCCTGGGTATTCCCCTCGCTATCGGCAGCAAGCGGGGGCGCAATGGCCCGGATCCCCAGATGATGGTAGGAGATTTGGGGAGAGGCGTTCACGGAGCTAGTTGTTCAAGCTTCCGCCTTGGGTGATGTCATCCCCGGAAGTCATCCAGCTAAATTTTAGCCATCTAGCTTATTAGCCAGCCAGAATTTAGTTGGATAAGGCTGAATATATCTGGGTAAACCATTTAGATGGAGAACTATTACGTTATCTGTCTCAATGATTTTTTGAATATGGACCTCAATGTGTTTTCTGTAACTATTGTTTGCAATGTGTTCTTTTTTGGGCCGTTAGGAACATGGCTATAGAGTAAATGTTGACAATGCAAGACTACAAATTAATATTCTCTGACACGCCAAGAATATTTTTTTTATCACAGTATTAGAATAGATATGACTGGGGCCTACTAGTCTGAACATGTCCAGGGTGAGTATGGGGCAAGGCGGGGGCACACCCATACAGCATGCATAGAAAAAGATGACAGACAGCATCCACCATATAAGCTGGACCCCCAGCAAGTTTAAAAAAAAAAGATTTATCATAGCTTTGTTGAAAAAATGGATCCCTACAAGACCCCTGAAAAACAGGTTAGAGGAAGAGGGGACCAGTCCCTGCTTCTCAAGGCAGGGCGTAAGCCCCACTACATACTTAGGGAGCTCGAGGCAGAGTGGGTAGGATACTAGGCTGAAGGAATAGTGAATTTATTTATTATTTTATTTATTTAGTGATTTTTTATATACCGCGGCACATTAAAAACATCACCTCGGTTTACAAATAACAATAAATTAGCAACAGGCTTTACAATCAAATGAAATTAAAAGAAAAACATTACATATAACAATTAAAAACCAGTGAACAAATGATAATTATATCATATAATAGAGACATGCCTAATAAGGGAAGGGAAAAATCAGAGAAAATTATATGTGACTTAGCAACAATTGTTTCACAGGTTTGGTATAGGTCCAAGGAACAGCAAACAGTCTTTACTAGGAGCGAGAGTGGAGCAAACGTTTAGAAACATGAGAAAGGATGGAATTATTGAATGATATCAATTTGAAGAATGATAATGTATTGTATGTGTAACAAATGTTCAGTATTTCTGTAGAGGAGATGATCATTGAGTGTAAGCTTGTTTGAACAGCCAGGTTTTAAGGTTCTGTTTAAATTTCCTATGACAGGGTTCCTGGCGCAGGTCTGTAGGCATTTTGTTCCAGATGTTGGTTCCAGCAATCGTGAATGAGCGTTCTCTCGTCGAAACATGTTTGATATGTTTAAGTGTTGGAGTAACGAGTTTAGCTTGGTGAATTTTTCTTATAGGTCTTTTTGATGTGTGGAATGTAAAATGATCAGAGAACCATTGCATATCTTGGTTGTAGATGGACTTGTGTATGAGGGTAAGGACCTTGAATAATATTCTAGATGCTACAGGAAGCCAGTGAAGGAATTGGAGAGCTGGAGTAATGTGTTCATGGCGGTGAGTATTGGTGAGGATGCGTGCAGCTGCATTTTGTAGCATCTGTAACGGTTGTAGTGAATTTTTAGGGAGACCTAGTAGGATGGAATTGCAGTAGTCCAGTTTTGACAATATAGTCGCTTGTAAAACTGTCCGGAAGTCGTGGGGGTGTAGGAGGGGTTTAATTCTTTTTAGAGTATGTAGCTTAAAGAATCCATTTTTTAATGGTGGACGTGATGAATTTCTTAAGGATGATTTTCTGGAGAGCTCTACCTTTGCCAAAGAGAGGCTGGCTGATGCAGAGATAGACAAAGGCCATTGGCGTAAAAATTGTTCAACTCCCAAGAAATGAGTGATAATGAAGTGACTCAAGAAACTCCTGAAGGTCAGGCATTAGAAAGAGGGTGACAGCCCCCAGTTCTCAAGGCAGGGTGTAAGCCTCACTACTTTCTTAGGGACCTCGAAGCAGAGTCTGAAGAATACCTAGCTGTAGGAATTGTGCTTGATTCTCTGGAGAGTATTTCCATTGCCAAAGAAGCATCAGCTGATGCAGAGATAAACAAGAATGCCATTGAAATGAGCGATAATGAAGCAGACCAAGAAATCCTCAAAAGACAGGTGATAGAAAGAAGGGAAGAGACCATTGTTCTCAAGGAGGGGTATATGCTCCATGATGTTCTTAGGGACCTCATCCTTAAAGTGGAGTTGGAAGGGCATCCGGCTGCAGTAATTTTGATGGAATTTCTAGAGAGGGATACCAGTGCCAAAGAAAAATGCTCAGAAGGGTATTTTTTCTATCATAATTTACTTCTTCTCCTCTCGCCCCCACCTTTTCTTTTCTCTTCCAGTGATTATATGTAGAATCTTTTCAGCTTCTCTTTGTAGGATTTGGGCCGCAAATGCTGTACCA
This sequence comes from Rhinatrema bivittatum, assembly GCF_901001135.1. Classification (NCBI taxonomy): domain Eukaryota; kingdom Metazoa; phylum Chordata; class Amphibia; order Gymnophiona; family Rhinatrematidae; genus Rhinatrema; species Rhinatrema bivittatum. The sequence continues at coordinate 181,928,532 of NC_042615.1, forward strand.
GTAACCTTTCACCAATCTGTTTGCATCTTCTCAATGCCTTTAGAAAGGTATGGTCTCCAGAACTGAACACAGATTTCAAGGTGGGGCCTACTAGTGACCTATACAAAATCAATATCAATGCTTTATTCCTGCAGGTGATACCTCTACTTATGAACCCAAGTATACTTCTAGCTTTCTATTTTGCTTTATTACACTGACTTGTAACCTTCAGGTCATCTGAGATTTTTACAAGTTGCTATGATGATAACACATCACCATATATAAGAACATAAGAATAGCCATGCTGGGTAATATCAAGGTCCATTGAGCCTAGCATTCTGTCTCCAACAGTGGTCAGTCCAGGTCACAAGTACCCATCAGATCCCCAATATTTGATCTAATTCTTATATTTCACTGCCTCATGTCTACCTGGCTAATAACTAGCTATGGACATTTCCTTCAGGAATTTTTTGTACATCTGTGTTTATAAAACTGTCCCACAAAACCTATCCCTCCCCCGAAACTTCACCCGAGTTGAAAGTGTCCACTCTTGCATTGGTATAAATAGTAAACTTACATATTGGTCTCTCTCGCTTGCTTGCTCACTCATTCTCTCTCTCTTCCCTGCCCAAACCGACATTTGCAACAAAAAGCCTTTTCGGCCGGTAATGTACCTGTGGTGGATTAATCAGTTTGCAATGCGGAAATTACCAATGTGATATGGGAGCAGGGAAATTAGCCCAACCATGCCCCCTTTTTTTATTGTGGGTGCTATTTCCGCTATATTTATAGCTTTTTGATGAATCTACGTCTATGTTGGTTACCTTAACCATGTCCTCTGGCAACATATTCCATAGCTTGATTCTGTGCTGAGTTTAAAAATATTTCCTATGATTTGTTTTAAATTTGCTGGTTGTTACTTTCATAGCGTGTCCCCTAGTCCTAGTGTTGTTTGAAAGGGTAAATAACCCTATCTTTTATTATATCTTTTCTTTATTAACTTCAGTGTATATATAAAAACAATTTATTAACTGCTTTACTTTGAAACGTTTAGTAAATTTACAATATTACAGAGTTATTGTTTGTGAGAGCTACAACTAAATATTATATTTAAAAGATTACAAAATATGGCTAAATAAGGCAATAAGTGCTTTTTCTCCATTTTATGGAGCACCATAAGAACATGCCATACTGGGTCAGACCAAGGGTCCATCAAGCGATCAATCCAGGCCATAAGAACCTAGCAAGTACCCAAACCCTATTCCATGCTACTGTTGCTGGTAATAGCAGTGGCTATTTTCTAAGTCAACTTAATCAATAGCAGGTAATGGACTTCTCCAAGAACTTATCCAATCCTTTTTTAAACACAGCTACACCAACTGCACTAACCACATCCTATGGCAACAAATTCTGGAGTTTAATTGAGCGTTGAGTGAAAAAGAACTTTCTCCGATTAGTTTTAAATGTGCCACGTGCTAACTTCATGGAGTGCCCCCTAGTCTTTCTATTATCCGAAAGAGTAAATGTTTCACATTAATCCGTTCTAGACCTCTCATGATTTTAAACACCTCTATCATATCCCCCCTCAGCCGTCTCTTCTCCAAGCTGAAAAGTCCTAACCTCTTTAGTCTTTCCTCACAGGGGAGCTGTTCCATTCCCTTTATCATTTTGGTCGCCCTTCTCTGTACCTTCTCCATCGCAATTATATCTTTTTTGAGATGCGGCGACCAGAATTGTACACCGTATTCAAGGTGCGGTCTCACGATTTCACTCACTGTTATAAGAATAGTTCAATTCATTTTTAAGAAGAAAGTTAGAATCAATTTATTGTGTTATTTTAATAAAGCTACTTAGAATATACAGTTTTAACCCAATTGATTGGACTGATTGAAACAAAACAGTGAATTTCCTGGATATGCCCAAGTTCATAGATATTTTTGTTTAGGATGTTCATGTCTTCCGTATCTTTAATAATATTACCATAAAAAGTAAATATGTTTTAGTTTTTAATAACAGCAAACTCCACTGGTAAAAAAAAAATGGGGAGGCCTTTTGCAAAAATGTTTTCTTCCATTCTGTACCAATAAAAAAATTCTTTATTTACTAGGGCTCTTCTTATGAACAAATGCTGTCTTGATTAAAGGTCCATGGCATCACCTTGGGTCTTTAACACCTCTAAATAGGGAACTACCTTCCAAAACATGCCCTGTCCATCAAATATTATTGCTTAATCTAAATGCCACTTTTATTTATAGATGCAGAAAAGTAACAAGAAATCATTTGTTAATGATGGAGATTTCAAGCCATGAGAAAAAAGGCACACAACAAGATTTGACACTTTTAGCTCTTTGCATAGTAAGAAAGTAGTAAATACTATAGCTGATAAAACCTAAGCAATTGTGGGAAAAATCATCAGAAAGAAAGTGTGTGTCAACCAAAAGTCTAAATGATTCTCAGTTACTATAGGATGCAATTCTAAAAACAGTTGTACAAGAATCACCTTACCTAAAAAGTAGACAACTGCACACAAAATTGTTTTAATTTTAATTAATATGAAGATATACAAAATATATTGTACAAGCCTTCTAAACTTCATGGCTATAAACTGTTAATATCAAATTCATAAACAAATATTTTAAACTGCAATATGTATATTTATTACTGTTTTGGCATTGTCTTTAATATACAGTACTGCAATTGTATGTACATAGTACATATGCATTATTTCACCATTACTAATACAGTTTGTGCATTTCAAGTTAGTTATAAACAGCCACATTATTTTCTCTGTTCACTAGCCCTTCCACAGTTTTCTACCCCTATGGAATTTAGCCTTCATTCGGTTTGCCTTTGACACAGTAGGCAGGTGCACTAATGAACATATATTTACATAACTTCTACAGTATCAAAAATGTGCATCAGGTTCTCAAGAAAGCCCCCTCTTTTTACTGGCTGCTCTTGAGAGCTACTCAAGTAGGATGTTACAGTGAGGTGTTGTCAATATGACAGGAATTCAAATGCGCTGCACAGAGATGAGGAGCAAAGTAGACCAGCCTTATGTCAGGCAGAGCAGGAAACCAAAATATTTGTATTCAGATTATTACATCTGAAACATTTCTGATATAATAGATGGTGTTTCAGCTTTTAAGTTCTTGCACTAAATAGAATGTCGGTGCATTATGAAGCCTACTGATGTCTAGTGGACATCAAGACACCTTCATGTGTTTCTTTATGTCATGCCCTTTGTAGTAGCAATAAACGCCTAGCCTCCTGCTTCACAGAAAATTCAGAGCTTCAAAATCCATTTTCAGGGCAATATTATAGAAATCCATTTCATAAATAGTTTTCTTCTTACTTTGGAATTTCTGGATAGCATGGCACGTAATAAATAAGCTACATGGGAACACCCACAACAATATTAACATCCAGTGTATTTTTCATGAGAATGATAACAGACTTCTTGGTTACAGAGTCCCTATAAAGCGGTCAGATTGTGTGCATTCCCAGCTGTGGACTGACTTTCCTTTCCAGGTAGTGTTTCATCAGCAATAGAAACAGGATTCTCATAAGACTGCAGAGCCCTGGGCTTCTTCTCACCAGAGAATGCTTCATCTTGACTCTCTCTACAACATTTACAGCACTTGCACCACTTACAGCAGCAGCAGCAGAACCTCCCGCAGAACGTAGTCATGGATGATACAGCTTTGTCCCAGGGCTGCAGAGAATGCATCCATTTGGGGAGGAAGTTCCAGGTTTTCAGAAATCCTGGTAGCACTCTAGGATACTTGGACTGCAGCACATTGATAACAACGATGGCAATTATAAGGCATACAATGGGAACACCAACACCCACAAGAACTTGCCAGCCTGCCAGTGACAGAGCAAAGATGATTACGGGAAGCAGGAGGAAGCAGGTGATCAGATAAAAAACAGCAAACCACCTGTACTTGGCTGTTGTGTTTCCCAGGCCCTTTGCTAGGCGGATTGGGACACGAGTGAAAGGAACGGGGTACAAAAGAAGAATCCCAGATATGTTGAAAAAAAAATGGCAGAGTGCAATCTGAAATGAAAACAAACAAAAAAAGTTACAAAACATTTGCAAAAGGTCTAAAATGAAATGAATGCCAGAGGTGAAACGAATTAATGAAACAGAGAACATTTGTGTACTTCTACAGGAAAGCATCTGCTACAGGAAATGATCATATATATGCAATCCCAAAAGAATGCACAGGGCAGTATGAGAACATTCACATGGTTACAATATCCTTTGATTATTAGGGAAGTGCATCAGACCATTTGTTTCATTCGTTTCAGCCCGTGTGAGCGTTACCTCACAATTGGAATGTATGTGCACATGTGGACACCTACTTGAGTACGCACAAATCATCAGTTTTGTGCACATTCTTGGCAATCAAAAGATGCGTGCACATGACCAAAATGATTGAAACAAATGATCTGATGAATGCATATCCTTATTGCTTATAAAGTGGAAGTTTGAGCAGTAGGAGATTAAGGTGACACAGTGAGAGGTGCAGGATCACACTGTGGCCTCCAGCTCTATGCTAGAATCCATTACTCTACTATTTTCATGCACTTTGCAGTGCAAAAATGAACTTAATGTAGCTGCTTGGTGGCCAATATTCAGTAAGCCAGTGAGTGGACAAGCTATCTGGATATTTGTTACCAAATATTCAGTGGGACAAATGTCCAGCTGAATATACTTGCCTAAAGTTATCTGGGGCTTCAAAGAGCCAGGTAACCTTCAAACTTAGGCCTGGATTTATAAAAATGCAGTAAATGTTGCAATTTGAGATGAGAGAGAGAGCGAGAGAGAGAGAGACTAGTAGTAATGCTCGCACCCTATATAATTATTTATATCTCTATGGGGAGACCCACCTAGTAACTCAAGGTGAGGTTTAGGTATTAGTGTAGGAGATTAGGGGCTACTTTGACATTCAATGTGAGACGTACAAACAAACAGTGCTCTCTTGTGAATATCTGATGAAACTCAGAGTGAGGAAACTCACCCAAAGATGAGATTTGGGTGAGTTTCCTCACTCTGAGTTTCATCAGATATTCACAAGAGAGCACTGTTTGTTTGTACGTCTCACATTGAATGTCAAAGTAGCCCCTAATCTCCTACACTAATACCTAAACCTCACCTTGAGTTACTAGGTGGGTCTCCCCATAGAGATATAAATAATTATCTAGGGTGATAGCATTATGACTAGGTTCTCTCTCTCTCTCTCTCTCTCATCCCTGATAGCTAGGTTGTTGCTCTAGGAGCTTCACACTATCCAAACCAGCAACAGGTGATGCTGCCATAATGCAAGCTTTTGCACAGTTTAATGCTCCTGAAAAAGTTGTAGCTAAAATCAGCATTAAAGCTGTGCAATAGGGCTTCACAAAACAGTAAATCCAGCCCACTTCTCCTCTTTTTCAGATTTGCATCACACCATACGATATGGTGCTATTGCATGCGTTAATGGCGCTTTTCGCATGCGATAAGCCCTTAATGCATGTGAAAACACCTTAGCGCATTTTGATAAATGAGGGGGTTAACCAGCTATGTCTGAATATAGCCTGTTAGGTTTTAAAGTTATCTGGCCTTGTGCGGTTGCCACCTAACTGGATATCTACCTCTGTGGCATCCTCCTGCAGCCCCTACTCCATACCTCACAAACCCCAGCCGAGAGCAATGTATCCTCTTACCCACTCCCAGAACTGCTATGACAACAGCAACACTGGATGCATAAGAGGAAACCTTACTCCCAGCTGCAGTTCATGAGAGGGCTGGAGTAAGAGCAGAAGAGTATTAAAAAAGTGAAGGGTGAGGAGGGGAGGCAAGACTGTCACATTAAGATTTAGATAAATCGAGGAGGGGGGGGGGGGGGAGGCAACCTGTGGACTCTGTAACATTTTGTTTTTAACAATTTGAAAGGGTTGGGGTTGGAGGATGCTTGTCTGGCAGGACCATTTGTGAAATTTGGCTTAAGTGAGCCAGATAATTGAGGAACACCCAGAGGGCACTTCTTTTTTTATCCAAATGGATTGTAGCTGGATAATGACTTATCCGGCTAACATCTAGATAGATAAGAGGCTCAATATTCAAAAATGACTTTTAACTGAATGATTTGTGAGTTATCTGGCTAAATGCATTTGAATTTTTCTCTATTACATTTTAGTGATCCCATATGAAAGTCATAGTGCTACAATACCAGCTTCTACAAGTCGTTTTTAAGACTTTTTGCATGCTTAAAATGAATTCTGCTCTAAAATATTAATGGCAGTACAAGAAAAACAATTAGATACCGATATAAACTCAGTGACATCTAAATAGCTACAACCTTGTAGCCCTGATCTCTGTATAAAATGCAACTATTGAAACTATAGCTGAGGGTTTTTGTTGGTTTGGGGTTTTTTTTGTGAAAACCTTTACAGCAAAATTCTGCAATTTATATACCAACCTCATTTGCATGTGTAGAAAATTTGCATGTGACATTCCTAATAGTGCATACAAAAATGTGTGACTTAGTACATAAGCCTCAGGGTATGCATAAGGTGTCTTTTATAATGTTCCTGATAACAAGTCTGAATATTGTAACACAAATGACGTAAAACATAATTCATATTCTCACAGGGCATCTTTTAAGTAACATCCAATATTGAAAACTAGAGTGGTACTATATATTTATTTAGGGGATCATTTTTCAAAACACGATGGGCCTTTACAATGACCGCATTGCAGCAAGATAATTTAAATGAGAAAAGGGGAGGGGTTTGCATGGGATTAAAAAAATTGGGAGGCCAGTTGCACTGCGGGCCATAATGTTTTACACGTTATCACCACCAGTAGCACTGGAAATAGCTATACCTTTTGCAGGAGCGCTATGGGGTCGATAGTGTGTGCCGCAACAGCAGTGGGCGAAAATGCACCACCGCGATGCAGCGGGATGCACTCTATCACTCCCCTGCCCCTTTTCTAGCCACGGCTCTTCATTCTGTTATATTTATAGAAGAATGAAAAGTCCTGCGGTTAGTTAGTTATTTCTGTATAAAAAAGAGCTGAATGTTTTATCCAGGTCTATGGAGATGATTTCCTTCCTGTTTTACATCTAGGAGATTGGTCCATTCCTGTGTCTAGGCAAGTTCATAACTTAGGTGTGATATTTGATACCTCACTTTCATTTCAGCCATAGGTAAAGGCTGTTGTAAAAAGTCCGTTTCTTAAGTTAAATCTACTGCGCAAGCTAGAATCCTTCTTAGATTATGCTGATTTTTGCAGGCAGTGATTCTCACAAGTTTAGAATACTGCATTGCTATTTATTTTGGGTTGCTGGCTGCCACCTTGGCTGCTTTACAGACTGTTCAAAAAGCAACTGCATGAATTCTCACTGGTGCTCAGCACAATGACCATATAACATCTGTTTTGGCTTCACCACACCTGCTCCCTGTCGCTTTATGCATCAGATTCAAAAGTTCTTTCTTTAGTTCACAAAGCATTACATGACAATGGCCCTTCCAGTATTGCTTCTACTCTGAAATTTTATACTACAAAATGCCTGTTGCGCTCTGCTGGTCAGAATCTTTAGGAAGTTCCTTCACTCTAGTCAATACATCTGACTGGGACACGTGACCACACTTTTATGGTTGCAGGTCCTAACCTGTGGAATTCTTTATCATCTGAGCTGTAAAGTACTTTTGGAAAAACCTCAAGTTCTTCTTTTTTACTCAGGCTTTTGCAAGTGTACTCTTACCATCTAGCTAAGTTGCTTTTGCCCTATAATTAGATTTTGTTTATTGCAGGTATTGTTATTTGGCTTTATTTTTGTCTTCATGTGTATATGTTTTATGGTAATTTAGCTTTGTGCTTTGTTTAAGATAATTATGTATGTGCTTTTGAAACTCACTAGAATGGTAGATAGGCATGCAACAAATACTTTAAAATAAATAAATAGACAAATAATTTTGGCCAGGAAAGATTAAAATTGGATTCTCTCCTGCACAAAGTTCCCATTCTATGAGATGCATCAAATTATTTAACATCACACATCATAAATATTCTCAAATATAAAATATGAGTGTGGCAGATATTGAGGACTTTGGTTTATACAACCAGCACTAACAAAACATAATATTAGAACTATAAGGCATAATGAAGTATATGATATAGTATAATTTATTATCACCTGTAATGCAAAATTAGCAAAGTAAAATTGTATATATGTATATATCAAAAATAGTGTTTCAGGATATATATATTTTGGTACTATACAAAATATGAAATCAATATTGTGGATTGATAAAATCCAGACATAGCCCAATAGTACCCTAGATTGATGCCCTCTCTACCTGAGTGCTATCATGCTAGGATGAGAGTACATTGAGGAAATTTCATCTTTGTGTACTTTTCCTCATTCCAAATCACATCAAATCTTCACTGATGAGTACTGTGCTATTCGTACATCTGACTGCGCATGTAAAACTGCCCCACCCCCCAAACCCTAGACCACCACAAACCTCATCTCGAGTTACTAGATGACCCTCCAATAGTGGTATAAATAGTTGCATAATATGAGCGCATCTGAAAGAGTCTCTCAGCATTGAAACATGTATTATGCTATTGCACACAGTTAAATGGCCCTCATTTTCATAAATTCCTCCCAAACTCCTCCCCTTTGACAAAATTTGCATTCACATCATGTGATATAAAAAATAACGTGGGTGTTAGGGCCCTAACACATTTTGATGAATGACCCTGTAAGTGCTTTATAAAATGCTTTTAATGACAAAGATATGTTCTTTGTTCTGGTAATTTTGTTGAAAAAATAACTTCCTTTGCTATTTATAACAGTATCAAAGACCTGTGGATCAGGCATTTCGTATTCTTAAATGCCTTGTCAGCTGCACAACAGACCCTCAGCAATTCTCACAGGGCTTAAGGTACCAACAAACACCTTGTGCCATCTACTATGTAGTTACATAGTAACATAATAAATAACGACAGATAAAGACATAAATGGTCCATCCAGTCTGTCCAGCAAAATGTTTAGGGGTGTAACTACCATTCTGTTACCACAAGTCACTCCATTATTATTTATATTGTGCTGCAACATGCAAAGTGCTAGAGATACATCAAGTCTATAGGAGTCAGAGTTCTGTGATAATAATGAAAGTGTTAGGCCACACTCACCTGCAGTGAGTTCGCTAATGTCTCACTGTCACTTGCTAGAGCAGCAAGTAAAGCTGTAGTAGTTGTACCAATGTTAGAACCCAGTGTAAGAGGATAAGCTCGCTCAATGCTTATAACACCAATACCTAGGAGAAAGAGAACAAAAAATGAATGTATTATATATATATTTTTTTAGTAAATATAAAGATGAATTTTCAAAGCCATATGAATGCCAAAACCAGGAGATGGGCACGCGTGTTACATATGCGCATGGTCACCTGATTTTATAAACTGACCACATGAGTGCACAAGTACCAATGCACAAAAACCTTTCATTGGGGGAAAAAAAAGGGATGGAATGTGGGCGGGGCACGGGCATTCCAGGACGAGATCAAGAGACATGCGCGCATGTAGCTAAGCACCTGGTTGTGCATCCAGGTGCATTTCAGTGCAACTTTATTTCTGCTATAGATGAGGCATAAGTCAGAAGAAAACAAAGCCACCTATAAACTGCTTGAGGAGTCTAGATTAACTGGGGGAGTGCAGGCTTAAAAAAACAGGCGGCCCTGAGGGCCTAGCTATAGACTGGGCAAACTGGTGGATGAACTGGTGAAACTGGTCATGGCCTGGACGCGCGCCTGTTACAAAATTCCCTCACTTGCGTGTCTCAAAGCCAACATTTTCCTGCAGTGCGCATCCACTCTTAAATTTAGGTGCACTCATACATGTGCCTGATCAATTTATAACAGGTGCGTGTACTCACACACACAATATAAAATTTCAGTGCATCTGACCAAACACTCAGATGCATGTGTGTTTGGGGGCCCATGCACCCATTTTAAAATTACAGTCCATGTGGTTCTACAACTTGCCAGGCTGATAACATTAGAAACCATTTATCCATAAAACTAGTACAGCATGGGCAGTGGCAGAGCAAACTTCCCTGCCCTGCTCTGTAATTATGCTGAACCCTGCTCTGGAGGGATCACCTCTCAGAGGGGGGAGAGTAATTCATGCCTGTACAATCTGCTCTTTCTACTGAATCTATCAAAAAAAAATCCTTTTAAGTGCAAGGCGATTCATAAATGTTAATAAATGTAAATTGTAATGGTGGAATTTGTTTGTGATGTGGACACCCATTCACTGGGCATGGGGACAAATCCACCAACTAACTGCAGTAAAATGTAGTAACTTTTCTGTTCTACAAATGTGTAAAGATCATCAGGGATTTGTAAAAGAACCTACCGACAAGGGGCGTAATGGCAGACGTGAAAACAGAACTGCTTTGGACAATAAAGGTCATCCCAGCGCCAACCAAAATGGCCAGGTATCCTGTTACCCAAGTGAAAGGAAATGGGAAATCTAAAAGAAAAACAAACAAACAATTTCTTAGGCAGGCAAAATAAACTATGACAATGGAAAGAACTAGACAAAGCTATTCTAAATGAAAGTGAAGAAGGTAGCGCGAGATGAAACGGCAGCAGTTCATAGCTCATGGTAAGCCACCATTTATAAATGTCCTTACTTTATCCTATAATAATGCCAATCAAGAACATTACATTATAGATGTGTATATTGACTTCCCCCAAAACAGCACCCAGGATGGCCCACACACTACACCTCATTCCTGCTCTCTTCATGCTCTCGCCTAGCGGCGGGTTCTAAATCATAGGCCCTCACAAGGGGTAGAGCTCCCAAAAGGAACTGGAACCAATTCATACGCCTGTCTTTACAATTACCTTATAAACTTAATGTGCACAAAATAGTATATACTTTAACTACTGTACCAGTATTGAGGATCTTCTTAATAACAGAGGCAACTTGCCCCTTCAACATGGAGTTCAGGAGCTTGACAATCAGTATGAGACATGTGCAGAGAACAAGCAGAGACAGTGCCAGCAGGATGAGACCGACGGCCAGGTCCGGAAGATTAGTATTGGCAAATAGGTGTTGACCTGAAAAAAACAACAACATAATATTGATCAGAGCTATATCAAAAACAGAATATATGAAAATGTGGTTATAGAAACTATATAGACATGTCTGTTGAGGGTGAATGTAGGGCATATTGCTTCCGTTCAGGAAAATTCAAATCACTCTGCAAACTAGTTGGCCAGGTAACCACAAGGTAAAGCTGCAATTCATCCCCAAAATCCCAAATGCATTTTAGATGCAAGCAAATTGTAAGCCATTAGGCTAATATTCAGTGCCACTTATGTGGCTAAGTGGTAGCATCTGAATATTTCCCCAGGATCAGTGGCCAGATAATTACTTATCCGGATACATTTTTATTCAGCTAAGTGGCAGACGGGGGGAGGGCATTCTGGAGATAAGCCAAGTTAGCTGAATATGCTGTCTGGCTAGCTCCAATATTCAAAGTTAGCTGGATAACTTATCTGGATAACTATGGTCCTGCAAATCAAAAAGGCAAATTGTGTGCTACGATAACACTTGTAGTGAATTGTTAGTGAAAAAAATGAATCAAGCGAAATTTCTATCAAAGTAAATGTAATGCAACATGCAACATTTCAATCAAAAATACTTTTACTTGATATCGGTTATTATGAATATAAATAAATGTGCACCAGTCGCCTAGATAGATGTTAATGAGTTCAGTCCCCTGACCCGGGACCGTGTTTCACAGAGCTGCATCGGGAGGCACAAAGGCTGACTTTAAAGTGCAGTATACAAATAGTTGAAATTGCCTAATTCGTCCTAAACGATTGCACATCCCTACTATGTTGGCAGTCGTTCACAAACTCGCGTGCCACTCATGCCACTTTTAGTGTCACTATCAGGCAGAACACATTGTGGCAACCACATGTATTTGATGTAATCTTTACTTTCACAACAGTTTTTCAAGTACAGTCTACTGTTGCATTGTCAATATGAATCTGAGTAGGTATACGTGTTTCTGTTACACACTGACCCTCACAGAGAAACAATGAGAGAAAGAAAGATGATAGTGAGGTGAGCAGCAGCTAACACTCTACTGGCCTCCCTTCCCTGGAAGGGGATGGGGTAGGTGAAGCCTATCAGGCAAAGTAGCATTGCTTATGGTTTTACCAAAGCTGGCTGCCACTCAGTGTGGTGTCCTCGGCTCGGGTGGGGACACATGGGGGAGCCGGGGGGAGATCCGGAAGTATCTCCATTCATAGTCCATGGCATAGAGCGAGATTATGGAAGTCACAGCAGAGCAGCACTATATCTCCAACTTTGGATGGGGCATAAATTAATGCTCTACCCATCTAGTCCAAACAGCAAAATTGACTTTTGAGAACTCCGAAGGTGTGTTTGATGGCACAGCGGGTAGCACATAAGGCCTAATTGTACCTGGTTTCTATCAGCGTGTTGGGAATGGCAACGGGGGTGAAAAGCCAGGTCCTACAACTGTACCCAGAATGTCTTGCGGCAACGACAGTTTTAAGGCATCAATCATAGCATTGTTACTTGCAGATCTGGCTTGCAAACCACTGCATTCTATAAGACTGTATAAGGTAGCCTGTACCTTTGCCTGAGCCTTAAAGGCTGATGTCCCTACCCTAAGTGCCTGTCACATTGTTCTGGACGACTATATGTGTAGGATAGCAGTAGCCTGACTTCTAAATCGCATCTGGGGATTCCAACAATTGCATGCAAGGCCCTCGCAACTCAGCTAAGGCTATTGGTGTGTAGCAGTCAGCCAACCTTGAAGCTATACATAAGAGCTGCCACACCTGTGGTAGCTGAAAAACAGTAACTCATGGTGTGATTGCACAGGTTCCTGCCTGCTCTGCAGTATGTGCTCCAGAGAAAACAATTTGTGAGCCCTGATACAGGGAATGTGCCAGGCCCCCAGCATGCACAGGACACTGCTTCTGGTTCAGTTGTGTGAGGGTTAAGACAAACTGTGGCCACCATTCTGGCTGATTGATGCATCACTAACAGCCCACACGTGATCCTGCAGTACCAGCAGTGTGGACCCTTCGCGCTTGTGATTAACCAGTGAAATTTGAATTGCTCCCAATGGGACGATAGGAACAAGGCAATTTTGAAAGTGAACACATTGAAAATGTATAGTGTCTGCTCACACACCAAGCTTTAGGGTAAGTGCATTGTTTGCCCTCACAAGATTAGCAGGCCTCTGCAGCATGGGGAAAAAAGTCAGGCCCTGGGGCAATGGCCTGCAGATGAAAGTGTACAAGCCACTTTTTAAGGCAGCGATGCTGTTACATCCCCCACAGCCACACACCCCCCCCCCCCCACCCCCATGTTCATGCCATTTGCTACAAACACATAGCCAGAGATGGAATAGAGAAAGAAGCATCACTTCCCTATGAGCCAACTATCACTGTATAGGCCATCCTCAAAATTTTCACACAGGCCCAATTGCCTTAGTATAAAGGAATCATGGGTGGTTTCCGGGTACCTGGCCACCACGTTGACGATGCGCATTTGAGCATCACAGATCACTTGCACTTTGATGGAGTGGAAGCGCTTTCTCTTGAGGTACATCTTCTTCCTGTCACGGAGTGGAATGATGGTCATGTGAGTGCAGTTGATAGCTCCCAGAACATTGGGAAAGTTTGCAAAGGCATAAAAGCCTCTCTTCAAGTCCATCAAGTCCTGCCTGTTGCAAGGAAATGCTATGTAGCGATTAATGGGGACAGAGACAGCTGATATGACCTGGTCCAAACAGCAGGAAAAAGTGGTTTGGGAAATTCCCCCCATGACTCCTATTGTAGTTTGGAAGGAGCTGGTTGCCATGAAATGCAGGGTGGCCAACAGTTTGATGAGGCCTGGCACAATGTGAGACCTTTCTGTGACCGGATCCAAATCCCCTCAGATTTAACATAAAAACATAGAAACATAGAAATGACGGCAGAAGAAGACCAAACGGCCCATCCAGTCTGCCCAGCAAGCTTTCACAATTATTTTTTTCTCATACTTATCCATTACTCTTCGCCCTTATTAGTAACTTTTTGGTTCTAGTTACCTTCCACCCCTGCCATTGATGTAGAGAACAGTGCTGGAGTGCATCTAAGTGAAGCATCTAGCTTAATTGGTTAGGGGTAATAACCGCTGCAATAAGCAAGCTACTCTGACGCTTATTTGTTTACCCAGCCTGTGCAATTCAGCCTTATTGGTTGTTGTCTGAATATAAATTATCTTTTCTCCATTCCCCCCTGCCATTGAAGCAGCGAGCTGCGCTGCATATGTATTCCAAATGAAGTATCAGGCTTAATTGATTCAGGGTAGTAACCGCTGTAACAAGCAAGCTACACCCACGCTTATTTGTTTACCCAGACTATGCAATTCAGTCCTTGTTGGTTGTTGTCTGAATTTAAATCCTCTTATCTTCATTCCCCCCTGCCATTGAAGCAAAGAGCGATGCTGGATATGCATTGAAAGTGAAATATCAGGCTTATTTGGTTTGGGGTAGTAACCACCGCAACAAGCAAGCTACTCCCCCGCTTTTTTCCACATTTCCTCTTGCCGTTGAATCGTAGAGCAATGTTGGAGTCGCATTAACCATGTGTATGTTTATTGAATAAGGGTATTAATCACCAGATAGTAGCTGTCATTCCCGCAAGCCATCCCCAAGCCTCTTCTCTTCATTCACATCCTCTAGACTTTAGGGATCCACAATGTTTATCCCACGCCCCTTTGAAATCCTTCACAGTTTTGGTCTTCACCACTTCCTCTGGAAGGGCATTCCAGGCATCCACCACCCTCTACGTGAAGAAATACTTCCTGACATTGGTTTTGAGTCTTCCTCCCTGGAGTTTTAAATCGTGACCCCTGGTTCTGCTGATTTTTTTTCCAATGGAAAAGGTTTGTCGTTGACTTTGGATCATTAAAACCTTTCTTCATATAATTCCAGGATAGCCTGAGAGCTGAGGAGATACCTGCTAACCACATAATCCTCTGGCATGCCCAGCAAATATGTTCATGGAGAAAAGATGTGCTCCCTGTATCTCCTCTGCCATGGCCACCTGCATGCCAAGCACTGCCTGACTCTGCAGGGCTGGTGGCTCTGCCTCTGGTGCAGGGACTTCCCTAGGAGGGTTTGGAACATCCCTTGCCTGTTCTTCAGGTTGTAGTTGTTGTTCCTTTTGTGGTCTGTGGTCTGTGGTCTATGGTCTGTGGCGAGCCTCCTGAAGCATCCAGTTTTCCCCAACAATTAAACTTGCCACAAACATCATGGCTTTAGGAAGCTAGGCCAGGTAAAAACAGGTGTTTCTATTGGGCCAGAAAGGCCCGGTAGGAGTGTCCATTAGAATTCCTCTTTTTATCACGCACGATAATTGCTGCGATAATACCCACGATCTGCGATATTGGCCGTGGGAGCACGATAAATAGTTTTTTCACCGATTCACACAAAAAAAAAGGTGAAGTTATTTCCAGTGTTAAATCCCGCGTTAGTGTGCGCTACTGTATCGCATTTCATGCTAGCAGACCCTCATTTCCATTTACTCCACCCAAACTCTGCCCACTTGATTACTCAATTTTTAATTTGCTTATGCATTTTGTGTTTCATGGTATTTATCATGTGCATTATGGTGTTATTGCACGCGTTACAGCATTATCATGCCCTAATGCATTTTGATAAATGACCCAATCAGTTAGCCAGCTAGCTAGTTGTGCTGCACAGTGTCTGAATATCTACTTCCACATTTATATTGAAGAGGGCGCCTTCCTGCTACTTGTGTTCCAATAGGAGTACAGTGGCCAGTGATGTCACAAAGCCCAGCTTGTGAACAATAAGCAGTGCTTTCTGATATCACTGCTCTGCAACTACTCATACATACAGATACTTCCAAAGGGGTGTGGGGGTGGAGGGGGGGCTGGGTGGACAATCACTTGCCTTGAATTTTTAGCATTATGGTCTCTTGAATACTTTGCTATATAAATCACATATGACTAAATATACAAAATTAAACTTCAATGACCCTAATGTTTAATCACTTTATACAGAGTAAACACTGGCATACTTATGTTATTCTATAGAAAATATTGACAGTTTTCAGCAGTAAAACAGCAGCTGTACTAAAGTGACTTTTTTTTTTCTTTTTGTCCAAAGAGCCTCCTTCTACTCTTTGGGTTTGGAAGCTCATTCAGTACTTGAGTCAACCATACTCATGGTCATTTATGGAGGGATGAAGAGGGGGAGGGGATCTGAAGCAGAGGCATCCAAAATATTGGCTATTTATGTTTTTTAATCCCAACTTTAATCCCATTCCTCCTCCCTTCTAGCCTTTCCATCACAGTAAAATACCTTCTACTAACGGCCATGGACTGCAGCTCTCTAGAAATCCTGGCCCTCAGTTACCGGTCTAGTGGCCATCCTCCGGCAAGGACTAGGCTGGAACCCAAGCCCAAGCCTGATGCTATGACCTGAGCCAGAGGCTGGGTCCCAATGACGGAGCCTCGGCTCAGATCCAGGCCCGATGTCACAAACCAACCTGGAGGCCAAGTCCTGATGCCTGTGCTTTGGCCTAGGCCGCAGCCCGAGCCCAGATCTGATGATGTAACCCAATCTGGAGGCTGTGTCCTGACATTGGGGTCTCAGCCCAGACTCAGGCCCAACGCCATGCCCTGACCCAGAGGCTAGGTTTTGACATTTGGGCCTTGGCCTAGGCTGGAGCCCAAGCCCAGCTCCCGACACTTTGACCCTACCCGGAGGCAAGGTCCCTATTCAGGGGCTTCAGCCTGGACCCAGGCCTGATGCCACAACCCTTCCTGGAGGCTATGTCTTCATGCCAGGCCTCAGCCCAGAGCCAGGTCTGATGCCATGACCCAACATGGAGGTTGGGTCCCGATGCTTGGGCCTCAGCCTAGGCTGGTACTTGAGCCCAGGCCTGACACTGTGGCCCAACCTGGAGGCTGGGACCTGATGCCAGGGCCTAGGCCCAGACCCAAACCTGATGCAGTGTCCGGCCCTGGGGGCCAAGTCCCGACGCCAGGGCCTAGGTCTGGACCCAGGCCCAACACCAGGGACTTGGGCCTTGGCTCAGGGTCAGCCCTGGCCTTGGAATCCAGGCCTGGAAGTTCCTCTTTGGGTCCTATTTTTCTTCTGCTCTTTAATGCCAAATGATGGCATCCACTGGGGTCACACCAGAGTTAACTCCAGTGTCTTCACCCCAGTGGATGGCACCATGTTGATGTACAACATTGTATGGCATTGCTGTACATTAAAATGGTGCCTTGGCTAGGGTGAAGGCGCCAGAGTTAATTAACTCTGGCTGACCATAGTGGATGCCGTCATTTGGAATTGAAGAACCAAAGATAGAAGAAAACCCAAAGAGGTGCTCCCAGGCTTGGGCTTCAAGGCCTGTCTGACCCTGAACCGAGGCCCAAACATCAGGACCCAGCCTCCTTGCTGAGGCCTTGGCATCAGGCCTGGATCTGGGCCTAAGCTATGGTATTGGGATGTAGCCTCCTGGTTGGGATGCAGCATCAGGCCTGCGTCCAGGCTGAGGCCCCAGTGTGGGACCATGCCTCCGAGTCAGGTCACGGCTTCAGGCCTGGGCTTGGGCTAGTCCTAGACCAAGGCTTAGGCTTCGATTCCCGGTCTCTGGGTTGGATTGCAGTGTCGGCCTGGGTCTGGGCTGAGGCCTCGGTGCAGGGACTTGGCCTCCAGGTCAGGTCATGGCATCGGGGCTGGACTCGAGCTCCAGTCTAGGCTGAGGCACAGGCATTGGGACCCGGCCTCCGGATTGGGTTGCGGCATCTGGCTGGGCTCAGGCTCCATCCTAGGGTGAGATCCCGGAATCAGGTCCCAGCATTTGGGTCATGTCACAGCATTAGGCCTAGGTCCAGACCAAGGTCCTGGCATTGGGACCTATCCTTCGTCAGATACCCGACAGATCAGGTAAGGGTTTGTTTTTTTTCAGGAGTCTCAGCCGAGGCCCCAGCTTCGGCCCATGCCTCTGCTGAGACTCTGGTGTTGGGCTTGGGCATAGGCCACGACCCCTGGCTTAGGGTCTAGGCCAAGGTGCTGGTGTCACGCTCAGGCATAGGGCAAGGCTCCTTCTTTGGCCAGTCTATGCCCTGGGCGAGGTCCTGGCTTCCGCCTTAGGTCTAGGCCCAATGCATTAGTTTAAAGCCAAATGAACGAATAGGGTTTCTTTCATTTGGGGGGCCCCCATTCAGTTTGGGGGATGGCCGAATGAAATGAATTAGCCTTATTTGTCATTTTTGCAGTTTTGTTTTAAATGAATGCACATCCCTTTACAGTATCTCCAGTCCTTGTTAGCCCAAAGGTCAAGAGTGGGGCGTGGGACTCAAACCTGGCTGACCCTCATGACAGTGCAGTGCTCCTGAATACATGTTACAGAAATAGTTCAGATTGGAGTGTCAGAGGTAAAACAGCTGATTTTATTGGCTGGGCCACTTACATCTCACTTTATCTGTCACATTTACTTCGGTCCAGCATATATCAGGAGGAGCACAGCTTGCATTGGTAACATTTGTCAGTGTCTGTAAGACAGGAACAAATCATAGAGTTCATTGGACAACGTTCTCAATCCAACTAAAAGGTCCAAAAGATTTTTCTAGAGATGGGCAAGCATGTCGCCTGCCCCTTATCATAGAATTTTCTTAAACTGGTTTCCTGTGGGTTATAACCCAATAAACCCTGCCAGGCAGTAAATCCATGGATGAAAGGTGGGGTTTGTGATCATGATCTAATATCTCATTCTTTTTGCTAATCTCTAGTTTTTACCAAATCATTTAGCAGGAACCCACACATCTTTAAATTATGATGTTATGTGGTGTATGAAAAAACTATTTCTCTAGATACAATTCTAAGATCTGGGGAATTTCTCTTTTTATTTTACTTTTTGAGTAAATTAAGTCCTTACTTTTTTGGCAACTATTCTGCCAAATTTGTCAGTGTATGGAAAGTTATTGTGTAAGAGTAGATCTTCACAGCATAGAGCCAAATATTCCTCTGAGTCTGTTTTTAAGGGTACATTCCACAGATTTCACACACAGACAGCAGACTCCTTTGATTCCAGGCACAGCGCTATATTCTCCTTGCTTGCTCAATTACAGATAAAATGTGTAACCATCAGCTATCTCCTGCCTGCCCTCTAAACTTCTTGTCCTCCCTGAAACATGGGATGGATCATTCTGGCTGTCCTTACTAAAAAAAAGACTTATTGAAGACCTGACTAGGATCCTGGGCAGGATTTTATCTAAATACTACAATCTGAATATTTTATTTACAAACAGGCCGATACAGTACAGTGCGCTCCGGCAGAGTGCACTGTTAACCCGCGATTGGACACGTGTTTTTGACGCGCTAGCGTTACCCCTTATTCAGTAAGGGGTCGAAAAGGCGCGTCCAACCCCCCCAAATCTAATAGCGCCCGCAACATGCAAATGCATGTTGATGCCCTATTAGGTATTCCCGTGCGATTCAGAAAGGAAAATGTGCAGCCAAGCCGCACATTTTACTTTCAGAAATTAGGTAGGCGCTAATTTCTCCGGGCACCGGGAAAGTGCACAGAAAAGCAGTAAAGACTGCTTTTCTGTGCACCCTCCTACTTAGTATCATGGCGATATTAAGTCAGAGGTCCCGAAAGTTACAAAAAGTTTAAAAAAAAAAACTTGAAGTTGGTCTGTGGCTCGTGGGTTGAAAACCAGACGCTCAATTTTGCCAGCGTCCGGTTTCTGAACCTGCGGGTTTGAGAACTGACGCCGGCAAAATTGAGCATCGGCTGTCAAACCCGCTGACAGCTGCCGCTCCTGTCCAAAAAGAGGCGCTAGGGACCCGCTAGTGTCCCTAGCGCCTCTTTTTACCACTGGCCCTAATTTGAATACTGAATCGTGCACACAGGAGAGTGGCCTGTGCGAGCGCCGGGAGAGCGGGCGTTTGCCCGCTCCCCTGCAGACTTTACTGTATCGGCCCGAAAATGAGAATGAATGTGATGGGCCTCTAGATAATTTCTCCAAGCATTCCTCCATTTAGGCAGGTCAGCTATTTTACGGCATTAGGATTTAACAGCTCCTTGTTTTCATAATCATAAAACTATTTACTTTATGTAACTCAAAACATTTTTCTGTATGGTCATCTGTCCTTTGTTTAATCTTGTTTCAAAATGGAAATACTTTGAATGACAGGCAGGGCTGATGGAAGAGAATTTGGCCCTCCCTACTCCCATCTTACCTATTGGTGGCAGTTCCAGCACAGCACTCCCTTCTTTGACAGTATTGGCTTTCCCCCTCTGAGCCTTGTGCTGGTAGGATATTGTTGCCCCCAAAATTTTTGGTGGTCTAGGTGACCACCAGTTTGTCTAATGGAAGCACTGGCCCTGATGGCAGGATTTTAATTTTTGAACTTATGTAGTGCTTTTACATTTCAAGACTGCCTATGGATGAAACATTCATTAGTTTCTGATAATTCCTCTTACACAGAGTTCCCTGAGTGCTTGCTCATTAATTATGCTTTTGGAGCCTAGATAAAACTATCCTGAAGTGAGTATACTGTTGCAAAGGAGGTGGACCCTTGAGCTGAGGTGGGGTTGACACTACCCGCAGGGCAAGCCCTACGGTCCCCACCCTCGGCAGGGGGAGCTGGCTGATTGACAGAGGCCGGCTGGAGTTTCGCCAATACCAGCCCTCGTTCCCCACAGGTTGAAGACAGGGCAGGTGGTAGGCAAGGAAGAGTGGCAAGACAAGCACAGATCAAACCAGGAGTCAGATAGTGAATGGTCAGGCAAGGAAAAGATCAAATCAGGAGATGGGCAGGAGCGTAGTCAGACGTAGCGGAGATCAAGCCAGATATCAATCAATAGCGTGGTCAGAAGATGCAAAGGTCAAGCCAGGTATCAATCAGTAGTGTGGTCAGACGAAGAAGAGGTCAAGCCAAGTATCAGTCAGAGGTAGATAAACAGGGTAGACATGGAACACAGGAGCAGGAACGGATGCCAGGATCAGGAACAGGAACACAGATGAAGCAGGAACAAACCAGGAACCAGGAACACGGAGGAAACGCAGGAACAAGCAACTAAGCATACAACAAGCATAGAGAACTGTTGCCAAGGCAAGGAAGCATTGGCTGGACCCAGCCTTAAGTACCGGGACCTAGTGACATCATCATCCAGGGCCGTGGGGTGGTTTCCCGCCGCGGCCCCTTTAAAAGCAGAGCCGATGCACACGCGCGCGTGTCTAGGGAGGGGCGTGGTGTGAGACAGTGGCACCTCCCTGAGGACCACGTGGGGAGACCCGCCACTGAGCTGAAACATCTGCGGAGAAGCTGGGAGCATGGGGAGTGGCCCGGACACAGAGGTGGCTGCCCAGAGCCGCAAGAGAGGCAGAACCAGGCGCTGAAGCAGGCAAATGGGGGTAAGTGGGCCTGGCCATGGGCCTGCTGTGACCGGCACACACAACAGTACCCCTCCCAGCTTATGCCCCCCTCTTGGAGGTCTGGGTTTGCCTGGATGGGCACGATGAAATTGCAGGAGGAGGCTTTTGTCCAGGATTTTAAGCGCTGGTTCCCAAGAATTTTCTTCTGGGCCAGAGTCCTTCCACGAGAGGAGGTACTCCCACCAATGGCCCCTAAGGTGGATATCAAGGACTTCTCGAACCTTGTAGGTAGTATCAGACTCAGCAACCAGATGAGATGCTTCAGATGCCTTGCGGGAAGGCCAAGAGAGGATCGTTGATTTTAGCAAGGACACATGGAAAGTGTTATGGATGCCAAGGGGAGGTGGTAATCGGAGCTGATAAGTGACTGGTCCAATACGACCGAAAAAGGTCCAATGTATCTAGTTGCAAATCTTTGGGAAGGTACTTTGAGACAAATGTATCGCGTACTCAGCCAGACCTTCTGTCCAGGTTGAAATTCAGGAGCAGGACGTTGATGGACGTCCATGGACTTCTTAGCACGAGCCGCTGCCTGACGCAAATGGAGGTTTGTCTGGTTCCAGAAAGATTTATGGGCATCGGCAATGGTCTGAGCAGCTGGTGAGGGCACAGTCAAGGGGATAGGTAATGGAGGCCGTGACTGCCTGCCATAGACAATGGTGAATGGCGATACCCCAGAAATATCGGCAATGTGGGAGTTGTAGGAAAACTCTGCCCATGGGAGAAGTTCTGCCCATTTGTCCTGCTGATCATTGATGTAGGCACGTAAGAAGGCTTTTAGGGAGTGGTTCATTCATTCAGCTTGACTGTTGGCCTGTGGGTGGTAAGCAGTAGTGAGGCTGATGTTGATGCCGAACTTACTGCACAGGGCGCACCAATAGCGAGCGACGAACTGGGGACCTCTGTCTGAAGCTATATCCTTGGGTAGGCCATAGGCACTCCCCTTTGTGCACCCCTTCGTGCAACCCTTTGTGTTATTTGTTTAATATGCTCCTTGTTATACCTTTTGCTCAATTGTTAAGAACTTTGATTTTGATGGTTTTATTTTTGTAATCTCTTAGCCTCAGGTACAAAACTTTTAGATTGTAAGCCCTTTTAGGGGATAGTGAATTACCTATTGTACCTTATTGTAAACCGATGTGATATCTCTTTTTGAAATGAAAGTCGGTATATAAAAATTGTAAATAAATAAATAAATAAACATGTGAAGAAAAAACAGACGTGCTAGTTCTGGAGCGGAAGGTAGACCAGGCAGTGGAACAAAATGGGCCATTTTGGAGAACCTATCGATAATGACCCAAATGACTGTGTTTCCTTTCAACAGAGGTAAATCCACAATGAAATCCGTGGAGAGGTGCATCCAAGGCTCCTCCAGAGCAGAAACTGGTTGGAGAAGGCCCCAAGGTCAACCCACTGGGGGCTTCTGCTGGGCACATGTGTTGCAGGAGTCAATGTAGGCTTCAGTGTCGGTGACCATGGTAGGCCACCAGAAGAATTATTGGAGGAGGGAGAGATTTCGCGCCCATCCTGGGTGACTGGCGAACTTCGAATCATGTGCCCAACGGAGAACTCTCTCACGAAGCCGGCGAGGAACAGTTTCCTGGCCAGTACTGGGAAGGTAGCTGATAAGCAGATACATGCAGATCAATGATATGACTGGGTTCTTCAGCAATATCTTCGGGTTCAAAGGAGCGAGACAGGGCATCTGCCCGGAGATTTTTCTCCGCAGGGCGATAACAGAGTTCGAAGTTGAACTTGGAAAAGAATAACGCCCAGCAGGCCTGGCAAGTATTAAGGTGCTGGGCATAACTCAAGAGTTCAAGGTTTTTGTGGTCCGTAAAAATCGTGAACTTGTGTTGGGCACCCTCTAGCCAAGGGCGCCACTCCTCCAGAGCAAGCTTGACTGCAAGTAACTCCCGATCGCCGATACTATAATTCTGTTCCATGGGGGAGAACTTGTGGGAGAAAAAGGAACATGGAGTTCGGGTTCCCTATGTTGAGTGCTAGCTCAGGACCGCCCCAGCACCTATTGCAGAGGCATCCACTTCGACTATGAAGGGGCGATTTTGGGTCTGGGTGTTGCAAACAAGGTCCAGCGAGGAAGGCATCTTTAAGGCATGGAAAAGCAGCGAGGGCCTCAGGGGACCAGTTCCAGGTGTCACTGCCTTTGTGGGTCATAGCCGTGAGAGAAGCTGCCAGTGTCGAGTAATTAGCAATGAAATGGCGATAATAATGTTATGGAGTCTCAATTTAGTGGACCCTTGGGCCGACCTGCAAGAGATTGGGAAAGGTATTCAATGTCTCTGGCACACCACAGGCCGGGAGGCAGATGTTCAGGCAGGACGTAGAGGTGCTCTTCACCCTGGAAGCTGGTGCTCCCCTGGGAGGAGCCCGTAGGAGCCCAGTTGCTGGGACTTAGGCGGGTTGATGATCTTGAGACTGGAGCGGGCAGGCTGATGAGCAGGACTGGAAACTGGAACCAGACTAGAACAGTAGACAGGGACTGTAGCAAGACTCGGATACTGGAACCAGGCAAGAACTGTAGCAAGACTCGGATACTGGAACCAGGCAGGGATTGTAGCAGGACTCGGGTACTGGAACCAGGCTGGAACTGTAGCAAGACTCGGGTACTGGAACCAGGCAATAACTGTAGCAAGACTCGGATACTGGAACCAGGCTAGAACTGTAGCAGGACTCGGGTACTGGAACCAGGCGGGGACTGTAGCAGGACTCAGGTACTGGAACCAGGCTGGAACTGTAGCAAGACTCGAGTACTGGAACCAGGCAATAACTGTAGCTGGCAGGCAGGAACCAAGCAGGTACTGTGGCAGGCAAGCAGGAACCAAGCAGGCACTGTAGCTGGCAGGCAGGAACCAAGCAGGTACTGTGGCAGGCAAGCAGGAATGGAGCGAGTTCCAAAGGCAGCTCACTCCGGGGCATGGAGCAACAGGGAACTGGTTGGTAAGCCAGTTGCAAGGCAAGACTGAGTGTCCGCGGCCGGCTTAACAAGGCCGCGGCGTCTGACGTCAGGAACTGGGCGGAGACACCACTGACGGGAAACGGCCTAGAAAAGCACCCAAGTGGCGCCCGCCTAGAGGCAGGGCATCCATAGGAGGCCTCCCAGTGGCGTGGCCCCCGCGGGGACGCCACCAAACAGGCCGCAAACCAGGCCAACAGAAGCGGGAACAGGTCCAGGAACACGGAGGTAAGGGTCTGGTCGCGGTGCTCGTGGCCAGAACCATAACAGTACCCCCTCCTCAAGGCCCCCCTCCTCAAAGTCCAGTCAACAATTCCGAGGAGAGGGGTAACAGTGCTTAGCGAATGGAGGTATTCGAGGGTCCAAGAAGTGGAAGCTGGTAAAACTGGGGACAGCATGAAGAGAGAAAACCAACAGGAAACCACAAACACATGAAGACACGACGAGAAACCAAGAGCACGAGACCGCGCGAGCAGCAACCAAGCGAACGGCGACCGCGCGACTGACAACACAAAAAACACAAAAGAGGGAGCAAGGGAACGGAGAGCGAGGGAGCAAGGGAGCGGGGAGCAAGGGAGCGGGGAGCAAGGGAGCAGCGAGCAAGGGAGCAGCGAGCAGGGGAGCAGAGAGCAAGGGAACTCAAGGAGTGAAAGAGCAAAGAACGAGAGAGCAGAAAGCGAAAGAGCGAAGAGCAAAAAAGCGACAGAACGAGAGCTGGGAAACGAGGGAACAGAACACAGGAACGAGGAGCACACAAGCAGGAAACAAAGACAGGCAAAGAACAGGTAAGAAACAAAACAAGAACAGGACCAACGAGCAACAAGCGCGAAGCAGCAATGAACATCAAGAAGCCCAGGGGGCAAAGAAAAACCAGCAAACCAGTAGGGGTGCAGGCGCCTCCTGCAGATCGTAAAACCCCAACCTGGTAACAGGATAGCAAAAAAGGGTCTGGATACAGACGCCTCCAGTAGGTCGTTTCAAAAAGGAAATCCAGACAGCTGGCGCCTCCAGCAGGTCATAATCAGGCAAGAACAGTTCAGAAAAAAAATTTTCGGTCCCATCACCGTCCAGGAACACAGACAAGAGTCAGAACAAGGCATCCAATCGGGATGATAATTCCCCTACAGAACCAGTATGGACCTCGAGGTACTGTTGTTGATACTGCAGCTGCTGGGCCAACCCTGGCAAGTCCAAGGGGACAGGCGCATCCGCCGAGTCCATGGCCTTGCAATCTGTTATGGAGTCTCAATTTAGTGGACCCTTTGGCCAACCTGCAAGAGACTGGGAAAGGTATTCAATGTCTCCGGCACACCGCAGGCCAGGAGGCAGATATTCAGGCAGGACGTAGAGGTGCTCTTCACCCTGGAAGCTGGTGCTCCCCCGGGAGGAGCCCGTAGGAGCCCAGCCGCTGGGACTTAGGCGGGTTGATGATCTTGAGACTGGAGCGGGCAGGCTGATGAGCAGGACTGGGAACTGGAACCAGACTAGAACAGTAGACAGGGACTGTAGCAAGACTCAGATACTGAAACCAGGCAAGAACTGTAGCAAGACTCAGATACTGGAATCAGGCAGGGACTGTAGCAGGACTCGGGTACTGGAACCAGGCTGGAACTGTAGCAAGACTCGGGTACTGGAACCAGGTAATAACTGTAGCAAGACTCAGATACTGGAACCAGGCAAGAACTGTAGCAGGACTCGGGTACTGGAACCAGGCTGGAACTGTAGCAAGACTTGAGTACTGAAACCAGGCAATAACTGTAGCTGGCAAGCAGGAACCAAGCAGGTACTGTGGCAGGCAAGCAGGAACCAAGTAGGTACTGTAGCTGGCAGGCAGGAACCAAGCAGGTACTGTGGCAGGCAAGCAGGAACCAAGCAGGTACTGTAGCTGGCAGGTAGGAACCAAGCAGGTACTGTGGCAGGCAAGCAGGAACCAAGCAGGTACTGTAGCTGGCAGGTAGGAACCAAGCAGGCACTGTAGCTGGCAAGCAGGAACCAAGCAAGTACTGTAGCAGGCGAGCCGGAACCAAGCAAGTACTGTAGCTGGCAAGCAGGAACCAAGCAGGTACTGTAGCAGGCAAGTAGGAACGGAGCGAGTTCCAAAGGCAGCTCACTGCAGGGCATGGAGCAACAGGGAACCGGTTGGTAAGCCCGTTGCAAGGCCAAGACTGAGTGTCCGCGGCCAGCTTAACAAGGCCGCGGCGTCTGACTTCAGGAACTGGGCGGAGACACCACTGGCGGGAAACGGCCTAGAAAAGCGCCTAAGTGACATGCGTACATGCCTAGAGGCAGGACATACATAGGAGGCCTCCCAGCGGTGCGGCCCCCACGGGGATGCCACCGAACAGGCCGCGAACCAGGCCAACAGAAGCGGGAACAGGTCCAGGAACACAGAGGTAAGGGTTTGGTCGCGGCGCTCGCGGCCAAAATCGTAACAAATAATTTTTGATTCCTAGGAATCGCTATAGTGCTCGAAGGCTCACTGCTGGGGCCATTCTTGTATTCCTTTAAGTTTATCTGGGTCCATGGAAAACCCTCGCTGGGAAATGATATATCCTAAGAAGGGAAGACTGGATTGCTCAAAGAGACATTTGTCCAACTTGGCAAAGAGATGATTCTCACAAAGACTTTGGAGGACTGTGCAAACATCAGCATGGCGGGTAGATAAGTCCTTGGAAAAGACAAGGATGTCATCAAGGTACGCGATGATTTTTACATACAGGAAGTCTCAGAATATTTTGTTGATCATTCGCTGAAATACAGCAGAGGCATTACAAAAGCCAAAAAGCATTACCAGGTATTCGTAATGCCCATCTCTGGTATTAAAAGCCATTTTCCAGATGTCCTTGGAGAGTATGAGCACCAGGTTATAGGCTCCTCGTAAGTCCAGCTTAGTAAAGATGGAAGCCCCTTGAAGGCGATTGAACAACTTGAAGATCAAAGGTACAGGATACTTGTCTTTGCGAGTTATGGCATTCAGGCCGCGATAATCAATACACGGCCTCAAGGACCCATCCTTCTTCGTGACAAAGAAAAATCCCACACCTGTGGAAGAACTCGAAGGTCGAATGAACCCTTTTTCCAGGTTCTCTCAGGCTGTGACAATGGGTAGATCCAGCCTCAAGGGGGTGTTGTACCTGGTAGGAGTTCGATAGGGCAATCGAACTTACAGAGAGGCAGAAGGATATCGGCCTTCTGCTTTGAGAAGACATCCTCAAAGTCTGCATATGGAGCCGGGATGCCAGAGGTAGTGTTCGCAAGAGAAACTCCACATTTTTCAGACAGGTCTGATGACAATCTGGGCTCCACTCAGTGAGCTGAAGAGTTCCCCAATCATACTGGGGGGAGTGACGCTGAAGCCAAAGTAATCCTGGAACCACCGGATGAATAGATTTTTCTAAGATGAGGAGTTCCACCTCTTCTTCATGGAGAGCACTGGTGAGAAGATGGACTGGCTCAGTCACCAAGGAGATTCGGCCGGGCAACGGCTCACTGTAAATAGAGGCAATACATAAGGAAGTTTCCAGGGAATGGGTAGAAATACCCAGAAGTTGCACTAGGTCCTTGAGAATAAAGTTCCCCCTGCTCCAGAGCAAGGACAGGGTAGGAACGAGAGTCCCATGTTAAGGTAACTGGTAGAGACAATTGGGGGGCTGTTTAAGTAGTGCCCAAGTTCAGGACCCCTACTGAACTTAGGCCTGGAAGTTTCCTGGATGGACTGGACAAGTCTGGAGACGGTGACCGGGAGCCCCACAATAAAAGCATAGGCCCGACTGCCTCCGCTGGAGGCGTTCCTCTGGGGACAAACCCCCATGGCCCAACTGCATAGGCTCTTCCACTTTAGAGATAGGTGGAGTTCCACCGGAGGCGGGACCCATTGTGGGTGGTGAGCAGGATCGCTCCATGGTGGGTCATCTGTGTATCTGAACCTCACGGTGGTGCTCTTAGAGGCGATAGTCAATGAGGCCTGTCAAGTCAATAATGTCCTCAATGGAGGACGGGAGCTCGTGGGCCACTAGTTCGTCTTTGAGCTGGGAAGATAGCCCTTCCAGGTAGATAGCTCGGAGGCAATCTTCTTGACAGGATAACTCTGTAGCAAGAGTTCGGAATTCAATAATGTAATTATACAGGGCACGTTGACATTGCCGCAGATGAAGAAGGTTGGTGCTTGCAACAGCCTGCCGTCCTGGATCATCACAGGTCCGATGGAAGACAGCCGCAAAGTGAGATAGCTCTTGTAGGAGCGAGTCCGAATGCTCCCACAGAGGAGAAGCCCATGCCAACGCCTTACCCTCCAGTCGAGACAGGATGAAGGTAACCTTTGTGTGTTCATCTTGGAAGATGGACAGCTGCAGAGCAAATTGCATGTAGCAATATATATATTCTCCTATATTATATTGTAATTAAATTGTACTCTCCTTGCTCCGTTGAAGTTATTTATTGCTCTCATTAAGTTATTTTATTTATTTCCAAGTTAAATCTTCCCTGTTCTCTGTAAGACATTATTCTATATTCTGTCAATTTTATTGTTACAATGTAAACTGAATTGATTAGTAACTTTGTTACTAGAACTTCGGTATATAAAACTGTTAAATAAATAAATAAATAAATAAATAAATAAATAAATAGCATTGGTTGATAAACCCTCTGCAGAGTTTGGAGTCCCCATTGAAATGGGGCAGAGCTGGTAGGGCCAGCAAAGCCCTAGAAGATGAGGAAGATGGCTGTTGGCTGGCTGGAGCTGGAACCGGAACTGGGTGACTCGATTGGGCATCAAGCCGGGCGTGGAGATGCTCGATGGAGGAAGCCAGTGCCTCGAGGAGCCGCTGTTGCTCTTGCATCTTGGAAGCCAGTCCTGGGATGGCCTGGAGGGTGGATGGCTCCGCCGAGTCCATGGCCTTGGCAACCTATTGCGCAGGAGGTAGACCCTTGGGCCAAGGTGGGCTTGACGCTACTGGCAGGGCAAACCCTATGGGTCCCCACCATCAGCAGGTGGAGCTGGCTGATTGACGGAGGCTGGCTGGAGCTTCGCCAATACCAGCCCTCAATCCCCACAGGTTGAAATCGGCAGGCAGCAGGTAAGGAAGAGTGGCAAGACAAGTATGGATCAAACCAGGAGTCAGATAGTGAATGGTCAGGCAAGGCAAAGGTCAAACCAGAGACGGGCAAGAGCGTAGTCAGATGTAGCAGAGTTCAAGCCACATATCAATCAATAGCATTGTCAGCCAGGTATCAATCAGTAGCGTGGTCAGACGAAGCAGAGCTCATGCCAGGTTTCAATCAGTAGCATGGTCAGATGAAGCAGAAGTCAAGCCAGGCATCAGTCAGAGGTAGTTAAGCAGGGTAGAAATGGAACACAGGAGCAGGAACGGATACCAGAATCAGGAACAGGAACACAGATGAAGCAGGAACAAACCAGGATCCAAGAACACGGAGGAAACACAGGAACAAGCAACTAAGCACACGACAAGCATGGAGACCTGTTGCCAAGGCAAGGAAGCATTGGCTGGGCCCAGCCTTAAGTACCAGGACCTAGTGAAGTCATCATCCGGGGCCGTGGGGTGGTTTCCCGCCGGGGGCCCTTTAAAAGCAGAGCCGATGCACACGTGCGTGCCTGGGGAGGGGCGCGGCGCGAGACGGCAGCATCTCCCTGCGGGGAGGCCCGCCACGGAGCTGAGACATCCGCGGAGGAGCTGGGAGCATGGGGAGCGGCCCGGACATGGAGGCGGCTGCCCACGGCCACAATAGAGGCAGAACCAGGCTCTGGAGCAGGCAAACGGGGGTAAGTAGGCCCGGCCATGGGCCTGCCATTGCCAGCACATGCAACATATACCTTGTTTATTAGCAGGCCCAAAAGTAAATTTAAAAAAATTGTGACATAGTAACCTAGCAAATGAAAACAAATAAAGACCAAAATGGCTATTCCAATCTGTCCAGTTGAGATTTGTTCATGTAGATATAAATTCCCAGTACAACCTGACACCAACTCCCCATTTCCCCATTTTTTTTTTACCTGGCTTCTTAACCCTTTTCCAGTCACTGTTCTCTACATCTGACCCAAACATGCCCAAAATCTGTTACAGGGATGCCCTCCAATACCTCCGCTACTAGGCCATTTCTTATCTTCCTGCTAGACCAGTCATTACATAAAGGATTTCAATCTTCCACAGCTGATGGAGACAGAGGACACACCTCTTTAATGACCTCACTCTAGGGTTTAAAGGGGGTGTGGTCATCTCCAGCAACTATGGACACATGAAGAGGACTTAGCTCCCAGATCCATAGTGCGGCCCCGGCCTAGATGTTGCTCCTGGGTCAACAACCACTAGGGATTGATTTTTCCCAGTGGGAGCATTCTCCCATTCCCTGCCCTGGTCAAGCCCAGGATGGCTCCCAGGATGGCTCCCAGTACCCTTAGAGGTCAGAGGAGCCTCCAAAGCACGATGGCTATTCCAGTACCTTTGGGGTTCTAGTATCCTTATGGGTCTGTGGAGCTGGATCCTCAGGAATCTGGCAGCTCATTAAAAATAAATAAAATAGGGTCTGCAAGACTGCCCTCTCTTCTGCCCCTGCTCCTCTCCCTCCCCTCTTCTGTCCCTCTCTCTAGTGAAGGAACAGCAAAAGTAAGCAGAAGCCGGGTCTGCTTAGCAGCAGCGAGAGGCTCTGTGGAGGTGGTAGGTTAGCAATTTCCAGTTTTATTTGAGGGGTGAGGAAATTTCAAAATCGGGAATGCCTGGTATCTACCATTTGGGTGTACACACAGCTCTGTATCTGGCGATTCTTCAGAACTTAGAGAAATGAATCCCTCTGAATATACAAAATTACACTGTATAGTGAGATTTGCAAATATGCATATTACTCAGAATAAGTTTGAGGTGATTGCTTTTCTAGGATTAATTACATTTTAGACAAGTAATAACAGGTGGAATGTGTAGATGATATACACCGTGCTTACCACTGTACTGCCGGAGCACCAAGACTTTATAAGGCTTTTGTTTTCCGCTGATGGTTTTCCCAAAGCAATGTCAGAAATTACATTTTTATCCAGCTAAGAAAAACAAATAAGCAAAATGTTAAGGAAGGTATTATACAAGCTGTAATTTATGGCTAGTTTCCAGGATAAATTTGTTGCTGTCATTTATTGTAGACATGCACTCTATTTGCACAAAATCACTGTGAATCATTTTAGTAAAAATACTGGGGAGGTACAGATTCTGGAATGCACTCTGCTGGTTGTTTTCAAAAGTATGTTTAAGACATTGATTGTGCTTAGAGGAAGGGAAATGACACTGAATCACAGAGCTCCTGCCTCCTTACTACAAGAATCACAGCGCACTCTCCTAGCAGGACTCCCGGGTTATATCACAGCAATAAGGATTACAATCCATTTGTTCCAAAGCTGATTAAGTTCCAATTATCTATTTATAACTTTTATATTTATTAGGGATGTGCACATCAAAACAATTCATTTAATTTTTATGTCATTTTATTTGTTGGGGTTTTTTCATTTTTTTAAAAAGATTGTTTTTATTTTTTGGTTTTGGGGAAAAGTGCATGCTATTTGCAAATAATGCACAGTTTAAAAATAGCATGCATTATTTCCTGAAGCCAAAAAAGGAAACCTGAGGGTTCCCGGAGACCACCTGTCCTACCCCATCCCCCATTCCCACTGCCCCTGGATGTGGCCAATTCCCCCAAAAAAATAAAATTAAAATAAATACCTGGTCACAAGCTCAGCACCAGATTCTAGCCCCTCCTCTTTGTTAAAAAATACCCCCCCGGAACCTCCCTCCCCATGGCCCACATTAGCTCACTTCTCAACTCCCCTGGACTCACTAAATTATCTCTGCTGGTCCAGCACTGTTGGTCCAGTGCTGCTCCAATCCTAGACCCAGTAGCTGCCATTTTGAAAATGGTGCATGCGCTCTTTGCTCTTATCATGTGACAGGGGCTATTGATCTTTAGGATATAAGAATCTCCAAACATTTATTTATATTCTGCTTTTCGCCACTTCAGAGTGGGTTATATTCAGATACTATAGGTATTTCCCTACTGGTGCAGTTGGATAGCTTCTGTCACATGATATGGGCAAAGGGTTGCCATTTTGGCACCCGTTGCCCTTTGTCCATTTCATGTGTCAGGGGCTGCCTAATCACACTGGTAGCCTTTATCACATGATAGTAACAAATGGCAGCTGCTGGGTCCAAGAATGGAGAGGTCTCTTCCAGGCTCCCACTAGACCACCAGGCATGGGGGTGCTGGCTTTGGGGTAGGGGGCTTTATTTTTTTAACAAAGTGGAGGACCTGGGGGGGGGGGGGGGCAGGGGCTGAACCTGTGACTTGTTTTGTTTTTAAATATATCATGTTTTTTGGGGAATCAGTTGCCTCCAGGTGTGGCCAGCAGGTAGGACAGAGGGTCTCCAGGGACTCCCGGCTTGTGGCATTTGTCAAGTAGAACCTGTGCACACTATTTGCAAACAGTGCACACTGTTTGCAAATAGTGCATACAAAAAAGCAACAGACATAACCATAAAATGTTGAGGTTTTTTCTGTTTCAATCAAAAAATATAATCAAACGACATATACAGTGTCCTTGACATTGTATATGTCATTTCAAATGAATGCACATTCCTAATATGTACATTTATATTTCGCCTTCCTTCAAAACTATTGCCTATGACATAACGCTGTTGTAATTGGGAAGTTCTTGGTACCCATCTAGTCCTTTACAATGCTGTCAAGTTAGGTAGATTATGAATCTTCAGCCCATAACTGCATTTTATAATAACATTCATGGTAATAATTAGAATTATTGTTTGCATTCCTTTGGCTGCATTCACAGACACAGAGCTATATTGGGGACCCCTATTTGATTTGTAAGAACAATATTAAGGAAACAAAGATGGCTAAACTGATTGGGATTAATGTTGAACTTGGGCTGGGGGATGGAGGGATGTTTGTATAATGGGAGTCAAACTAGGGCAAGTCATAAATCAGATCAGATAAAATCAAACTATCTGAAATGTGAATCTCCATATTTCACTGATCTGGATTATTTTGAGACAAATTGGTATTGATATTCACAGATTTGCTTTTATTTAGTAAATATTCAAAGTTTTGCACTTGTATTCAAAGATTTTGAAGACTCAAGCTATTTATTCAAAGATAGTGTGAATCTCGAGCAATTCATGTAAATTTAGATTTTTTTTTTTATAAAAGCAGTTTCAAACTTATTTGAAGTGACTCCAGTTACTCAAGTAAATTCAGTTTCCAATTTTGCTCCAAGCATCCCCATTACTAGAATACTTCATGCCTCTACTACACTTCCTGTGAAGAAATACTTTCTTATCTTACTCCTGGTTTTTTCTCCTTCCAGTTTCATACCATAACTTCTTACGATAAGCCACTGCTGCTCCCTGTGACCTTCAGCAATTCACTTACCCCCAGATTCATCATTCTGCTATATTTATAGCAAAATGATGTGTCGCAAAAAAATGGGGCAGAGGGGCAACAGTGCACAGTCAGCCGCAACGCGGCAGTGTGATTTCGCCTGCCGTGATGCGGCCGCACTGCACATTATTGCCCCCATAGCGCCACGGGGAAAGGTGTAGTTATTTCCCACGGTGCTGCCGGTGATAATGTGAAAAACATCATCTCCCACAGAGCTGCCGGGAGATAACTCCGCCCAAACCCCACCCACACTCCTCCCCTTCACCTAATTTTAATAATACCGCCATGATACCACACCTCGCACAGTAAAGAATGACCCTGTATGCCCTCTGTTGCCTCTGATATAGGGGGTCATTTATCAAGCCACGTTAGGCATTTATTGTGCAGCAAACAGCATTCACCTTGCAACAATGACAATGCGCAGTATTTTAAATACCATATTTCTCCCCCCCCCCCAATAAATCAGGTATGGTAATGAACCGCTTTGCATGCAAATGCTTTGCAATTGCATGCACAGCAGTTCATTACTAGGCAGTTTCATGTAAATAAAATAATGCCGCTTGCCTGAATAATCACAAGCCACATTATTTTAATGAAAGTTAGCTACAATTCAGGAGCGACAGGACACTAACATGCATCTTAGTGCTCCCTAGGCTGTCAGTTAAAGAGGCAGTGCCAAATGAACCTCTCCCCCAAAGTATGGAAATCCCCCCCCCCCCCCCCCTAGGAGTTTTGTGAGCCCCGCGTCCTACCCAATCTCGCTGCCCCTAGAGGTGTTCCTAGTGCCCAATATAAAAAAAAAAATAAAAAAAATACTTTTAGTGCGGCCTCTCTCATCCCAATTCCACCCTTTTGAAACAATGGACGTCCTCTCCAGCCTCAGGAAACCTCGCTATTCTCCTAGCTCACCCCAACCCTTCCCCCAGTCATTCCTCAAAAACCTTGGTAAGAAAGTTGGGCCCAGAGTAGCCCCTAGTCTCTGGGATCCTGTGCATTCAGACTTAAAATCGTGCCAGCTAGCCACATTTCAACGTATACCTCATTACTCATGTCGGAGTAGGTGGCATTACGTGTTTAGAGTAATGATAGATATTCTGGGCATTTTAGTATTATTTGGTCATGTATGTGGTTATAATGATATGTGTTTTGATTTAATCCACTTAGCACTTCTGGTCTGCTAAAGGAGGAATATAAATATTAAACATAAATAAATCACGTGACGAGGCATACGTTAAAATGTAACTGTTGCTGAGGCTAGGAGGGGTTCAATTGTTTCATGGGGACAGGGCTGGGAAGGGAGGAGAGGGGGAGGGGGAGGGTCACCTCTAGGGTTAGCAGGGGGATGGGGGTCTCATAAGGGCCTTCCATGAATTGGGGGGGCGGGGCTTCATTTGGGATGCTCTGGCCCTTTAACGCAATGGCAGCCCTGGGCTTAGGGGATGTGATCTGGCAGAGCTTGTGAGGGCAGTAACCCATAGTATTTTTTACCTCCATTTTTATAATCCAGGCATTCCTCTGCTGACTCTCCACTCTACTTTATCTCCCTTTTTGGCAACTATGAGTTCATCTGGATCATTTTCCTGTTTGGTGGTTGTATTCATTTCACCACCGGGGCGGATTGGACTATTGGGGCTTCTGGCATGCTCTAGTGGGCTGGTCAGTCCATTCACGTGGTTGCAGGGCTATCTTGTGCCAGGCCACGTGAAGGAAAAGAATATGTTGCTGTCGGCCAGCCGCGCAGAAGAAAAGAAGGAGGCCCTTGTCAGCCAGGCCTTGCAGTGGAAAAGAAAAGGCCCTTGTCAGCCGGGTCACGCAGTAGAAAAGAAGAGGCCCCTGTCAGCTGGGCTGTGTAGAGGAAAAGAAGACATCACTGTTGGCCGGGCCACGTGATTGATAAGAAAAGGCCACTGTCAGTTGGACTGCACGGCCTTCTCTTTTTTGCCTCATGGCCCAGCTGACAGGGGCCTCTTCTTTTCAGCCACGTGGCCCAGCTGACAGAAGCCTCTTTCCTTCAGCCATGCAGCTGATGCGAAGAGACCCCCTGTCAGCTGAACTGTGAGGCAAAAAATAGAAGGCTGTGGTCTGGGGCCACACAGCCAAAGAGGAGAGGCCCTGTCAGCTTGGCCATGCTGGGGAAAAGAGGCTGTTGCTGGGAGCTGTGCCATTTAAGAGACTGCTGCACCTAAAGGGCTGCATGGCCACTCACAAGCTATGTGGCAAGGAAGCTGCGTGTCAGTGGAGCCATATGACTGAAGAAAGAAGGCTTATGTTATTTGGAGAGAGAAAGAATGAGTATGTGTGTGAGTAAATAGAATGTGTGTGTGTGAGAGAGAGCATATGTATGTGAGATGGATCATAAATGTATGTGTGAGAGAGCGTATGTGTGAGCAAATAGCATGTAAGACTGCATGTGTGTGTGAGAAAAAGCTGTGCAGGCCAGAGGAAGCCTCTATTTGAATATTCTGGGGAGAGAGGGAGTGTGCATGAGAGAGAATGTATGTGCATGCCATGTATGTGTGTGAGAAAGAATGTAAGAGAGCATTTAAGAGAGATAGAAAGAGAACATGTATGTGAGGATGTGTGAGTAAGAAAGTGTGTATGTTGGAGAATATGGATATGTGAGAGAGGGAGGAAAAGGTTGTACCATTTCCTCCTCAAACTAATCCATTACAATCTCAGGGTGACTTGAAATCAAAAGTTCCCAGGTATGGAGGGCAGGGGACTTTTTTTTTTATCCTTATTAGTTTTAATAATTGGGTATTATTTGATGTTTTAAAATATTTTATTTATTTGGTTTATATTCTGCTTTTAAGGGTATTTGGGAATAATTTAAAAAAATTATTGGGTATTCTTTTCATCAGCTGTTTTGAATATTTATTCTGTTTATGATTATGGTTTTACTATTATGATTGATGGCTTATATATCTTGATTTTATTGTTTGATGTTTAATGAGGAATAGTGATGCTTCTGTTTTTACATTGTTGAACTGCATACGGAGTCTGTCTTGTTATGGTTTCCAATTCAGTTTTTGTCTGCATGTTTCTAGTTATACTTTGACTTTTTATTCTGTATTTGGTGAGGTTCCATCTATGTTCTGCATGTGGGACTGAGGTGAGTATTTTGCTAGCATGTAGTTTCAGCTTGGCTTATTCTGTTCTCCTAATATCAGGTATATTTGTGTTGTAGGGCCTAGTATAATATTTAAAATGTTGCCTTTTCATAGGTAAGGTTGTTACTGTTTGAGTGCTGGCAGTTACTAGTGCTCTTTCCATATGAGAGGTTTAGTATATTGTAAATAAGTTTACTTAAAGCTTTCTGAGGGCCGACATGCTTTACAATAGTCCCAATACCATATGACTGCAGGTGTCTTTTTTTCAGAGTTTTCCGATTGGTACCACAATAGTGCATGTCAATAATATACATTTTTAAGTGATATTTTTAACTTAGAACACTGAATATTCTTTTTCAAATAAAATCTGTTACTATAAATGCATACTTTTTAAAATTATTTGTGGGAAGGATGGAACCAGGCGTGTGTGCAAGGCTGTAAGGTTTGCCTTTGACACCTTTAACCCTCGCACCAGCTCTGACTGCACTGGCTCCACAAGAGAATGCAGGATTCCATCTGGAGCTGTGCTACTTTGGGTTAGTTGCTCTACCCAGTCTCGGCCAGGGCTTAATTTTCTGTTTTTATATGTCCCCTCTCCCCAGGAGTCGGTAGGCAGAGCAGAGCCTGGGGAACCATAAAAGCAGCAGACATTGTGGCTTGCAGTCATTGGGAATGCACTAGAGTGGTGGGAGGGTTGTGGAGAATTGGAGGCAAGCTACAGGCACAGGTCGGAAGGGGCTAAGCCAGGAGGAAGTGCCTTTGCAGTGTTGGGAAGGCTTCTGTCTGAAGTGACTGCATTGAGCGCTGAGAGAAGGAGCTGGCTCTGGAACCAGTGAGTCTCTTAAAGAATGAGATTGGGAAAGGGGGGGGGGGGCTGCTGCAGAATGGGGAAAGGCTGACAGTAAGCAAAAACTTTACACCATGACGCAGCAGAGCTGGACTGGGGGCACTCACTGTGGGAGCACATAAGCAGAGAGAGTATATCTGTGTCAGAGAGAGTGAGACACACACACACACACACACACACACACACACTCATACACATTTTGTCCGTGAGAAAGTGTGTGTGTGTGTGTGGGTATCTTTGTATCTGACACAGACACACTCACACTCTCAGTGTATATGTGGCAATAAAGTTTCTGCAATCTAAAAAATCTGTTTGTGACTGAGCGCGTGTGTCTGACACTGGCAGTGTCATTACTTGCAACTGGTTCAAGAGCCAGACCAGGAATCCAGAATATATCTCTATAAGAGATATAAGCAGATATGTAGGGGGTCCGACCAATTTGCATGGATGGAATGGGGGCTGCAACTCTGCTCACCCATGGTCTCTAGAATGTGTTCAACTTCTTAGTTATTTAGGAAAGATTAAGTTTATTTTAGAGATATTTTGGTTCAATTCTGCTGGGTTCCAAAGGTTGACTTAATGTACTTTTGGGAGCTTTTGGTGCATATGCTGCAGGGAAAGTGCAAGAAGGTGTCTGATACCCAATGGGCCAGTTTTGAAAAAATCCCCAGGGCCAATATTTTCCTACAATCCACCCCTGCTCGCCACTCATTATATATACTGCTTCCCTCTAAATTGAGATGGAGGAAGTTTGTCCATTCCTTCTTCTTCAGAAACATGCATTAAGTCAGCTGGAGGGCTTAAATCCACACATTGGCTTACATAACACAAGAGTATATACTAAGAGTATTTACAAAGAGTATTGATTTTATTATATCTCAAGATAGTAAGTGGATAAACTGAGTCCCAGGGAGGTTACCTGATAACTAAAACTTGCAAAAACTGCACATGGATTTTAACAATTGCGGAATTGTTTTATCTTTTTGCAACTTTTTTAGTTTCCTTCTGCATTACTTATCTGAAACAAAGTAGGGGATAATGTAAAAAAGAATGATCTGGGAATATTTAAAAACCATACCTGAACAATTAGTTTGGTTAAGGGATCTGTGATGACTTTCAATAGGTCAGGGGTATCTTCACCGCCCTCGATGTTAAATGTTTTAATTATAGCATCTGTGAGGTAGAAGAGATAACCAGTAGCTGCCTCAATGGGCAAAAGTATCACCACTGAGATCCAGTTAAAGAAATCATGGACTGTGGCTCCAGCAAAAGCCCTGCAAAACAGATAGACAATGAAC
This sequence comes from Rhinatrema bivittatum, assembly GCF_901001135.1. Classification (NCBI taxonomy): domain Eukaryota; kingdom Metazoa; phylum Chordata; class Amphibia; order Gymnophiona; family Rhinatrematidae; genus Rhinatrema; species Rhinatrema bivittatum. The sequence continues at coordinate 181,967,716 of NC_042615.1, forward strand.
ACAATCTCTCTCTTCTTGTCCTCATTTTGAGGGTGATATCCTCAATTACAGGCATATACCATCTTCCCCTCATCATAGCTTACCATAGGCGGAACTGTAATCACCTTCATTTAGATCAGAATTACTTCACTGTAGTTACTGACATCCACAATGGGCCAGATAAATTAAAGAGTTTACCCCATTTTGTGGTTATGGAAAAACTACTTAGTACATCTGGCCCAAATTTATTTATTGGTTCATTAATCTCTAATGATGTCATTAGTGAATCAGGAAGTTGGCGTTCTCATAATCCTTTAAAAATAAGGAATCAAAATAATTTAATGTTGAAGAGGAGAAGCATTCTTGATTGTCCGAGATTTACAGTCATGTACATTGGACATTGAATGTATTTTTAATAGAAATATATAACAAAGTGTAACCCTTTTTCAGATTTTATGGTAGTGCAAGGGCACACAAAAGAATTTCCCTTGGGGCGATCTCCTTTTGCCACTTCCCCACTTTTAACAAGTCCCAAGGAGTGGATTCTTTCTATGGGAAAAGGCTTAACCTTTTAGGCCTAAGTGATGAACTGGAGGAGTCCTCCCTGAAGAGTGTTACTCTCCCATTTGGTGATGTTAGAACTGTAGAAACAGGCAGGACATGATGTAGGTGTTCAAAAGAAACTTTACTTTGATTTGCAGAAATTAAATAAATCTCCAATCAACGTGTTACTTGTCTTACTTCACATCTGTGTTCAATCTGGGTCATACATAGGGAACTCTCTCTCTCTCTTCACTCTGTGAAGGTGTCCTCAGTACTACTCTCTGGGAGCAGCTCATCCCCTTTTCTTGTCTGTGGGGAAAGGTTCCCAGCTGGGAAGGGAAACCTATTGAGGGGAGTCCCCTAAATCCTGAAAAAAGTCTCATACCTGCAGTCTGACAGAGTCCCAGATGTTCCTAGCTTGTGTCCTGCATTACCCAGGATGGAGATCCAGTTGGGGTCTCCAATTTGATCTTGAAACTCTTCTCTTCTGGAATCTTTCTGTAGATTGACCTCTTAGGGGAAAAGGTCCTTGATTGGGTACCAGCCGGGTTTTTACAACCCAGCCACACAGTGAGGAGGGGTGGTACAAAAACCTCCTCACTAAAACACAACGCTCAAAAATCCAAAACTTAACCCCTGAATGAAGAGTTACTGTAATCCTCTCACTGGCTGGAAAGGAATAACCAGGTCTTCTCCCTCCTGCCCTGTGGTTATGGGGTTTGCCTCACCAGCAGAAACAGGATTCACTCAGGTACAAACAAAATCCTGAAAAATCTTCTTACTAAAGTCCTTTCTACTCTCAGGAAGGGATAGCCCCCTACCAGGCAAAGGGGTGCACTAGAAACAAACATAGCACAGGAGCAAAAACCAGCTCTTATCTCAACAAAACCCAAGCCCAACTGTTCACACTCACTAAGGTTCTGACCCCCTCTTCTGGACAAGGACTGGACCATTGCAGGCATCCTCAGGGGACGGTGCTGCAAGGAATGATCTATCCCTCCTAGTTGTTGCCTATCAGGAGGGGTCTGGGGCCAGCTAGTGGGAGACCAAGGGTCGTCCCCCCCCACAAAAGTATAGTCATTTTCATGTTAAAAGTCTAGAAATAAGGGCCAACAAACAATCTGTAGTGATATCTTTTGAAAGCTAGTCACAGATCTATGACTTAGGCCTGGATTCACTAATGCCGCAAGGCATAGTGAATCCTGGCGGTAACGGGGGGCAGGGGAGCGAAGCAGGGGGCAGTCCTGCGCTAGCTGGCATAAAAGGTGTAGTTATTTGGCGCGAAACAGGCAGCGATACGGAAGCTTACCGTTTCGCTGTCCGTGCTCTGTTCGCAAAGTCGGCCCCGGTGCCGCCCCGACTCCTCCTCTTCCGGGGCTGACTCCGCCCCGATGTTGTTTTCGCACGCATGCGCTAAGCTTTCTAGCTATCGCACGCTTGCGCTGGTAGCGCAAGCGTGCAATAGCTTTATAAAATAACCCCCTATGTCTAATAAAAGGGCATCACCTACAACTTGTTTATTGACTCATTTCTATAAGAAGAACTATCAATTGTAATATTTATACTACAGAATAAGAACCAGAAGCATTTCCTCCACTTATCCACATTACTTAATATCTAACACTTGCACTTATAGCCAAGTACTGGGAGGACTCTACCCCCCCATCCATAAGTTGCCAAGAAAGATCTAAAGGCTCATGCTCTTCCTTACAACTACCCCTTCATTTCTCTTATTTTAATCATTTTTAAGCATGAGGAGCCTGAAAAATGGACAAATAAGTCAAAGGAACCAAAGACTCTGTTCCATCTCTATGCTAGAGACATCTACCACTTAATAACTGCATTTTGTCACTGAAACTTTAAAAGCCTGACTGTCTTGCATGGATGAGGACAACAATTAGATGTCATACTTATGTAACAGTAGTACTTAATCCAAATAGCTCAGATCAGACATCAGCCAGTCAGGCCACTTGGTTCTAACAATTTATTTTCTGATTGGATTAAAACTAAAACTGGTATCAGTAGTACCTTCTAAACTCGTTCCGGTCTGCAGATTGCATCAGGGCTACAATTGTGTTGGTGACCGAAGTTCCAATATTTGCCCCCATTATAATGGGAATAGCGGTTCTGACAGTCAGCACTGTAAACGGGAAGCAGAAAGAAGACAAGAATGTGGAAAACTGAGGAGCCATGAAATGCTGTAAATGTTTAAACAATAAAGGCCTATCACAGACAGAAATTAAACAAATAAGGACCAGAGAAAGCTTGAAGATTCTAAGCAGATGCTGAGAACATTTGTAATTACTGACATATTTCTGGTTGATAATGGTCCTGCTCCATACAGTTTTATTTTCTGTTAGGAATCCAAGCTCAGTTCTGGGTTTAGTGTTAAGATAATGCTGACAAATCCTTCAGATTTCTGCCAGAATTTTATATTTAATCCAGTTTCATTGTCAATGAGACAGAGACCTACTCAGAACTGGCCTTTTCACTATGTCTCCCAATCCCCAGTATTACAAACATTGATCTAAGAACATAAGGACATAAGAAGATTTTCTTTTTTAACTTACAAATACAATTTACTTTTTTCATACATAATCTACATGTGAATTTAAAGAAGGGTCAATTAAGATCTCATGGACTGTATGTAGATCTTACATTTTTTTTTATTCTTTATTTATGGAGATTTTACAAATAAACAAAGCATAAACACTATGTATGGAAACACAAGCAAAATAAGTTAAAAAAAATATATATATATAAAAGGATAAACTAATCCGGGGGAGAGAGAGAATAAGTAAGTAGGAGATTAAAAGGAAAAGTAGATCTTACATTTTAAAATGGAATAATTTTCCTCTATCATGAGTTCATCTCAACATTTTCCCTCCTTGAGTCCTACATCTCTCTTTCAATGTCCTGTAATCCTCTGCCCTTCACTTAGTGGCGTACCAAGGGGAGAGGGCCAAAGGCCCTAAGTGCCCAGCCGAGGAGACACCAGGCACCCAACCCATGCCAGAAGAAAAGGAGCTCTGCCGGGTCCCTTCCCCTCCCCAACACCACCTTCATCTAGGCCGCAAGCAGCAGCCAAAGACTACCACAAAGGGGCAGGAAGCGGAGCAGCAGCAGCGATAGCAGCCCAGGTGCAGAAAGCAGCTTGCAGTGAGCAAAGGAGGCTCATGATGGAGCTGGAAAGGGAGGGTCCCCTTGAGAGACTGCTGGAAAGTCATTGAGCGTCTCCGTGACCGCTGCAGCAGGGAACAGGAAGGAGGAGGAGGAGGAGGCAAGCCAAGCTGCTGGAGTCTGGACATGAGCAAATGCTAAAAACAAAAAAAAGGAGAGGAGGTAGGACAGTACATAGGGCCTGAGCTGGAAAGGAGAGCATTACACAGCACAGGTTTTTTTTCCTTTGGGCCTGGGGGGAGGTGAGGAAGCTGCAGTTTCTCCCCTCCCTCCCTCAGGAGAGGAGGAGAGGAGAGAGGGGTTTGGAGGCAGAGGAACTGGTCCTGGTTGGGGGAAGAAGAGAGAGAGGGGATCGGGGCAGGGGAACTGCATGCCTTCCCTTCATCTCAGTCCTTATTTGTCTTTATACCCTTTCTTATGATCTATTGTGAGCCCTTGCCTCTCTTCTCTCAGTCTACTTTGTCTCTTCAGCTCACTGCCTCACCCTTGCCTCTTTCAGCCTCGTTGTCTGCTGTCCCCAATCATCGGAATTGCCTCCCTCACTTCCTCCATGACTTCTGCAGTATGTCAAGGCAATCTTTCCACTTCTGGTGATGAGGATGCTCTTTTAAGTGAGGCATTCTCTAATCTTCACAAACTCAACCAACTCCTTAGTGATCAAACAATAATCAATTCCTGCTGTTGTCTCCCCTCACTTATTGTATTTTCATAACTTGTCTTCTTTGTACATACTGATATACCTATGTTTACCTTGTTTAACTCTGTAAACATTCAGCATTATATAAAAATAAAATGTGTTCTTACATCTAGCAGATACCATACTGACAACAATGGATGTTGACGTGCTGGAGCTTTGCACCAAGACTGTCACCAGTACTCCAATCACCAAACCGGCAACAGGGTTAGACAACACAGCATTATTTTTGAAAATCTCACCCGCCGCTTTACCTAAGGAAACACATCCATTCGGTTAAAGTAGCAGATATTCAATTACAGTGTAACAGTTTTGCATTTTAACAGTTATTCACAACACAATTGGACATTTTACATGTATGTGTATGGGCGCATGTGCGCTCATTTTAAAATCGACCTCATAGAGTCCACTTCACTATTCTCCACTATCGTTCAATGTGTTTGCATGCAATTGTGATCACTCTATTCAAAATATAGTTAGTACAGCAGAAAAACAGTGCTAAATTGAATGATCACAGGTAAGTTCAAAATCAACACAATATATCTGAATTATGCAAATAATTACTTATTTCCCCCTATTCACAAAGGTGCAGTAAAAATTGCAAAATTTTGGGTAGCTAAGTTGCTGCACAAACATTTTCTTCTTTTGGTCAAGGGGGTGCAAAGAAGCTAGCATAATATCTGCCATACTACCTCCTCAGTCATCATCACCAGGCACCACAATCCATAGACAAATCCTTGTTCCTTTTCTCTTATTCCCAATCACGCGCCCCCCCCCCCCCCCCCCCCCCCCCCAAAGTTCTTACATTCCCTTCCTTCCCCTACCCAAATCACCAAAATAGGATTGCAACTGGCTCCAGCTTTTCAGGATAGGCTGATTCAGTCCTGGTTTTACCCCACTGCATGCAGGAACTTGTAGTCTTGCTTTTCTTAGAAACTGTAATAGGGAAATCAGAACTACAAGTCCCTGCATGCAGTGGGACTACATTGGCTTCCAGCCAAGGAGAATTCAATTTAAAGTTGCTTTATTGATCCATAAACTAGTGAAAATTGACTCAATACCTTAGATCAAGCAAATGTTCTATTTCTATAATGCACAAATACTTTAAAAAATCTGTTAAAGACATACTTATTCCATCAGGTATTGAGTAAACGGGAAATATGTCTATAATTGCCTCTCAGGTCTTATGGCTGAGCTTTTGCAGTTGTTTTTGGTTTTTTTTAATGTAGTGTAATAGACACCTAGTTCTGTTACCATTAAGGCCTGGGAAAACTCTTAGTCTAGTGGTAAGAGTGCAGTTAGTGAACGGTGGAGGTTACCATTCAAATGCAGCCCCTCCCATTTGCTGGAATGGCAGTATCCTGCAAAGGCTTTTTTAAGCAGCCCTCTCCAGAGGGTCTGGAAGCAGTCCCCATATGATTTGCTAGCATTTAGGAGATAGAGAAGACATTTGTATGTGTTGATTTTTCAGGCCCAGTCAGAGGAGCCAGGCAAACCCTGCCAGGGAGCCTGACCAGGGTCTGGAGGGACTTTCCTTTTCCAATTCACTAATTGGCTGGTCAGGATTTTTCCTTTGGGTTGTTTTGCAGGTTTTTACAATTTAGCTGGTATGAGACTTGGGAGAGCCTGTGTACCACCTGGACTCAGGGCATGGGGAAACCTTGTGCCTGAGGCTGCTCAAGTTAGAGAAGACCTGCCCTCTATACCCTTGACTAGGATGGAGGTAGTAATGACCTGGCTGCAAGGAGGATCTCCAATGTTAACTTATTTTGAAAGAGAAAGGACTTGAGTTGGAGATCCAGGAGGAAGTTTAGGCTGCCCCCTCCTTCCTGCAGTTGCCTGTTTCCAAGGGATCCCTCCCATCAGGGATCCAGCCAGAGTTTGAGAACTCAGAGAAATATCAGAGGGAAAACAAACCATGAATAGGAACACAGTAAAGAACTCTGAGGTTACTTATCCGGCATCTTCACCCCCAAGGAGATAGAGATTTTGACTCTCTGTACAAAGGACAGTATTGATGGTTTTTTCTGGGTTTTGGAAGGGGTTTAACACCCAGGTAATGTAGACCCTGCCCACCTGAGAGCTCCACTTAACCAATCCCTGGAGGTTGGAAGTTTTCCTGGCCTTGGTTCAGAGATTCCTGAACAGATAGATGGGAAAGACTGTAAGGAAAAGAGAAACTTTGTGGTGCAGAGGATTTTGTTATATGCTGGCATTCTATAGATTTGTTGCCCAGTCACCTCCAGCACTCAGGACCCTGAACGAATCCTTCCCCCCCCCCCCCCCCCCCCCCCCCATGGAAAAAGAATGCACACTCTGGGGAAGGAGCTGGCTAGAGTTCCAGACCCCTAGAGGCAACAAATACGTTTATGGCCCTGGATGGGGTTAAATAAAACTTAGATTGCAGGGTGTGAAGATGGGCCAAATCAACTTGGTAATCGCCGTGTATCAACTTTTGCAATAGCTCTAAGTCCCTTTAACGTATATTAGAGTGATTTAAATGAGAATAATAGCTGCGAGATATATTATAAAGGAACTTAGAGCTATTGGCTATTTAGTTTACCTTTATATGGTATTGGTTAGAGATGTGAATCGTGTGATCGATCGTCTTAACGATCGATTTCGGCTGGGGGGGGAGGGAATCGGATCGTCGCGGTTTTGTTTTTTTAAATATCGTGTAAATCGTAAATCAGGGGAGGGCGGGAAAACCGGCACACTAAAACATCCCTAAAACCCACCCCGACACTTTAAAATAAATCCCCCACCCTCCCAAACCCCACCAAAATGCCTTAAATTACCTGGGGTCCAGAGGGGGGGTCCCGGTGTGATCTTTTACTCTCGGGCCTCCAGTGTGTTGTAGAAATGGCGCCGGCGCTACCTTTGCCCTGTCATATGACAGGGCAAAGGTAGCGCCGGTGCCATTTTGTTTTTTGTCCACCGACGTCAGGAGCATAGGAGATCGCTCCCGGACCCCCGCTGGACCCCCAGGGACTTTTAGCCAGCTTGGGGGGGCCTCCTGACGCCATTTTGTACGGCAAAACGATTCGAGTGCAGGAGGTTGCTCCCGGACCCCTGCTGGACTTTTGCCAAGTCTTGTGGGGGTCAGGAGGCCCCCCCAAGCTGGCCAAAAGTCCCTGGGGGTCCAGCGGGGGTCCGGGAGCGATCTCCTACGCTCCTGACATCGGGGGACAAAAAACAAAATGGCGCCGGCGCTACCTTTGCCCTGTCATATGACAGGGCAAAGGTAGCGCTGGCGCCATTTCTACAACGCACCGGAGGCCCGAGAGTAAAAGATCACACCGGGACCCCCCCCCACTGGACCCCAGGTAATTTAAGGCATTTTGGGGGGGGTTCAGGAGGGTGGGGGATTTATTTTAAAGGGTCGGGTGGGTTTTAGGGTTGTTTTAGTGTGCCGGTTTTCCTGCCCTCCCCCTTCCCCTCCCCCTTCCCCCGATTTACGATTTTTGACGATAAATCGGGGGAATTCCTGTTAAATATCGCCTCTAACGATTTTTGACGATTTAAAATATATCGGACGATATTTTAAATCGTCAAAAAATGATTCAAATCCCTAGTATTGGTTATGTATGACATTCTTATTGTGTATGTTTTTATTGTATATCGCCTAGGCCTGCCTGTGTTAGGCGATGAATAAATTTTAATAAATGAAATGAAAAATGAAAATGGTCTGACGTTTAAGTGAAAACCGTGAAATCTGAAGAGACATGGCTGCCTTTCCCGCTGAAACAGCAAGCAGCAAGAAAAAAACGCACCAAGGGAAGGGAGTACATCAACAAACATATGGCTCATTAGCCAAAACAATGCCAGGACATCAGCATTACTTCATCATACTGATGGCATCTCAGCATGAGGCATGGCCTCTGCGGAGCACATCTGGTGTGGGTGTTGCAATGAACAGTTCATGTGATACAGCATTCCAAAACTGAACAGCAATGGCAGCTCAGCACATTCTGGCAAGAGCAGCTGCCACCAGTCTAACTGTGGCTCAGATCAGCGCAGAGCCAGAAGCAGTGCCTGATCGCCGAACTGGAATGCCCCTTTCGTGGCAGCAGCATCAGGAGATACCTCGTGGAGTGCTGAAATGGCGAAGTGCTTCACCCCTCATGGAAGGATTAAAATTAGCCTGAAGGGTGCCCAAGCAATGGGGGCATGGGAATGCCAAGAATGCTACACTCTATAGCCAACACAGCACATCCAGCTCCAGTACTGCAGTTGCCTTGGACTAATGTATAAAGAGGCTAAGTTGGCTAGCCCCTCGCCTGCCCCTGGAGTTACCGAAGCTCAACTAGTGATGGCCCTGGAAAAGGTTGCCATGAAGGAAGATTTGTATTGCTGTCTGAGGCCTCGAATGACAGTGGCGACTGAGCATCCAGGAACCAATCAATGGTGGGAGTAATTGCTAGTTCAATAGTACCAGCAGGTAGAGAAAAAGAATTGCCATCCAAGGAGGTGGCTGAGGCCTGTGAGACCAGCGGCTTCGGTGCCTCTCATGCATCCAAAATTGAGCAACTGCCATTGAAACTGAGCTGATCCATTTGGGGGGACCTACTGGAGGAGAGCCTCCATGCTGCTAAGTCAGAGGTGGAACAAACATCAGAGAGAGATAGGCCTCTCTTACAGAGACCACTTATATGAGCAAGACCCCAGGGAGTGGGGCACAGCTTACCAGCAATGCGGCCCAGAGAAGTCTACTGTGGCAGAGGCCCGCTTTTCGGATGCAGAATCAATCATCTTCCAATCATCAGGAGGAACCCCACTGGGGAATGCTGGAGGGTCAAGGACCCAGCCCAGTGGAATATGGCCATCAATGCCCAAAGGGCTAAGGAGCATTTCAGCATTGTTCCTCCTGATGTTAATTTATATGTTCCTGAACCACGCATATATAGAGAATATTGCATCCTTGCCATGAAAAGGTGCCAGGTGTTATCCAGTCAGGGGTCTCCTCTGCAGGACCTCTCAAGAGGGTAGCAGTTCACAAGCATCTACACTGCCGGGATCTTCCTTTACTGGATCACCGGCCACCAGCGAGTTAACATATTGTTTGATCAGGCCCTCCAGCTTGATGTCAAAGACTAATCCTAGGTGGTTCCAAGTACCTTCTCAAATCCATGACATCTACTGTGAGCCTCCCAGGCAGAGAGGCTAGTATACCGAAGGGTACAAACAGATTTCAGCCTCTACTATCCATATGTGTCCATGCACATATGGATAGTAGAACATTTAATAGTAGAACATTTAATCTTCCAGATTTTCCACCTTCAGTCAACCAGATGACCAAGAAGGTATGAAGATTACTACCTCCATTCCTGGTTGGGAATAGAGATTTTTCCTTATTTGCCTATATTTATTTGCTGCCTTGTAATGGGTGGCATTATAATTGATGGTGATTATCATTTCTATGAGTTGTGTGACAGAATTTTCAACCTGTTTTCTAATTCTGATTTCAGACTATTTATGTCTTAATACATAAATTATGTTCAATATCAAATGTTTTCTTGTAAAAAGAAAAAAAAAAAACCTCTTTCTATAAAATTCTCAAAATTTGAAACAAGTGTCCTTGGATTTATTTTAAGTGTATTAACTTAAAGTGAAGTTTCCTTTGTAGATTGGGTACCAACTGACCATCCAGTGCATTTTAAATAGTTCTGTATTTCAGAACGTTGCCACCGGAAGATGACAATCTGTTGAAGCTTTATTAACCATTGATTCTCTCCTCAGGTTATGGAAGAGAATCAATGAGGTTGGAAAAGTTATCTATTCTCCTTCCAGGAGAACCAAATAGGGGTTCACTTTCCAGTTGAAGGTGGAACTAAGTGTACTATGTGTTGTGCTTGTGTATTTCAGGATCGTGAGAGCATCCACTGCTTTCCAGGGTTGAGAGGGGACCCTCTGTTTGCCAGCAGTGGCAATGCTGGAAAACTATTTCATCATTTACCATTTTCCATCCATTACTGGTGGATATGCCTCCACGTATTTTCTATTAACTTTTCCTTTGTAGGATGGAGCTTCATGCCTTAAGTGTTAGTGCCTACACCATGTATGGAGCCTGCCTGGGTTTGATTCCAGCCTGGGCAGTTATGAATGAATTGCTCTCCGGTGATATGTAATGCTTTTCTGTCTATTTGTGCATATTGCAATGCAATATGGTAATTGTATATACGTAAGTCTACTTTAAAATCTGTGCTAGAATTTCACCCCACCAGATTTTGAATAAGTGCCAGGGAGTTGTAACAGCCACCTAATTCTGTTACCATTAAAGCCTGGGAAAACTCTTAGCCTTGTGATAAGAGTGCAGTCAGTGAATGGGGAGGTTACCATTCAAATGCAACCCCTCCCATTGAGGGTGATGGAATGGCCATCGTCCTGCAAAGGTTTTTTTAAGCAGCCCTCTCCAGAGGGCCTAGAGGCAGTCTCTTGTGGTTTGCTAGCAGTTAGGAGATAGAGAGGAGATTTTCCTGTGTCAATTTTTCAGGCTCAGTCAGAGGAAGCAAGCAAACCCTGCCCGGGGAGCCTGACCAAGGTCGGAAGAGTCTTTCCTTTTCTAATCCACTCACTGGCTGGTCAGGATTTTCCCTCTGGGTTCCTTTAAGGTTTTTACAGTTTAATTGGTAGGAGCCTGGTGAGAGCCTATGCACCACCTGGGATCAGGTTACTAGGAACCCTGTGCCTGGGGCTGCTCAGGTTAGGGAAGACCTGCCCTCTATACCCTCCATGAGGATAAAGGTGGTAGTGCCCTCCTGCAAGGAGAGACTCCAGTGTTAACCTCTTTTGAAAGGGAAAGGAGTTTGAGTTCCAGGAGGAAGTTTTGGGTGCCCCTTCGTTTCTGCAGTTGGAGGAAGTTGAATTGCCTGGCTCCCTGGTTTGAGAAACCAGAGAAATATTGGAAGGACAACTAACCGTGAGTAAGAACACAGTAAAGATCTCAGAAGACACCTACCTGGCGTCTCCCCTCCCCCCCCTCCCCCCACAGGGAGAGAGAGATTTTGACTCTCTATGCAAAGGACAGTGTTGACCATTTTTACCGGGTTTTGGAAAGGGTTTTCCGCCCAGCTAAAGGAGGCCCTGCCCACCTGGGAGCTCCATTTCACCAAGCCCTGAAGAGTGGAAGTTTTCCTGGCCTTGATTCAGAGATTCCTGCACAGATAGAGAGGAAAGACTGTAAGGAAAAGGAGACTTTGTGGTGCAGAGGATTTTATTATTGCTGCCATTCTACAAATTTGTTGCCCATCAGTAAAGGCTTTTTTTTGGACACTAGCATACAGGCCGATACTGTAAGGAACACAGGAAAACGGGCGCTCAGTGTTGAGCTCCCGCTCTCCCAACGCACCCTCAGCAACCTCTGCTGGGTGGGCAATCCTGTATTTAAATGAGAGGATATCGCTAAAAGGAGGCGGTAGGGACAATAGCACATCCCTAGTGCCTCCTAAGCAGCGGAAACCCAGGAGAGGTGACTGTCAGCAAGTTCAGAAAACCGACGCTCAATTTTACAGTAAAATTGAGCGTCCGTTTTCCTAACCTGACTGGCCAGCACATTTTTTTTTTAATTGTTTATTTTTTTTTTAAAAAATGTTTAACTTTTTTGGTTCCTCCGACTTAATATCACTTGGATATTGTCAGAGGATGTACACAAAAGCAGTATTTTCTGCTTTTTTGTACACTTTTCTGGGCTGCACATTATTTTTCAGTATCATGGGTGAATTACTAATAGCACTCATCACATGCATTTGCATGTGATGAGTGCTATTAGTGTCAAGGGGAGGGGGTGGACACGCGTTTTCGATGCACTAAACCCCTTACTATATGAGGGGTAGTGGACGCGCTTCGAAAATGCACATCCAACTGCAGGTAAAACAGTGCCCTCAGCCGAGCACACTTTACAGTATTGGCTTCATAGTAACTCCAAAGTGGTTATTGGGCTTAATCATCACACACAGACATGTATCAGTCCCCAGGAGCAACTAATGAGAAATGTATTCCAGTCACACCCAGCACTCAGCGCCCTGAAAGAACTCTTTTCTTCCATAGAAAAAGAATCCATACTCTGAATAAGGAGACTGAAGGATTGGCTAGCCAGGGTTCCAGCCCCAAAGAGATAACAAATAAGTGTATGGCCCCATCAGAGTGCGGCCTACCTCCCAGGATAGGGTTACAGTAGTTTGTGTTGTTTTACTTTATGAATATTGCTGTTTTATAAGCCGCTTAGAACTATGTATAGGCAGCATATATCAGTAAATACGTGAAAAAAAAACAACTAAATAAATAGAATAAAACCAGGCTGGATTAACCTGTCCTGAAAATCTGGAGTAATTTGGCAACCCTAATGAAAGAAACTTCTCTTACCCTGATATCCTTACATACTCTCCTTCTCCTTCAATCACTTCCTTCCCCCTGAAGGTGACAGAAATCCTCCGTCTTGTCTGATTGCCTCCTTCAATCCCTTCACAGAAACTGGTCTCCACTCTGGAAACCTCAGCCATTTCTAACATCTTCCCTGACCCCTCTGATTACATACTTACCCCCTAGTTCCTAGAAGGCATTAGAGCACCCCTCAGGCTGCCTAGAACCCCCAACTGCCAGCAAGAGAATAGAAGCTCACCTCCTGCTGGCTCCAATAACAACTTCCAAATGGTGTAAGTTGGCAGTATTAGACACCCTGACTCACACATGGGTCAGCGTGTGACACACTGCATGCCAAGCGATGCCATTTTGAAGTCTTTATTCGAGTTGACAGAAGGTAACTTCTGTCATTTCTATCATCTTGCCAGCAGGCAAAATTGTGTCAGGTAGGCTTGGGAATGCTCTACTGCTCCAGGGATAGGAGATGGAATCAGGGGGCTCAAATGGGATGTTGGAAATGGCAGGAGAGGAATCTGGAGGGGATTTAGTTTCCTGTGAAGAGATTGTGGTGGGGAAGCATTTGAGATGAAATAAGGGTTCCTTTCAGCATAGGTAGGGCAATCAGGGGAGAGGGGAGGGGACAAACTGTCACTTTCCGGCCTAGTAACAGTTAGCACAGGGGATCAAAGATTTCCATGGTAACAGATGTCAAAGCAGAATACATAACACAGTGCTCATTTCTGTACTGCAGTATTAGCGAACGCTGTGGTATGCAGTGATATACTATGCACATTAAGGACCTTGTTTTCTAAACATTTTTCCCTTAACATAAAATGGGACAAAAACCTTTACTAAATAAACTGCTAAGGGCCTCATTTACTAAGCATTTTGCCCATAGACAGAGAATGAGAAAAAAGCCTTAGCATATCAGGCCCTAACGCACTTTAGTGAATCAGTCCTACTGAAAATGTTTTCATTCTGTTTGCTGTTTGATTTGTTTCATTTCATTTATTTGAAATGAAATAAAAATAAGAAATGAAAAAGAAAAAGAAATTAATAAATTATGCTGGGTCAAAGCCTCACCCCCTTTGCTCCCCCTCCTAGCACAGAAGTTTTAAAATGAAGCCCCCCTAGTCATGCCCATGCCCCCATACCCCACCCTTCTTTCCCTCTTCCCAGGTCCCCATCCAGCATTGTACCCTATCCATGAGTCAAAATAGAACAGGAGCAATCCCCAGTCACTTCTGCCCAGCCAGTGCCATCCTAAAGATTGGTGCTGGCCTTGGGTCAGCCAGCACCATTTTGGATTAGCGCAATGGTGGAGAAGGAGCAATTGGATATTACGTCTGTACCATTTTGACCCCACAGATTGAGTTAGGTGATAGGGAGGGTCTGGGGAAGATGTGAGCAAGCCCAGGGGAGTTTTATTTTTTAAAACTTTGTCAGCAGGAGTAGTGAGGTTGGAATGAAAAGAAAAATCAACAAAATTTAATTCATTTTCCTTTTTTTTTTTTTTTTTTTAAATTAAAAGAAACAAAATAGGACATTTTGCTGAGATTTCCTATTATATTTCAAACAAAAGCATATCCCTAGCCCATAGTAGTGAATCAGATGTCAGTAGAAAGCATGAAAAAGTTGAAGAGGATTTAGAAGGCCAAACATATTTTAAATATTCTCTTGGTTCACAGTTAAAAATTACTTGACAAATGAAGTATCAGAAAAATTATTATGCTGCCTGAGAGAACTTAAACAGAGGGAAAAATACTTATTTTTACGCCATGTAGATTGTGAGAAATTTCCTTTGAATAAATGCAGGTACTTCTGAGGAGAAAAAAGTATTGTAAGGTAATCTCATGTCTGCTTATTCATGACATGTCTCTGGTATTCTACTGAGAGTTAAGAAAATGGTAAATTGATCTGCACCTGTGCAATTACAGAGTATATCAAGGTTACAGCCTTGTGCTTGTTTGCTTCATTTTGACTGAACAAGATTAAAGAAGTCATCTATAGTTTACATTAGCACTCAAAAGTCTTAACATACCTCCTACTAACTGGAAGGCGGCACTTAGTACATCCAAGGAGCATATGAAAAAATACAGAAGTCCAAGCAAGGCAATAAACTTTGCTATCCCTTTCAACACAACAAGTATCCTTGATTTGGTGTCCATTTCTGCAAATAGAAAAAAAAATATCCTCCTGTTTGAACCCTTTAGTAAGACAGCGTTTACAAACATTCTGCTTGCAACATTTTTTCTTGGGATACATGGAGTGTTTAAGAGGAATTTAATATAATGAGCCCAATTTTATAACATAGCGCTTAGGACTAAAGTTCACACGTATTTTGTTGTAGTAGGAGCAGCTGGAGACTTAAAGACAGGAGCCTGTATGTTGCCTTCTAAACAGTATGGGAAGGGGAAAGCAAATAGAAGCATTCGGTTCCCACAGTATTTCCTGGTGTCCTAAGCCTGAGGACAAGTAGGTGAAGGAGAGTTTCCGGAAAAGCAAAAGAAAGCTCTTGCTCTAATAGTGCTCTGGGAGAGGGAGAATCCTGTTCTGGGAAACAGTAAAATTTCAGTTGATTGCCCTCAAGGGCTCTGGGATCCACACATTGGTGAATCTACAGAAAAAAGGAGAAGTATACTGACTTGTCCAGTCAGTGTAACAAGGTGCCGGCATGGTCTTTCACAAAAGGAAGGCGAGAAGCTGCACCAGCATTGGGGCCAATGCAATACCATGTACAGAGGCTAGCGCACGGTTTATCACAGAATTGGACGTGTGTTATGGATGCATGTGCATAACCCCCGATGCAATACGGGGATTAGTGTGTCCAAAACGAGCATCCAAATCACCACGTCGCTAATAGCACTCATCGCATGTAAAATTCCATTTAGATGAGGCTATTAACTAATCCCTGCAATGTTAAAAAAAATTTCCCTAGTGCTGGCGTAAAGGTATGCCATATTCAAGGGCGCATTGAAAAAAATGAAAAATCCTGCTTTCTGTGATTCCTTCTAATAGTATAGTAGCGATACTAAATGGGAGGAACCAAATAATGCAGATTTAGTTAAAAAAAAGTTTTTGAAAAAAATTCCGGATGCCCAATAGACACACACATGAAACATGGTCCAGGCCATGTATCTTGTGCGTGTCTATATTGGTAGTGGGAGAAAACGGACGATCATAGATTGAGCATCTGTTTTCCCAACCTGCTTGACAGCCACTTCTCCTGTGCACCTGATGCCAAGGAGGCACTAGGGATACACAAATTTTCCCTAGCTCCTCCTTTTTTGTGCGACCCCTAATTTAAATATTGTTTTGCATGCCCAGGAGAGGTGGCTGGGCACGAGTCAGGAAAAAGGGCACTCAACACTGAGTTCCCATTTTCTGTGCACATTTATTGCATCAGCCCCAATTTGTATTAAAGGATATGAGTCTGCTCTGCAGAGGTGCAGCTATGCAAGATTTTCAGGTAAAAGGGGTATCCTTAAAGGTGTAGAAGTCCTTTCCACAGTGAGTAGAAGAACCTGCCATAGTGGAGTAAGGATATTGGGACTGTGAATTACTTGATGAGAGAATGAAGACTATAGACCCTTCGTCAAGTAAATGCAGTTTGTCCAATCATATTCTACTGAAGAAATTTTGATACAGTTAAGACTTTGTTTTAGAACAGCACTCTGAATGTGGAGAGTATTTTTCTGGGTCCAAGCCACTGCACCTGAAGGCCTTGAAATGAAGCTTCACCCCTACTTGGGAACGAACCACACCATATAACCTTCCTTCCCTCCCTCCCCTGCCCCCACCTTCAAGGGAAAGGGGTTACACCCAAATTGTCACCTTTCGAAAGGAGCAGTGAAGGGATAATATGGCAGTGTCCAGCTGCCTGTGTCACCCTGCTCACCAGGCCCCTGAGAAATGGGCCTCTCAGGAAGTAGAAAAGGATATACAACTTGATATTGGTAATTTGGGCCTATAAGACGCATTATGGATATGACTAAGGTTCCCAACTCTATGAAATATACTTTTAGCAGCTAAACCTTAATGAGATATATAATTTAAATGCTATACAACAATTGGACCTATGAAGGTTGGTGCCTTAGAATACCAAAAGGCTTATGCATTAAAAAATGTAGCTTAAAAAATAAAGAGCATAACGTTTGGCGCTCTACATGTAACATACGATGAAGCCATCACTGCCACATAGTAAAGCAGTAATTCCTTATGTGCTAATACACTTAAGTGTAAAGGACTGGATGGACTTTGTTCAGGACACTGAGATTAATGCCCCCTACTTCTATGTAAAGTGCAGTACATGTGATCTTTAAAGCGATACTACCTGTTTAAGTCAATATAATGGTTGGAAGATCTTTTATGAGTCATTTGTATGCAGTCAGGTATTGTACAGTAATAACTTAAAATGTTGTCAGGGAATTTTTTTTTTAAATAAGATTGGTGAATGCAAGCTGAAAATACTGAGGTCCAATTGTTTGTCAATCACAGCCAGACGTAGTATGATATGTAGGGCATCAGTAATCAACTCATGCAGATAGGCCAGCACCAGAGGAAAACAGAAAACTGATGCATGGCATTTCAAATCAGGATCTGCATGGCTACGACAGATAAACAGCTAACACTCAAGATAGTCTTCTTAAAAATTACTTCATTAAATTATAGTGTATTACATTTTAGATGTATATGCTGCCCTCCTTCTGGAAAGACCCAGGGCAGCTTACAACATAACAGAAAGTATGATAGCAAATGATTTTCAACTGCTGAAAGGGACTTTCAGCAAGAAGTAACCTCCTTTTAAATATACAAACAATATAAACAGGAATCAATTTGGATTCTCAATCAAAAAATGGCATCCCAAATAACGGAATACCTGTACTTCAATCCACTGCATTATGAACATGAACTCAAGTGCCACTGTAGCAATTAAACAAAGAAATGGATAAGTAAGAAAATATTATGAATAATGGATAATAGGATATAATATAAGAACATAAGAAATTGCCATGCTGGGTCAGACCAAGGGTCCATCAAGCCCAGCATCCTGTTTACAACAGAGGCCAAACCAGGCCACAAGAACCTGGCAATTACCCAAACACCAAGAAGATCCCATGCTATTGATGCAATTAACAGCAGTGGCTATTCCTTAAGTAAACTTGATTAATAGCCGTTAATGTACTTCCCCTCCAAGAACTTATCCAAACCTTTTTTGAACCCAGCTACACTAACTGCACTAACCACATCCTCTGGCAACAGATTCCAGAGCTTAATTGTGCATTGAGTGAAAATAGATTGATATTAATCATGTAAATGGCTACCTGACCACTTGGGCCCAATGTTTTTTAATTCAGGCATATCCCATGGGTCTTCTGGCTCTTCCCCTTTCATCATTTCTGGAGTATTATCACACAACTGAAGGGTAGAGTAAGCAGGTGGTAAATGTCCTCCATTTTCAGTAATAGACTTGTTATCTACAGAAAGAAACAAAAAAAAAAAAAGGAAGCAACAAGACATTATCATCATGAATGAGCTTCTATCAATCCTCATCCAATCTGTTTTTATAGAGAAATTACTTGCCATTGGATATTCCATTGCTGTTTGGATTCCAGTTTGGAGGTTCAGAAGGGCCACCAATTTCTTCCCTATTGGGGTTATTACTATCCACCTCAGGCCAAGGCGCCATTTTCTGTTCATAACAAAATAATAATAAGGAAGGGTTAATACGTTCTGTCCTGCATTATTCATTTGATGCACCCATCAGGGTCCTGGAAAAAGATGCCACAAGGAATGGCCTTTCTTTCCTATTATTTTTAGAAATTATCTGTTGGCTTCTTAATCCCATGTTATTCATTGGCACAGTTTGTCAAAAGGTTCTCAGTTTGAATATTTTTGCATTATGCTCATTTTGTTCAATTGGAGTAATGTGTTATATCCTTAATTAAGGTTTAAGTTCCCTAGCTAGAAATGGGTGAACCTCTTCTGACTTGATGTGAGTTCAGGTTTTGATTTTTTACCTTGAACACACCCAAATATAATCAGTCAATTTCAACTGGTTTTGTACCTGACTCTGAATTTTTTTGTTTCAACTCACATTCTGCTTTGATTTATTTAAATTTATGTATATATGCATGCAAATTTAGAGTAGTCAAATATTCTCAGATAGTGTGCATCTTCAAATATATCAAATCTAAGAATGAATTTGTCAAATTCTGTATCAAAGCCAAGCCAAAAAATATGTAAACCAGGCAAATGTGGAGATTCCAGTCAAGCAACAAATTCAGATTTATGTGAAGCATAATCTGTCCTGATTCATCACTAACCACTGGAAACCGAGTTGTAACTAGATATATTTGCACCCAGTGCAGAATTCGAAATCTTTAATATATGGCAAATAAATTAAATATTTAATAGATGTAGGTGCTTGCATCACTCGCATCACCCTAGTTCTGACTTTAATATGAAACTTATCCCTGCATCCATCCCAATTTGAAAATATTTTGAATTTAATTTAACCAGTTCACACATTCATACTCGTGAAAAAAGATATATTGTGATCAAATGGGTTCAACAGCCTGAGAGGTGAATCTGTGTATAACTAACTTTTTTGGAAGTACAGTTAGCTCATTCCATAATCTGCACAGAACACCTAAATGGTGTCTTTAAAATATCTTAAAAACCTCACACACCCACGCACTCATTTTATTAAACTAAAGCAGCATTGCAAAGAAATGCCAAACTGAATCAGAACAGACCATTAAGCCCAGTATCCTGTCTCCAACAGTAGCCAATCCAGGTCCCAAGTACTCAGTAGGATCTCAAACAATAGATCCAATCCGTCTTGGTCATAACCAGGGATAAGCAATAGCTTAACCAAGTGTATATGGCTAATAATGGTTTATGAACTTGTCTAAACCCTTTTTAAACGAAACTAACCTAATTGCTTTCACCATATCCTCTGGCAACAAATTCTACAGTTTAATTGTGTGCTGAGTGAAGATACTTTCTCAAATTAGTTTTATGGAGTGACGCCCCTAGTCCTAGTACCACTGGAAAGAGTAAATGACCGTTCCCTCGTTACCTATTCCACCCCACTCATGATTGTGTGGGGTGGAATAGGTAACGAGGGAATAGGTAAAAATATGTCAGAACTTAAAATGTCAGATTTACTAAGGACTTCCCCCTCATAAACAGAAAACGGGAGAAACAGCTTAGTAACTGGCATCCATGCCTTAAATTAGTGGATATCATATTTATGACCAGTTCAGCAACTTTTTGACTTTCAGTTATTACATTCACAGGGGAAAAAAGGTGTCATTCAAACTACTCTTTTCCTCTAGATTCAAATATTAACAGAATAGCAGTGAGTATTATATTTTTTATGTGTTTCAGTTTTGTTTTTATGCTATTTTATTTAATTGTAATTGTAGTGGTTGTGTTTTATGTTTTTTGTTATGTATATTGAGTTGTAATCCATGTTGAACAAATGGATTAGTAGAATAAAAAAATGTATGCATAAATAAATAAATATTAAGATTAGCTAGTGAAGATTAAAGTGGCATAGCTAGCTAAAGTCTTTTTAAAACATACAATTCTCTATTTCTTCCACTTTTGGTTTTATCAGCCCTTCTTTGCTTTGTGTAGATATATTTTATATCTTCTTTAACCATTATTTTATATGAGAAACTGTGCCCTCTATTGTAGTTCTACCTCCCTCCCTCCCTTACCTATTTTTAATAATCTGTTTCCCTGTGACCACTTTTAAGATGATCATGCTGTATCTGGGTTTACCATTTATTAGAGCTGCTTGGGAGAGCACAGTAGAGCCTACTTTTCATACAGATTCCTAATGGTCAGATTAGCTAAAAGTGAAAACTTTTCAGAAGCAGTAAACACTAATGTCTCCTTAAGAATTAAATGTAAATGAGCCAAAACGAGACGTCTTAATCCCTTTGCTTGTATTAACTGCCAGCTAAATCACCCAGAACGGTCTGTTTACACTGTAGCTGCGAATAATACAATGTGACTTTGTGTTAATCCAACTAGTAAATCTCCCTAACAATATAGCTAATTTCCAAACTGATGAAATCCCAAGTGATATGATAGGAATGACATTTACAGATTCTTAAGAAAAAACACTCAAATAATAACAGCTATTTTATTTATGCATACATACGGATATTTCATTACAAGTGAACTGTAAATACTAATCAAACTGATACTGTGAATCCTAAAAGAAAAAAAATGATTGTTTAAAAGCTATGGCCAAATCTTTTGGAAATCCCCTGGAAGGAACCAGATAGAATAAATAATGTTATCTTTCAGGGTCAATCATGGCATGTTGATTCTTGGCTTCCAGAAAGTGATTGATAACAGTGGTTTTAAGCATTAACCCAGGCCAACATTTTTCCATCTGCTGCTGTCCCTTTGGTCTGTCCCTCTGAATAAGAGGCTGGTACAGATTGGATGAAGTGGGGAAGTGGCAACACATATGACTAACAAGCTAGAGAGTTTTTGGCAGATCTATATACACAAATCGAGTGTCCATAGACATTTTCAGATCGCACATAGAAGCCCTCAGCTTTGAATAGTTTGTACTACAGATACCTTAAACATTATGGTACTCTAAGCTTCCTTTTTCCTCATGTGGTTTATAGAGCTATACAGAGATTAGTCCAGGGAGGTTTATTGTTCCTTACTTTCTAACCATAAAACAGGAAGATTGGTTTTTGACACCCATTCATCTTAATCTGCTTGGCATTCACTTTTCACATCAGCTAAGAAACTATTCTTTGACTAATAGTTTTCCTTGTCTATCTGCCCTGCTGTCACACTCAAAGATTCTCAGTTGCAAACTGGATAACCAGGTTCCATTGCCAATATGTTATTTTATTGCTACTGCCTTGTGAAGCCAGTGGACATAGGTCCTCTCTGTGGGCATCCTTCCACTCTGGGCTTACATAGGACACTATTTGCTCCTGTGAACAACTTAGATAAACATTTCCTAGCTTGTTTCCCTGTGCTGAGAACAGTTCTGAAAGCACAAACTGTCTTGGCTCCAGCAGAACCACCCTAGCTAGTTAGACAAGTTCTATCAAGTGCATTGCAAATTCAGCATTCAAAAAAGGAAATTTCATAATCGTTAACAAGGAGTATAAAAGCATTTCTAAATCAGTTTGATCATGAAATATATAAACCGCTTTCAGCTAAGGTGCAGCACAGATGGCAATTCACACATGGCATATACATACAATACACATCTAAGGCTTTACTGTGTTTTTTTGTATATGTTTTATATAAATTGTTCGAATCTATATTATAAATCACTTAGGAAGATATATTCTGTTAGGCAATACATAAATGATTTTCAAATAAATAAATGAATAAAAGCAGACACCTTGCATTTTCCCTTAAGCTCAGCAACCAAGCAGAATACAAAGCTTTTTCACCACTTATTGCAGAAGTAGGACCAGCCCTATACACCATGTTTCTTGCCATGGGAATCTGGAAAAGCATTAAGCCTGCTAGCCTTAAAGTTAACCATGCACTGCATATGTGAAAACGAATGGACAATATATACAACAGGCTGCCTTTACTGAAGGAAGCACTGGAGGTAAGCGACTAAGCACCGCATGCACTTCCACTTGTGTTTTTAATACCTTTCCATCCATGACAGTTCAATGAAAGGGCAAGTCGTGCTGGATGTAATGGCAAGCAATAAGTTTTGGAGAAATCAGCATTTCGTGGACATCATTAACAGGTAAGAGTAATAAAGAAAATAAAGAATAAATCAGATTATTGGAACAATATTAAATATTAAATAATATTAAACCCTCAACCCCATCCCACAAAGAAAGAAGCATCTAAATCATTAAACTACCTGTCCACAAGAAAATGAACTAATACAAATTCACGATTTCTGTAAAATAAATGGAACAATGACCCAAAGAAATCTGCAGTATAAAATACAAATTGCATAAAACAAATAGACCTTAAGGGAAGAGGACTGCAAAGTACTGAGAAAGAAATGGCAATAATTCTTAGACAAGTGTCCCAGCTCATTCATGCACTTTAAAACAATTGTTAGAACATCACACCATGTGTTGTTACAGCTACTGAAGCATAAAATCTGATTACACCACGGGAGCAAATAACTGCAAAAATCTTTATCTAGGACACTTGAATCAACTATGCTTGGTAAACAATGAATTAGCAACACTTTATAAAAATATTCAAAAGCTATTCCCCCCAGATCCCCTTTACCATAAACATGATTTGCTTCCCTTGAAAAGAGAGAGCAATGCCTGTAACTAAATAGGGTAAACCAGCTTGCAAAGCAGGAATCCTGCAGGTACGCCTGCAATTTTATGGATGTCACATCTTAGCATAGTGTCTTTCAAACAGTAGCTCCTACATTTTGATAACATAATTGGAGTCTCTCAGCACCCATCTTGTAAGGATACTTTTGTTTGCCAATTTGACTGGGTCTGTATTCTAGCACAGTTTGAAGTGCAATTAGAAAAACCATGAGTGCTGAAAGAATTCTGAGTCTGAGATCAGATTGTAGAATTCCATTCCCCCTTCTCTCTATTTCTTTGGCTGCTACAGGTGAAGATGATAAAACTGAGCTAAAGAAGAATACTCCTACAGGTTCTGTGCTGCTTGCTCTTACCTGTTGCTCTTGCCAGAGAGTGACTGAGTGAAGTAATGAGGTGTCCACTGGCTCTGGCACATCTATGTATGTATATATACTACAGGGAGGTATTGAGTAAAGTTTGCTGCCATCGCACACCCAGGTCACACTCTTACATTCCTCCCCTGCAGTCAGGAGGCCCTGCCTACCTGAAAACTCAATGATCCCAATCAGCTCCCTGGGCCAGGAGGAGGGTACTTATCTCCCCTAATAAAACCTCAAATTGCTTCACACTTATCAGTCACCAGGAAACTTTCCCATCAGCAGGAACGAGGATTACTAATATGTCCTTGTGAATACTTGGAAGATATCTGCATTGTTATTCTATAATTAATGTTATCATGCCTTGGTTTTTCTGATAATTGTTGCCCTGAAATACCATCTGAACTGAAAAGACAACTATGAAAGTCGAAGGAAATGCTTTGTTTTGCTTGTTTCTGGAATTTCTAAGGAAGTAGTATTGGCTAATTTGCAAACAGCATCATATGTAGGTGGAGAAAATTGTGCTGAAGAATTTCTCAAAAAGTATATGGTGCTGCCAGATGTCTTTATTGGTTTAAATATGAATTATTCAATAAAATAATCTGTTTGATCTTGATTCACCAAAATTATTTTTGGCTTCTAGGAGATGAATATTGGAGAAAAAAATCATGAGTAAGAACTTTCATAAAAGGACATGCTTGAAAAATATTTATCCAAAAAAAAAAAAAGCCAGTATTCATCATGACCTTAAATAGTAACAGGTAGATAAAATCCGGCCTTTACGCGCATGACCGGGCCTTGCGCTCGCCGAGCCTATTTTCCAAAAGGCCCAGTCACACACATAAAGGCCAGTACATGCATAAGTGCCGGCCTTCCTTAAAGGGGCGGGCCAAGGGTGTGTGTTCTGGGAGGGCAGGCCAGGACAGCACCATTGATCGCTGTCCCTGAGCCTCCTGCCGACGCACGCAACTTACTTTAGGTTGGGCCCTGAAGTAAGTTGGAAAACAAAAAGGAAAAAGGTAGGATTTAGGGGTTGGGGAGGAGAGGGGGAAGGGGAAGGGAGGTTAGGGTAGGGGGTAGGGAAGTTCCCTCCCAGTCTGCTCCTTAATTGGAGCAGACTGGGAGGGAACTAGGGAAGGCTGGGATGCGTTGCCGCACGAATTTTGCATTAATGCTCTCACCCTTGCGTGCGCCGCCCGCACAGTCGTACGTGGATTATAAAATCCGGCACGTATGTGCAAGGGCATGTTATAAAATCGCCACGTCCTTGTGCACACGCGTCAGGAAGCGCGTGCACATGGACGTGCGCGCACTTCTTTAAAAATCTACCCCTATATTTGGAATATGACATCATAAGGATAGTGGGCAAAGCATCCATTTCTCCCTTAATTAAGGAAAATAGTTATAAGCTGGTATATTAGTCAAATATTCTCTGAGATGAAGAGAGGGTTGGAGAAGATGCAGGGGAATAAGTACATTATTACACATTTTATAGAGCTGTTCTGATATACATAAAACCAGTCAAAGTAAACACATTCTACTAAAGAATCAAAACAAAACATAAATATTCATATATAGTCTGCAACAAAATTAAGCAATCTTTGAGAGGGGCTCAGCAAAAAAAGCTGTCAAGATAAAGGGAAGGAGCTAGGTAACTGCTGGAAAAGCTTCTTTGAAAAGATAAGTTTATAGAGCTTTTTTAAATTCCTTAGGGTCTTACAGAGAGCCTATGGAAAACAGGAGGGAATCCTGTAATACTGGTCCAGCTATTGAGAAAGTCTTCTCACAGATTGCCAACAGATGAGCAGACCAGAGGGAAGGAACATCCAATATAAATTGAGCGAAAGATCTAAGGTACACTGCGGGGTATGTACCTTGAAGGTGGAACTGATCCAGGGAGAGGTTATTGAGGAGGTTGTGCATCAATACAGCCAACTTAGGCCAGGATTCATCATTCAACACAGAATGATGAGTCCTGCGAAAATGGGGGGCAGGGGGGGCGAAGGGGGGAGCGGGCCTGCAAAAGCCCGCAGCCTTCGCACCACTGCGGTGCGCTGGCTGCTGGCTTTCGCACCGAATAGCGCCACCGTGAAAGGCGGTGCTATTCGGCACGCTACTGATGATGATAATGTTAGAAACATTATCGCCGGCAGCGAAAACACCGCCGACTCCTTCCTCCCCGCCCTGACTCCTCCCCTCCCCCTAATTTGCATCATATCACATACAAAAAGGCCCTTTTCACATGCGATATGGCCTTATCGTGTGCATTAGGGCCCTAACGCACGCGATAAGGATTTAGAAAATAACCCCCTTATATTGTATCCATTGATGAATGGGTAACCAATGAAGTTTTGTAAGAAGGGAGAAATGTGCTCATGATATCTTGTGCCAGTGAGCAGACATGCAGCTGCATTTTGTACCAGTTGTAGGGGTCTAGTTATGTAATGAAGAAGACCAATATAGAAGGAATTACCGTAATCAAGATCAGGATAAATTAATGCTTGTAGAATTGTTCTAAAATAAGGTGAGTCAAGGAGAGGCTTTCAATGACGTACAAATCTTAACTTGGTGAAGGATGTTCAAACTACCACTTTAATCTGGTGATACTTATGAGATATGTGATCGTAGGTGCTACGTAATTTAATGTTCTCAAATGGAAATGTGCTCCATGCAGTTTGCTCAGGTTGTATGTAACTTCCACTCTTTAATAAAGAAAAGAAAATATTTGAGACTCGCAGGAGGAGAAGATGCATCATTTATGCCTTCCATTCTGCCAACAGTTATGATCACACTTATTCACCCAAATGCATATGCACCTTTTATTCATATCCAGAAGCAGTCAGATATGAATTTATTTTTTCCTGCTATTGGCTGGCATACGTCTAGGCTGGAGTGCTGCTGCAGTTCTGCAATTCTCATTACTTTCTATGAGAATGATTTTGGCACTTTAAGAAATCTTTCTACTTGGGAGAAAATAGGAAAGCTTAGTTCAACAAACCCTTTACTTTTAGAGTATCAGGTAACACCGCAAGCAAACTTATAACAAATTTCCGCTTAAACACTGACTGGTTTTCCATGCAAAAGCTATTTTTTAAAGGGTGAATATTACTTTTCTGGTTAGGGATCATGGTACTGGACTTTAAAAAGAATGGTTTTGGCCTACCTTAATGGCTAGAACCTCATCTACTGCATATATATCATATCTTTTGGGGATAATCTGCATGGAGCAGCAGTAACAATTCAAAAAAAAGCAGTGGTACAACTTCATCAGGCTCAAAGATGGGGAGGCCAACATTATGATGACTGTGATGGTCTTGGCCATGCTTAGGACAGATATGAGAGGATGATTGAGTGATTGGATGGAAGACCCGGGGGAAACTGGTGTTCGGTTGTTTTAAGGAATTTTATTTGCATATCTACCAAAAAAGGATGAATCTTAACTGGGCAGACTGGATGTGCCATTTTGGTCTTTATCTGCTATCATTTACTACGTTACTATGTTTTATCCTAATCTCAAACTACCTTTCTTTATGCACCACTTAAATTCTCAACTAAATTAATTTGTCCCTTTTGACAGAACATGTATTTCATGAAACAAGGAATTTAGTATGGTCTGTTTGTAAGAACACCCCTTTTGGAGGTTGTCATAATGGATAGTCCCTGCAGTGGTATGTAGAGATGCCTAGAGCTTTCTAGAAGGAGCCTTGGGATGTAAGGTGAGGGGAGAGATCAGTTTTTCTTTCCCACCTACATTGAGTTGCAGGGCAGCGCACATGCAACAGAGGCTGATGTATGCAGGATAGTAGCTGCAGACCTAGTACAAGGGTCTATAGGCTCTTTTCATATTTTTTTGAGAGTTAAGGAACAAAACATGTCAGAAGCGTTTCATTCCTATATTATAGATTCATCTCATGTATTAATAAATATTGGAGAATATGAAGGACCATTGTTTGCTCAATACTTTAGCTAATGAAATCATCACTATCTACACTTACAAGGAGGAAGAGAAGGACAAGTCACATGCAGCTATTTCCTGACCACTCCTTCAGACATGGAGGCACCCTCCCATCAATAAGTTGATCTTCCCTGTAATAAGGAGGGAGGGTGCCCAGCCTTATTCAGTGCCATCTCTTTGTTCTGTATCTTTCCCTTTCGCCAATACATTTTCATACATATTTTACTCACCTCCTGTACTACACTTCATGCATCTGACAAAGTGGACTATGTCCTCGTAAGCTCATGCCTGCAATAAAACTAGGTAGTCTATAATATGCCCAGCTGCCTCTTGTCATTTTTAGAGAGGGAGGGAACTTTCACTGATGCTTTGCAACAACACAAGGGTGTTGCCTTCACCTGTGTCTGAAACACATGGAAAGAAGAAAGAAAGAAATGTAATATATCATTTATGACATGACTTTATAATAAATTAATGAGCAACCCATTAGCTAAACATTTATAACTCCCTTTAAAAGATAGGGCACATTGCCTACATGTGAGTGAGCATTATTTGCCTGCTCTCCAAAAGGTGGGAGGTTAATGTGAGCATCCTTTTTGTGTGTTTGTGTCTTTCCCATTTGGTGTCCTTTCGATACCAAATTTTCAGGGCATGTCAGGGAAGCGAAGAGGGGTCACACACTGCAGCTTAATTTCTGTATCCACATTCCACACACAATTGTTGTGCCCTGATAACATTTTTGTTTTGTATCCCCTCTGTTTCCAATCCATACCATGTTTTTACAACATGTAAGCGGGTCCATAATAATCATGACACGGTATTTTTGGTGGGGAATCTAGGAGAAAATTCTTTTTCACTCAACACACAATAAAGCTCTGGAATTTGTTGCCAGAGGATGTGGTTAGTGCAGTTAGTATAGCTGGGTTCAAAAAAGGTTTGGATAAGTTCTTGGAGGAGAAGTCCATTAACTGCTATTAAGTTTCCTTAGGCAATAGCCACGGCGGCTATTAATTGCATCAGGAGCATGGAATCTTCTTAGTGTTTGGGTACTTGCCAGGTTCTTATGGCCTGGTTTCGCCTCTGTTGGAAACAGGATGCTGGGCTTGATGGACCCTTGGTCTGACCCAGCATGGCAATTCCTTATGTTCTTAGTACATGCATGTAATTACTATCTTCTGTGCAATTTTGCTACTTAATAATTTTGTTTTCCATATGATCCATGCCAAATTTTCAGGACATCTCAGGGAGATTTTCAGGACTTTCTTACAGGGGCAGTGATGATTTTCTGCCAAGTCACCAACACAGAACCTTTTGTGAACTTGCTTTCCTTTCCCAATTGGGAAAAAGTGGAAGGTAGAGATTACTTCTGAATGCGTCTTGGTAACTATTTTATTTAGAAAATGACTTCCGAACAGTGGTACTGTTTTATTACCCACGTGTTCCACGAATATGCAAGCACAATTAGACCACCCAATAACTTTCCATTTTGTGTTTGATCCACTTCAGATTTTCAGGATATTATGGGGTCTACGGGGATCATAAGAGGAGCATTGTTTCTGAGAATCCACATGTCCCATGAGCACAGACACGCAATTATGCCACCTGATAACTTTCGGGTTTTTCATCTGATCCATACCAAATTTTCTGGATATTTCGGAAGGGGGGGAGGGGAGAAGTCAGGCCTGGGTATTATTTTCTGGATTTAAGTAGGTGTGCACATGCATTCTGGAAAGTAGGCTCTATTAGTTATCTGTGTAACTTCTAGTTTGGCTTCTCAACTTCATGGTATATGCCCAGATGTTGGTGACAAAAACTGAGTAGCTCTGCATACTCGAAATGGGATAATGATTACTATGTATATTGAAATGAAGCTGCTAATATACTATACAATTATGGGAAGGGGCCAGCCTAAAAACCCATGGAAAGGGGGTGCATTTGGTTTTTGTAGATATGCAGGGCCTCCACATCCAGTCTTTTTAAAACACGGGATACTATTATTTGTTAAACTCAGAGAAAATCTTTCTGCCATAATTTTTTCTAAGTCTACTATGTGGGTGTACCGAGTCCTTTGTAGGTATATTTGCAGATTGCATCTGATGAAGTAATGAGGTCGAGAGTACCTTTGCTGTTACCACTCAACTTCTGTGAGACAGAGAAGTAGATAGTGTCATTGAAAGGTCACTTCTACACTGGGAGACTTTTAATTTAATAAGTAATGGTTCTATATGTGCTGTGTTTCATAATTTGTTTGTAGGAGACGAGAATGTTTATACCTAGTTGCTGTTCTGAGGATTGTGATCAAGCTTTACAGCGGCAGCTGGGGGTTACTGTCACCAAAATAGCATTTAAATGTTTACCTCAAAATATACAATATTCTAACTCTTGGAAAATTTTTTTTTTTTTTTTTTGCTAAATTTAGAGGTCACAAAATTATGGATTATTTTAAATGAAAAACTACAGTTTTGGATTAGAATATCAGAACAGAGCAGATGAGAGATGACATGCTGTTTCCATTGATCAATTCAGTTTGCAAAGAGGACAATTTTTATAGCAATTTACCAAAATCCAGAGCAGTTTACTCTGGTAAATTGGCTATTGGAAAATTTGCCGTCACTCAGTCTGGCAAAAAGTAAGAGCCAGATTCCACAGCATGCATTGAGAGGAGGTGTTCTTGGGGGGGGGGGGGGCATATTTAGGGTGGGGTTGCGAACCGTGGCACACTAGAAACGCTATCATTAAGGTTGGCTTATCTCTTGGAAACTTGGAACCGAGTGCCGCTGGTCCCCTCCTATGGAATTCTCTTCTGGAGGAGATCAGGCTCTTAGCCTTGAAGACTTTATTCTTTAAGGATGCTTTTAATTTAAGTGTTTGAGTTATTGCTTGGGGCTTTTCCAGCCTTTCAGCTATGCTGAGTGGCCTGCTGAGATTCATGCATTTGTTATTGTCTGTGTTTTTAATATTATCCTTATTTTACTATAACCCGTTTCAAACTTTGTAGGGTGTGAGCTATAAATCTTTTAAAATAAATACATGTACATTGTTTGGATTTTCAAATCTATGAAAAAATCTCCCCACAGAGAAAGCAGGTACAAAGTCCATAGGTCCCTTGTACCAGTGAGCAATTTTCAAAGGGGAGGTACGTATGTCTGGTTCGCCTTTGAAAATGATTTATGTCTAGGAGGGATGCTTGAAAACTGACTCAAAATTATAATCTCTTAATTAATTATGCGCAATTAGATCCAAGTGCAAAAAAACCCCCTTCTTTAATCCAGTGCAGAGCATTGGTAACCTTATGCCCCTCACCGTGGTGACTGGCATTATAGCATATTAACTATTTATAATAGAACAGATACTGTCAAACCTTTCTTATTTTGTCCTGTTTTATTCTCCTTTCCCCTGCTTCTGATGCTATCTTTCCTTTATATTCTTTCCTTATCCTGCTCTCTATCTCTTTTTTCTTTATTCTCTTCCTTTTTCTACAGAATTCAGCTTTACATTTTTTGTGTTTCTTTGTATCTCTGTACTTGTTTTCTCTTTCCTCAGTCTTTTTCTCTTCCTTCTTATGCTTGAATTGTCCCCTCTTTCTTCACCATTTTATCTTTGACTTTTCTGTTTTTATTTCTTGTTCTCTCTTTTGCCTTTCTCCTTCTCACTCTCTTATTACCCTGGGCATTCCATTGCCGCACCTCTTTTCTATAAATAATTTTTGTGTCTCTATTTTGCTCTCTCTTTTTGTCACCTAAACTTTGCCAGGTTCTCTCACTTTCCATCCTTTTCTTTATTTCCTTTCACTTCTCTAACTCATTCTTCTTCTCTTCTCTCTCCTTTCCCAACTCTCATTCTTCCCTTCCCATTTCTGCTTCTCTGCTCTCTCCCTTCCCCATCTTCTCCCAGTCTTCCTCCCTCCCTTTGCTCTTGACGTTTATTCCCTTCTCCTACCTTTAATAATTGACCCAATGACTATTTACTAGATCTATGGGATAGGTTCCACTACTCGCCAGATGAAAACTCTTCTCAGTAAGTTGTAATTTGGCACTGGGATGGCCCTATGCATGCACCACAACCCAGGCTCAGCTTGTCATATACTGCTTACTGTTGTCTTAACTCACACTGTACCTACCACCCTGAGAGAACAAAGCATTGCCATGGACCAAAAGTCAACTTAGGAAAGCCAGAAATTCTTGGTCAAATCTAGCAAGCCTCCAGATCTGGTTATATAAATACCAAAGAAACTATAGAGCACAGTTTGAACAAATCCCTTTGAGTATCTCTATTTTATTATTCATTGGCTTCTCTATCTAACTAGCTATGTCTCAGCCAGTCTTTGCCCATCTTGGACATCAAAAGCCTATCCTGTACCTTACCATACACTGCTGGGTTTGTGCCAAAAGTTGAAGCACTAAGGGCTGATATTTACAGCTTTGTGATGCTTCATTCACGTTAATGAATTCATCCTTGTCCTTGATGATCAGTTTTGGTCCCATAGGGAAAATGTCCTGTCTGCATGATGACCCACCACTCTTTCTGGGATCTGATCTCCACATTTCTGGGATAAAGGTATTCATTAGGCATTAGTATTCATTGGAAATACCGACTAAGTTCTGGTTTTGCTTGATATATCTGCTGCTTTTGATACTCTCGATCATCAAATTCTCTTCTCTAGAATTCAATCTATCAGGCTTTCAGATACTGTACTTAAATGGTTTAAATCTTATCTTTTCACCCGTCCTCAGCAAATAAACATAGGCACCCAGTCCTCCGATTGGTATTTCCTCTCTTCTGGTGTTCCCCAGAATTCTTCTCTGTCAGCTATTTTATTCAATATTTACTTGCTCACTCTCTGCAACTTGCTTGCTGGCCTTGGCATACAATTCAAAATTTATGCAGATGATATCCAATTTTTTTGTTCCATATAGCTCTTCCTGGTCCAATACTCTATCCATTATATGTCTTTATATTACTACAATCAACACATGGTTATCTCAAACTCAATACTTCAAAAACAGATATCTTACACCTATCCACATTCCCTCAGTCAGCATGCAGCCTCCCTTCACATTTAATCTTCAATGGTTTCTCTATCCCAATATTAACAAAAGCCTGAAACCTTGGAGTATTCCTTGATTCTGGTCTATCCATGACTATACAACACAGAGAGAACTATAGTTCCCTAATTCCAAATACTGTTTATATATATATATATATATATATATATATATATATATATAGGGAACAACACAATAGTTATTTTCAGGAGTTTATTTATTTATTTATTTATTTATTTATAGATTCTTTTATACTGAGGTACGTATAGTTATACATCACTTCGGTTTACAGGGAAACAATAAATTAGCAACAGGCTTTACATATGACGGTTTAAACAGTAGAACAAATATCAGAAACAGGCTTTACATTTACCAGTAACATGCTTTACAAATAATAAAATAACGGAATTCAAGGGAAATATGCTAACTTCATTAACTATAATAACCATAATATATTAATCTTCAAGAGTTACAAAGGAACAATAAACTGTCGAAGGCAGAGTTCTATGTCACATTAGCGTCCATATACAGAATTTGAATGACTGGGGAGGGGTAAAATCAATGAATTAAGCGAAAAACAATTAGTGAGAGTAAGAACCTGGAGCAGGTAAGGGATAAAATGGAATAAGAAAAAATGGGATTGCTGAATTTTAGGATAGATAGAAATCATTGATAGAAGGCTTGTTCAAACAACCATGTTTTAAGATTTTGTTTGAAAGTTTTGTGACAGGATTCAAGACGCAGGTCCAACGGCATGTTGTTCCAGATTTTGATACCAGCTATGGAGAATGAGTGGTCTCTGGTGGATACATGTTTAATGTGTTTTAGTGGATGAGCAGTTAGTTTCGCTTGGTGAATAGTTCTAATTGGTCTGTTGGAAGTGTGAAAAATAAACTGATCAGAATACCATTGCATCTCTTGGTTGTGAATGGATTTGTGGATGAGAGAGAGAACTTTAAATGTAATCCTGTAGGATACGGGCAGCCAATGTAGGAACATGAGTGCTGGTGTAATGTGTTCATGTCGTCGAGTGTTCGTAAGTAACCGAGCTGCAACATCTATAAGGGTTGAATTGTGTTATTCGGGAGACCCAGAAGTAGTGCATTACAATAGTCAATTTTTGGTAGAATTGTGTCTTGTAACACAGTCCGGAAATCCTGAGAATGTAATAGCGGTTTAATCCTTTTCAGAGTATGTAACTTGAAGAAGCCACTCTTAATCGTGCTCGATATGAAATTCTTCAAGGAGAAGTGATTATCAATCATGACCCCAAGGCTGCGGACATGCTTCAGCTTGAAAGCTTGAAAGGAGTTATATACTCAATATTTCAAGCTTGAAAGTTATATACTCAATATTTCAAGCTTGAAAGCTTGAAAGGTTATTGAGTTATATACTCAATATTTCAAGCTTGAAAGCTTGAAAGGAGTTATATACTCAATACTAATAATGTCTCCAATATGCATTAATTTAACACCATGTTACATCATATTATTAAATATTTCTCAATTTTATTTATTCAATATAGCATACATACAAATACATAAATTACAAAAGTAGTACATATATGTTTTTACATCAACTACTATAAGCTTTTATATCATGGATATGACAGTGATGCTCAAAGGCATTTTCTTAAAACATACCCCACAAGTATTCTTCCCACATTCATATAACACACACTCCCCACCCAACATAAAATATCTCTAGTGCACCCTTTTACAATCCCAGGAGATTCAATCTACAAAATTATCCCTTCTCCCCCTTATCTCCACTTTTTTATATATTTGTTTAATATTCACAAATCCTCTTCAATGAACCTTTTCCAATGTTTTCTCGCTGGAACCCTTTTTCCAATGGAAGGAGGCAGGAACATTGTGTGGGCAGCCGAGGAGGGTTAAATAATGGGCTGGATTTTTAATGCCCTGCTTGCCGGCGCGCCTGTTTTGCATAGGCCGCCGGCGCGCGCACAGCCCCGGGACGCGCATAAGTCCCGGGGCTTCGTAAAAGGGACAGGGAGGGGGCGTGTCCTGGGTCAGGGAGCGGTTTGGGGCGGGACCGGGGGCGTGGTGCCAGCCCGGGGGCGTGGTCAAGGCCTCCAGACAAGCCCCCGGGTCGGGTGATGGTGTGCCAGCAGCCCACTGGTGCGTGCAGATTTACGTCTAATTTCAGCAGGTGTAAATCTGCCAACAAAAGGTAGGGGGGTTTAGATAGGGCCGGGGGGGGGGGGGGGGTGGGTTAGGTAGGGGAAGGGAGGGGAAGGTGTGGGGGTGGAAAGAAAGTTCCCTCCGAGGCCACTCCGATTTCAGAGCGGCCTTGGAGTGAACAGGCAGCGCGCGCCGGGCTCGGCGCGCACAGGTTGCACAAATGTGCACCCCCTTGCACGTGCCGACCCCGGATTTTATAAGATATGCACGGCTACGCACGTATCTTATAAAATCCAGCGTACTTTTGTTCACGCCTGGTGCGCGAACAAAAGTATGCGCTCGCGCAAATTTATAAAATCTGCCTCTATATGTGCTGATTTACTATCCCAACCTAAAAAAAACCTGGTGGAAGCATCTTTTTCCTACAGCTGAAAGAACATATTTCTGTTTTCCTCCCTTTCCACAAGAATGTAATTATTGCTGATCTGAGGTTTTGATAAATATATCTCATTATCCATCTTTGGCAGTAGATGCAGTGCATATAAAAGCTTACAAAGTAATATATAATAATTTTAAAATGGCACATCCACCATGTAAGTTTAAAGGCAACAGACATCAAGGCTCCATTAGTGTCCAGTTGATTTAGTTTTTTATGAATTATACTTTATATTTAGTTTTGAATTCTATTTACATTTTTTCTTATGAATTGTTTTACTGCTTTGTTATATGACATGTTTGAGATTGTATTTTGTTGTTCTTTATTAATATTTGTAAATCACTTTGGGTGTTCCCATCAGGTTCAATAAGGCAGCATTGAAGTCCAAATAAAAATAGAAATGTAAATAGAAATATGCTAGCAATAAGATAAAGGAACAAAAGGGACATTGTGATTCATTCTGATCTCCTTATGTAGCTGGGAACAATTAAAAGCAGCATGCTTAAAAGAGGAGTTGGAGAGCACAGAAACCTATGCCTAGAAGCTGGAAGCTTAAGCTTAAAGAGACTCTGTGCAAGAAGAACTGGAAATAAGAAACAGGGGCCACCTGTTTCCCTAAAGTCCTAAGAGTAAACAGTTTCCCCCTCCTCCCCTCCCCTCCCCCCCCCCCCTTTCTGTACCCCCAATTTCTGGCTGCAGTTCATGGGTAATTCTGTGGCAAGAGTTTGAACACTGAGTTGCAAAAGTTTTGAGATTCTATGGAAATTCTGCAGCACATTTGCAAAGGTTTGCTTATAACTGTAAGTGCAACAAAGGGCATTTTTTTTCTTATTGAAAATCCATTGTTTTAAAATGTTCTCTTAAACTAAAATATTTCCTTTCTCAATTCTGTGTTCTCACTCGTTTTTTTACTTTCAATTAATTTTCTTTCATCTACCTACTTCCTTCACTCTCAATACAGCCAGTTTCTCCCTATCTCTCCCAATCTCTTGATTTCTCCTTCTCTTCTAATTTTTAACCAATTGCTTCTCTCACACTCCTCCAAATCCTCATCCCACCCCTCCTCAAATCTTTTCTCTTCTCCTTCCTCTCCTGTCCTTTATGTCTTTCACCCATCCCTCCATATTCTATCATCTCAACCACTCTTACTTCTCTATATCTTCTATCCTATTCAATCATCTAAACCACTCTTACTTCCATTTTTCATTCTCACCATTCCTCTCCCTCTTCTCATCCCTCTTTACCTTTCCCCCTCTCACTCCTAGTTCCCTTACACCTTGTCCCTCATATCTCCAACCCTCTTTCCTTCCCTTCCCTCTTTTCCTTCCTCTCCTCTCTCTCATCCAACTCCCTTCCCTATTCTTATTAAAGTATAATAGCTCCTGTCCTCAAAGCAGCATCCCTTCTACTGTCGCCTCTACAGTCGCTGCATCCTGTAAGAACTGTGTTGCAATTTTGATTTATTTGTTAACAATATACCTCCAGACCTGGCGCCAAGGAACTATTTCTTGTGTGTATTGCTAGTTTGCCAGAAAACTATTATGCTTTAACTCTAACCAGGTAAGACATTTTTAAAGGGCCAGAAACCAGAGTTGTTATGTGGTATGCCTTCTTAAAAAAAACAAAACCCCGAAAGCGTGGATGATTTTTTTATGAGCTAGCCTCATTACTACCACTTTCATCTGATCATACATCGTTCACCAAACCAAGGTGCCATCCTCTTCTCCCTCTGGGATATAATAAAATCCAGTGCATTTGGGGAAACCTCTTCTCGGGACCAACATTACCATACAGGAAGCAAAGAGGACCTCGGGGGGGGGGGGGGGGCAGCAAATCACCTAGGGTGGGAAAATCTAGCATCCTATTCCCACCTGAACTTCTATTTCCCTCCCCTACTGCTTCCCTTGTGCTTCATCTCTGTTCTGAAGTGGCAGAGCTGAGCTGAGCAACTCTTCTATTATGGAGCAGCAGCAACTGCAACATGGCAATAAACACAAGGACTTAGTCAGCCTAAGCTCACAGTCTACAGTAGCTTCTCCCTGGCACCTTTCCAAACACAAAGCCTGCACAGAAGGAGGTGAGGTCACAGCAGGGTCTGTGAGCACATATTGGATCCCAATCCCTAAACTCGGTGGCAAATTGCAGCTGCTATTGTTCCTTGAAGGCAGAAGGGACCAGGGTAGCCTAGCATTGCTCTGCTGCTACAGGACACAGATGATGTGCGTGAGTACGGAGCATGGAGGTACACAGAGAGGAAGGAAAAGTGGAATGAAGGAGAAGCAAATAGAGATGTGAATCGTTTTCCATATCGTCTTAACGATAGAAATCGTGTGGCAGGAGAAGAAAATCGTGTTTGGCACGATTATTTCTTTGAAAAATCGTTAAAAATCGTTTTTTCCGATTAGTGCGCACTAACTCGAGTTAGTGGGCACTAACTCAAAATGATACAAATAGACACTTTCCAGGTCACTGAAGGTCAGTTAGGAATGAATATGTGTTCCTATTGGCTGGCAGCCCTCTTATCTATTGATGTTACCAAGGTTACCACTGAGGTGATGGTTGGGGGGATGGGAAATGGAACTGGAAACTCATGAACACCAACAGAAAATGAAACAAAGTGTTCACACTTCCCAGGTCAGTAAAGGTCACTTAGGAATGAATATGTATTCCTATTGGCTGGCTGTGCTCTTATCTATTGATGTTACCAAGGTTACCACTGAGGTAATGGTTGGGGGGATGTGAAATGGAAACAGTTGGAAGCTTGACATGTGATGATCAGCACTCACAAGACTAGAACTTCTTTGTTTATTATTTTTGTTAGCAGACACGTGCATGTTGAATTTGCCAATCACTGTGCATTTTAGAAAGGTGGTCCTGGCTGGAACTGTACACAGTTCAAATATATGTAATTGATTGTTGGTAAGTGTATTTTTTAAGTAGCCACACTGGCACCAGTATGTTTACTTTTCCTCCTACTTAACTCACTAGCTCAGCTTTGTAAGAAGGGCTTCTCTGCTTGAGTGAGGGTCAGGCAGCTCCCCCCTGTCTGTGAAGCCAGCCTCTCACTAGTAATGCAGGGAGGGAGCTGTCTCAGACTTCACCATCCTCCCCCCCCCCCTCACCCACACACCATTCACTAGCTGGGACATGGGGGAAGTCAGGAGTGAGGGTCAGGCAGCTCCCCCCTGTCTGTGAAGCCAGCCTCTCACTAGTAATGCAGGGAGGGAGCTGTCTCAGACTTCACCATCCTCCCCCCCCCCCTCACCCACACACCATTCACTAGCTGGGACATGGGGGAAGTCAGGAGTGAGGGTCAGGCAGCTCCCCCCTGTCTGTGAAGCCAGCCTCTCACTAGTAATGCAGGGAGGGAGCTGTCTCAGACTTCACCATCCTCCCCCCCCCCCCCATACCCACACACCATTCACTAGCTGGGACATGGGGGAAGTCAGGAGTGAGGGTCAGGCAGCTCCCCCCTGTCTGTGAAGCCAGCCTCTCACTAGTAATGCAGGGAGGGATCTGTCTCAGACTTCACCATCCTCCTCCCCCCCTCACCCACACACCATTCACTAGCTGGGACATGGGGAAGTCAGGAGTGAGGGTCAGGCAGCTCCCCCCTGTCTGTGAAGCCAGCCTCTCACTAGTAATGCAGGGAGGGAGCTGTCTCAGACTTCACCATCCTCCCCCCCCCTCACCCACACACCATTCACTAGCTGGGACATGGGGGAAGTCAGGAGTGAGGGTCAGGCAGCTCCCCCCTGTCTGTGAAGCCAGCCTCTCACTAGTAATGCAGGGAGGGAGCTGTCTCAGACTTCACCATCCTCCTCCCCCCCCCACCTCACCCACACACCATTCACTAGCTGGGACATGGGGAAGTCAGGAGTGAGGGTCAGGCAGCTCCCCCCTGTCTGTGAAGCCAGCCTCTCACTAGTAATGCAGGGAGGGAGCTGTCTCAGACTTCACCATCCTCCCCCCCCCCCCCCTCACCCACACACCATTCACTAGCTGGGACATGGGGGAAGTCAGGAGTGAGGGTCAGGCAGCTCCCCCCTGTCTGTGAAGCCAGCCTCTCACTAGTAATGCAGGGAGGGAGCTGTCTCAGACTTCACCATCCTCCCCCCCCCCCTCACCCACACACCATTCACTAGCTGGGACATGGGGGAAGTCAGGAGTGAGGGTCAGGCAGCTCCCCCCTGTCTGTGAAGCCAGCCTCTCACTAGTAATGCAGGGAGGGAGCTGTCTCAGACTGGTATCAGGGTTAGGGCACTGTGTGCAGGAAGATCACAACACTCCTGGTATTAATAGGGATAGGGCACTGTAAGAGATGTCTGTAGTAGATTGAATAAAGATCTGATGTTTCTGCTCTCCTCACACCAAACAAAAACAACACACAAGCAGAGAAGCCCTTCTTACAAAGCTGAGCTAGTGAGTTAAGTAGGAGGAAAAGTAAACATACTTGTGCCAGTGTGGCTACTTAAAAAATACACTTACCAACAATCAATTACATATATTTGAACTGTGTACAGTTCCAGCCAGGACCACCTTTCTAAAATGCACAGTGATTGGCAAATTCAACATGCACTAGCATTTCAGGTGCCTGCTAACAAAAATAATAAACAAACAAGTTCTAGTCACGTGAGTGCTGATCATTACATTACTTTTTTTGTCAAGCTTCCAACTGTTTCCATTTCACATCCCCCCAACCATTACCTCAGTGTTAGCCTTGGTAACATCAATAGATAAGAGCACAGCCAGCCAATAGGAATACATACATACATATTCATTCCTAAGTGACCTTTACTGACCTGGGAAGTGTGAACACTTTGTTTCATTTTCTGTTGGTGTTCGTTAGTTTCCAGTTCCATTTCCCATCCCCCCAACCATCACCTCAGTGGTAACCTTGGTAACATCAATAGATAAGAGGGCAGCCAGCCAATAGGAACACATATTCATTCCTAACTGACCTTCAGTGACCTGGAAAGTGTTTATTTGTATCATTTTCAGTTAGTGCGCACTAAATCGAGTTAGTGCGCACTAACGGGGAGTTAGTGCGCACTAACTCGATTTAGTGCGCACTAACACGATTTAACGATTTTTAACGATAAATCGTTAGAATTTCTATTGTATCGTGTTC
Organism: Rhinatrema bivittatum; assembly: GCF_901001135.1. NCBI lineage: Eukaryota > Metazoa > Chordata > Amphibia > Gymnophiona > Rhinatrematidae > Rhinatrema > Rhinatrema bivittatum. The sequence continues at coordinate 182,007,859 of NC_042615.1, forward strand.
TATAACGATTTAAGACGATATTAACATTATCGGACGATAATTTTAATCGTTGAAAAACGATTCACATCCCTAGAAGCAAATATGTGTCTGCCTAGGACAGGAAAAATACACTGGCGCTACTTCTTCTCTAGGCAATCCAGAAGGATCCTTATCATCTTTTGCCAGGCCTGCATGCAGTAGAACTGATATTCTCTTTTCACCAGCCTCCAAAGTTAAAGAGCAGGATGTTAGAGCTTTATTTGGTTATGGGAAACTGATTCTTGATTTTAAGTTACATCTCAGTGCTGGAATCCAGAATCAATACTGGGCCCACTTGCAGTCTTTTTAGAACTGGACATCTGAAGTAAGAAAATCGGCTTCTGGCTGCACACTGCCATGAGAAGGACCTGACTTACAAACCTAGATCGGCTCTTCAATTCTCAACACCAGCCAAGGCTAAGGATGCTACAGAATACTATCATAGACTAAGTCAGCCTGGCTGCTTTCAGACTGGCAGTGCTTCTGGGAGATTCAGGTGGGGTCACACCAGCATAGACGTAGGTCATCCTGGAGAAGGGATGAGGAAAGGAGCTGGAGTGCAAGCAGATTCTCAAGTCATGTTCCAGATATCTGTAGGATCAGAGCTACGAGTATAAACTTGTATTAAAAAAGAGAGATATTTTATGTGCAACAAAAACTGAATTCACATCAATATATTACATTGTCCCTTCATCCACAAAAAAGCATTTTAAGACAGAAAAGAAAGGAAGAAGTCAATTATTTGCAAACAAAATACACAGCTTTCATATTCCAGACAAGAAGTGTATCCATATCTACAGCTTCAATGATTGGTGAAATTAATTGTTAAATGAATTGAGAGGACAATTTTCAACCCCATTTACTCAGGTAAATACTGACCCCCATCCCAATCCCACCTTCTTTCATCCCTCTCCTCCTTCCCCTACTCCCACCCTCTCCTCTTGCTCTCTCTTCCTCCATGCTCTCACCCCTCCCAGCTTGCACTCCAGCTCCTTTCCTCATCCCTTCTCCAGGATGACCTATGTCTATGCTGGTGTGACCCCCACCTGAATCTCCCAGAAGCACTGCCGGTCTGAAAGCAGACCTGCTGGCAAGACACCTCATGCAACAGTAAGAGAAAGAGGGAGGCTAGTCTCACGAAATCCAGAGAGAGAGAGAGAGAGAGAGACCAGGTCGGGCAGCAGCAAGAGAAAGGTTAGGTTGGGCAGCAGTGATGGCAGGAGCAGCAAAAAAGAGGCGCCAGGTCCAGGTCCAGAGCTGAAGTCAAGGGCCACAGTAAAGAGGGCCTGCAGGTGCTGCTGTTCCTCCTTTTCATGTGCAGCTTGCTCACAGTGGAAGTTACTTCTTATAACTTCTTCTGCGAGAAAGCTGTACAAAAGGGGGAGGATGAGACCTTTCAGCATCATGTAGCTAGAGGGGATGCAGGAGCAGAAAGGAATTGCCATGTATGGAAGAATAAGTCTTTTAGTTTGCTCTGCCTATTCACTCAAAGTTGGTAGGGCCATGGTCCCTATAACCCACCCCATTCCGATGCCTGTGCTTCAGTTCTTCTGAATCATCACCTTTCAAGAATGGTTCTGGTCTAGGTATCTCCCCAACATCTTCTTCAGTAATAACCAATCCCCAAAGAATTCATTTAGTTTTTCTACAATGGTTTCATGTTCTCTTGGAACCCCTTTTTTAACCTTTGGTCATCTACTAGTTCAACTGACTCCCTCACTAGTTTCTTGCTTTTGATGAAAACGTTTTTATTATTAGTGACAAACTCTCAATTTTATTTTTTGCCCTGACTTATTAACATTTTCCATTTACCTTGCTAGTGCCTATTTTCTTTCCTATTTTCCTCTTTTGGACTCAATTTCCATTTTCTTTTTGTTTATTTAAGTGATGTAGCTGCAGTACAATAACATAAGCTAAATAAGACATTAATACCGAGCAAAGACCTGTAGTGCATCCTTTTCTTTTTTCCTTATCCACTGCCTAATTGTTGCGCTGGAGGTGGACCCTTGGCCTGGTGCAGGATTGGTATTGCCCTCCGGGGGTTCCCAGAGGGCGCCTGTCACCAGGAGGTGGAGCACACAAGGAGATAGAGGCTAGCTGAAGCTTCACCAATAACAGTCCAGGGCTTCGTGGGTTGAGCCCTTGGATTCTCGGACCGCCTGGGCTTAGGTGGGCCTCTGAGGGTCTCCCGGAGAGCTGGTGGCAAGGGTGCGCTGCAATTGGAAAACAGATGAGCTAGACTATAACAGAGAGAGTACCGGAGTCCACTGGAACGAGACAGGAACTGAAGGGATCTCCAGTCAGGGTAGGCAGTGCTTAGTGGTCTAGCTTGTAGAAGGCCGTGGGCAACATCAGAGCAGGCAAGCCTGGTGGTCGCAGAAGGAGCAAATAGAGTGTCCATGTGGAGCGCAAGGGTCAAAGCCAGGATATCCATCCGAGGGTGGTCAGCCAAAGCAAGGGTAAGTTGCAGGTATCAGTTTGAGCGTGGTCAGTAGCAAGCAGAGCTCAGTTCCAGGTAGTGGTCCAAACGTGGTCAGTGGCAAGCAGAGGTCAGTTCCAGGCAGCAGTCCAAATGTGGTCAGTGGCAAGCAGAGGTCAGTTCCAGGCAGCGGTTCAGATGTGGTCAGTAGCAAGCAGGGTTCAGTACCGTGAATCTGTCCAAGCGTGGTCAGAGGCTAGCCGAGGTCAGTACTGTGAAGTCCATCCGAGCGTGGTACAACCTGGGTAGCGGAACAGGAATAGGAACAGATGCTGGAGCACAAGGAGGGCCACGGGAACACAGGAATGTAGGAGCACTGAAAGACACAGGAACACAGGAACGCAGGATTACTGGAAGAAACAGGAATACAGGAAAAAGTACTTCAGTATAGAAAAGTTAATAAATAAAAATAAAAATAAAATACTAGGTGCAAGCCTGCCCAAAGAGGTGTACAACATACTATTACAACTACTTAACATTTCTATAGCATTACTTGATGTACATACACAGCACTGTATAAACACACATAAGCAACAGATCCTTCACAATAGAGCTTATAATCTAATCAAGACAAACATACAGGTCAAGAGACTTGGGGAGTTTCATATAGTAAGACATTGGCCAAAATTAATTAGTTAATGAGACTGAAGGCGGACAATTGTTTTTGCCACAAAATACAAATTTGAATTTGATCAATAACTTTTGCATAATGCACCATCCAGCTCTGGAAACTCCCCAGCAGAAAGAGAAGCATTAGTATGAGCAATTAGTTCCTTGCCCCAAGTAAGTTGCCAAAGATCACAAGGAATTTCAGCAGGTGGAACAGGGACGCCGATAAGGCTGATCACCTCAAACATGCTGGTCCAGCCAGGAAAACACTGGCAGCTGCCTCTTTTTTCCCCGGCGCGCGCAGGCCTTTTAAAATCCGCCCCATAGAGATTCCAGAGTGCAGTTTGTTTCCTGTTGAACTTTTGACTCTATGCCTTTCTTACCATAGAGTACCACACCACCTCCAATTCCATTTGCTCTGTCATTTCAATATTTTTTGTTCCCTAGTTTCAGAATGTCCCATTTGTTATTCTCCTTCCATGAGGTCTCTAATATACCTATTATGTTTATATCTTCATTTAGCACAATACATTCTAATTTTCCAATCTTATTTTTTAGATTTATGGCATTTGTATACTGACAGTTAAAGCAGAGCCTGCTTTTTCTCAGTTGGTTCAGTTAATTATGAAGCATTCATATTTGTCTGCTCTTCATGTAAATCTACCTCAGCTTTTACTAAGAAACCTAAAAAGTCATGGAAAGGAAAGGCTGAAGAGGTTAGGGCTGTTCAGCTTGGAGAAGAGACGGCTGAAGGGGGATATGATAGAGGTGTTTAAAATCATGAGAGGTCTAGAATGGGTAAATGTGAATCGGTTATTTATACTTTTGGATAATAGAAGGACTAGGGGGCACTCCGTGAAGTTAGCATGTGGCACATTTAAAACTAATCGGAGAAAGTTCTTTTTCACTCAATGCACAATTAAACTCTGGAATTTGTTGCCAGGGGATGTGGTTAGTGCAGTTAGTGTAGCTGGGTTTAAAAAAGGATTGAATAAGTTCTTGGAGGATAAGTCCATTAACAATTGCTATTAATCAAGTTGAATTAGGGAATGGCCTCTGCTATTACTGGTATCAGTAGCATGGGATCTTCTTAGTGTTTGGGGACTTGCCAGGTTCTTGTGGCCTGGCTTGACCTCTGTTGGAAACAGGATGCTGGACTTGATGGACCCTTGGTCTGACCCAGCATGGCAATTTTTTATGGTCTTATGTTCTCATAACCTAATGTAAGAACATTAGAATTACTTGAGACTTAATTCAGTTCCTGAAATAGTTATACACTAGCTGTAATCTGTGAAGCACATCTATACAGTTGCTATCAGGTCAATTTTCAAAAACCTGTTGGGAAGGAAAGAAAACTGGTCTAAGTTTAACTGGTCATCTTTATTTATTTATTTAAACATTTTCTATAATGCTCAGCCACATTTTACATAGAAACATAGAGCATGACAGCAGATAGAGAACATACGGCACAGCCAGTCTGCCCATCCACATCTCTTGTTCAGCTTTATAGTCCCTTCCTCTCATTGAAAGATCAATGGTGCTTGAATTCTGATACAGTCCTTGTCTCCGCCACCTCTTCAGGGAGGCTGTTCCATGGATCCATCACCCTTTCTGTAAAGAAAAATGTCTTTAGAATAATGCTGAATTTACCACTTTCCCCTCATCCCATGACTTCCTCATTCCACAGCCCCTTTTCCTTTAAAAGACGCTGGCCACCTGGGCATTTATTTCTTGGAGGTATTTAAATGTCATTGTCATATCTTACCTTTCCCTCCTTTCCTCCAGGGTATACAATACTATACATGTTTAGATCTTTAAGTCTGTGCCCTTATGCTATATGACAAAGAACATTAACCATTTTAGAAGCTGCCCTCTGGATTGACTCTATTCGGTTTATATCCTTTTGAAGGTGAAGTTTTCCAAATGAGGTCTCACCAGAGGCAACATCACCTCTTTTTTCCTGCAGGCTATTCCTCACCCTATGCATCCAAGCATTCATCTAGGTTTTCAGCAGAAAATTCACCTAAATCTAAGTGGACATAATTTGCCAAAATGAGGATAGCTATTTGTGCAACTGAGTTGCCAGACTAAATCTAGCCAGTTTGTGCCAAAAATGAGCATTCGCCTGCTAAATTATAAACTTGCCCGAGGAAATGCCCCAGAGCCACTTTTTTTTTTTTTTTTTTTACAAGACTACATTTGACCAACTTGTGATTTGAGGTGGTTAAATTTAACCTGTCCGGGGGGAGGGGGGGAGATTTTTAACTAGTTAGGTTTAGCCATCTAACTTGCAAAGTTATCAAGATAAACCTTTTGAAAACTGACCCCCACATGATCACACTAGAATTGCCAACTGGCTCCAGATTCTCAGGACATGATAATCCAGTCCTGGTTTTTTAACCTCACTGCCTGCATGGACTTGTCATTCTGGTATTCCTATTGATGTCCCTAAGTAAAATAGGACTAAAAGTCCATGCAGGTAGTGAAGTAAAACCAGGACTGCATCATCTTGTCCTGAAAAATCTTGAGCCAGTTGGTAACCCTAGACCAGACCCAAGACATCTGAATCAGGCTCTCAGACTTTCATAGCAACACATACATTTTGAAACCCATTGGGTTTGGGCTGAACAAAACTGATGAATCCAGCAATCTTGAGATCCTCTGTGAGCCCTGGCATACCAAAAACCCTGCCTTTACTACTGCAATTACAGAGGGAAAGTGGACTAAACCAGTATAATAGCAGGATCCTGGTCTCACCAGGTGAGAAAAACAAAGAACAAAGTCCTCTACAGCAGAGGCTTTTGAAGGATGTTTGTTTTTGAATGCTGCAATAAAGCTAAGATGTATTCACTTTGGGACTGCTATTTTGCTTTTCACTCATTTTCTTCCCTCAGCCTTCTCTGAAGTTTTTCCTTCCCCTGCCCCATGGCCAAGGGCTGGAGGGGAGCATTCTGCAATGTGCCAGTCCTGTGCCAGTCATTTGCTGGCTGGAGTCACCATTGCAGTGGTAGCCATTCTCCCTCCCTGGATCTGAACATCCAGATCCAACTAGCGCTGATGGACAGTGTCACTTTTTAATTTTTACTTTTTGTTTAGGGTGCATATCTGAAAAGAAGTCCTGATAACATTCTTCTCGTTTCTATTTTTTGGACTTTAAATTCTGTGATTGAAAAAATATTAAATAATAGTTTTGTATTATACACAGAGCTCTTATATGCAGCCCACATTAAATAAAGTACTGATAATAAGGTTCCTTGATCGAGCTATATAGTAAATTAATTACTAAGGATAACAGGTCACCACCCAAGTGATATTTGGGTAATCTAATTATGGTAATGTTTTATTATCTGTTCAATATTGTATTATTATTGCCTCCCTATATACACAGAGCTCGTTTATGCAGCCCACATTAAATAAAGTACTGATAATAAGGTTCCTTGATCGAGCTATATGGTAAATTAATTACTAAGGATAATAGGTCACCACCCAAGTGATATTTGGGTAATCTAATTATGGTAATGTTTTATTATCTGTTCAATATTGTATTATTATTGCCTCCCTAAACTTAACATCCCAAAATGTTGACAAGTTTGACAAACTTGTATTTTAATCTTGCAGGATTTTTATAAACCATTGTATTTTCTAATATCCCTAAACTGATTTCCACCTAATTGAAGCCATTGCAGATTGGTTTTAAAGCAGCAGTAATAGTGAGTACATTCCTCTAGTGCAGAGCTTTCCAAACTGTGTGTCGCGACACGTTAGCGTGTCGCCTGCAGTGTGCAGGTTTGTCGCACGAATGTAGCACATTAAAGCCCGGTCCACATAGCCACTCCCCTCCAGCGTCATGTGCATGCAAAGGCACGTGACGCCGTGCTGTCAACTTCGACACGAGTTTGGGATTTGTTTTCTAGCGATTCGCTTTTTTTTTTTTTCAGTTCGTGGGTTGCTTATTATTGGGTGATTTTTGCTGTCAATTGTGGTTTTTTTGGGCTTGGTGGGTGGGACTTGAACCCAGCTGTCCCTGAATTGGCTGCTGCTGCCGATGAGGCCTGGCCACGAGAAGTACGTGGGCAAGCAGGTACTGACTGCAAGTAACAGTGTCTGGTGATCATGGAAGGTGTTATGCACCACGGCAGGCTTGAACCCTGAAGGGAGTGAAGCACTTAACTGGCAACAATCGAAAAGAAGAGGTACATGAATGTGGGGGCCAGACATGTGCTGGGAGGGGGGGGGAGATGAGTGTGTGGGGGCGAGACATATGCTTGGGGGGGAGAGCGATGAGTGTGTGGGGACAGACATTGTTACTCATAAATTATAACAACATTAATCTTGGAATATTATATATTTTTAATATAAATGAAAGGTTTTCATGAGATAGGTTGTGTCGTGAAACATTTTATTTATGTATATATTTAAGGAAACGTACATAAATTATCGAAATGAGTTTCGTTCGTTTAACCTTTAACCTCTGGTTTGCTAGTAGACTGAATTACTGTGTCGTGAAATTCTGTTTGTCTAAAAAGTGTGTCACCAACATGAAAAGTTTGGAAAGCTCTGCTCTAGTGAGTACGTTCCTCTAGATTGCTTACATGTTAAGTCTTACATCTGGATCTTCTTTCTTTCAGTTACATTTTTTTTTAATTCAGTGAAAAATACAAGTATTACAGTGATTCAAATGCAAATTGAAACAAGGAACAGAGAATAACAGGGGAGCCAGGATTGGGCTATTAACCAACAGAAACAAAGGTATCAGGAAGGAAAAAAAGAAAATGAATAAAAGGCTGTAAAAATGAAAATATGCAAATGTAAAAGCCCGATCACACATCAAGATAAGACTCCAGCGGCCTCCACATAGCTATCCACAATGCAATTCTATTATATTTGTCTGACATCGCACCGTTCTCATATTTATAATACACACAAATATTATTCCACCAGAAGCGAACATTAAGCAAAGCATTGTTCTTCCAACTAAGTAAAATAAGTTTAACCGCTAAATCGATCAAATAAATAAATACTGTTAATGAGAAATCTAACTGTTTCTTATGTGTATCAAAGGAAGCTGAGTTAAAAACAACAATGTGATATGTCAGTGGAATTGTGAAACAAAACATTTCCGAGATGCGCTCCCACGCTGTGGACCAAACCCTAGGGCAAAAAAAAAAAAAAATAGCATTTGTGATAATGTTGCTTTATCCTCTGCATAGGACCAGCATTGATGTGAAGAGGATAGCCAGGCGTTAAACAAATTCCAAGGAGACCACAAAGCACAGTGGGCCACAAAAAACATGGCTTGACTAATAGTGGAAGAAAAGGAAACACATTGGACATCCAGAAATGAATCAATCTTCTTCCTTTCTTTTTGTTAAATATTTTATGCCTTACTTTTTGCATGTTGGAATGAAAGATGTGCACGTTTTTATTTGTTATACCCACTGCGGTCTTGCCCGATAAAGCATTGCCCTGATTTATTTAGATTTGTAATGGTTGGGGGAGGAAGGGAGGAGGAGGAAGAGGAGGAGAAGTTATCAAAAACTTTAAACAGGAATGTCTCCTCAGGAATTCAATAACAGGCAAAATGAATAGGGAAAATCCTATGGATTTTGCCTAGCTGCCGACTGACTGGCTGCTGCTGAAGGGTTTGAGAAAGATGAGGCCCTTCCTCAGGTCTGCTTTAACCAAAAACAACAACCAAAATACCCACATGCAGCAGGTCTCTTGACTTGGAATAAGCCAGAGCCTAAATTATAAACATGAAAGGATCCTGAGAGGTTTTGCAAGTGTAGTGCAGAAACATGAAACTGGCAGTTCGTTGTTTTAAATGCTGGGTGTTGGTGCCTGTGCCGGATGTTATAATTATATGCTGCCATGCCATCAATTCTTGTGAAACAAGAAGCTGCGACTGAGTGAATTTTGCCGTGTATTAATACAGTATAAATATGTAAGTAAACCTGACATTTTGTGCTGTTCAAAGATGCAAAACACACTTTTGGAGCTGATTCTAAACTATAGGAGCAATATTCCTATCATGAAACTATTTGTAACAGCAGCACCCCAAGACAAGCTTTCAGCTTTCTAACTCTCTGTTCCCTTTCCATTCTCCTCTTGGGCTGCTGACACACATTATTTTCTGCACATGACTTGACTGGGTTCTTCCTCACATTACAGCAATTACAAAATAAAATTGCTTGCTTGTGGTTCTCCCTCTGCCGCTGTCCCCTCCCAGGCTTCTGTGCTTTCAACGCCCCGGGCTCACACCCTGGCAGTCTCAGCGCTTCCTGTTTTCAGTTTCACCTTCTTCGTTGTACCCCACTCTTCACCTGCCTTCCCGAAGCTCATTCTCACTGCTCAGGCTGCATGCGCCTTCTCTCTTCCAAGCCCTCCTCTTCCTTTCTTCATTCTCTTTCTCATATGGTCAAGAACTTCCTATCCTCTTTGAAGTATGCTCATGTCACCACCCCCCCCCCCCCCCCCCCCGGGTTTCTAAATAAAGAAATAACCCCTAAAGTACTGTGACCCACCTGCCACCATACATCTCTCTCACCCTTCTTTTAAAAAGAAAGAGCCTATCCAACTTTTTTTTCATCTCCTTCCGGCCTGATTTTTGGCAGCCCCTCCGCTGTTGGGAGCGCTTTTCTTCCTATGTATACCCCTCTTGAATAGCAGTATTTCTCAACCTTTTGCATGCGAAGGTACCGTCCCTAAATTACGTAGAATGGTGGCAGAGCTGAGGGGTTGGGCAGATAGGGACCCAAGACAATTAAAGATTGTAAAGAGCAGGGGCACTGGAGGATATACTCCCGCCTCCACCAGGCCTTTAATCTCCTGGCTCAGCCCTGGGGTTGGGTCTGTGTCACTTTAAGGAAATAACTACCCAGCTTGAGAATTTTTTTTTTTTTTTTTAAAGTTGCTGTTATTTATAAAATAAAAAAAAAACCAAAAAAAACCTTCTGTCTCTCTCCCCTCTTTCCTTTCCCAGCCAGCCAATAGTATATTCCCCTCGGAAAAGAAAAAATATACCTCCTTCTCTCTCTAAGCCAGCCATTAGTTGATCGCTGAAAAAAAAAAATCATCCCTCTCTTTTTCCTTCTCCCATCCAGTCAGCCACCAGTTGGTCAGTTTAGAAACAGAAAAAACATCCCTCTCCGTTCCTCCCTCCCTTCAACCAACCAGCAGCTTATCATTTAAAAAAAAAAAATATATATATATATATATATATATATATATATATATATATATATATATATATATGCTAAGAAATCCCTCCTATTCTCTCTCCGTAACTGCCAGCCAACAACCTTACTAAAAATAATGCCCCTGCCACATGGACTTTTTTTTTTTCAGTTGGGGCCTGTCATGAGATATCTGGGACGAAAGCGGCTCAGCTGAATTGTTAAGGAGAGGGCATGAGACTGAGTCAGCGTCTCTCTCTGCCCTCGCCCCATGGCGGTCTCATCTCCTCCTGGCTCCTATACAGAAGGCTGTACCTGAGAGCGGAGCAGACACCAACTCAGTCTCGCGTGCTCTCTCATGAACATTCAGCTGCAGCTACTTCCCTCCCAGAGAGCAGGCCTTGGAACCAGCACCAACTGGAAATAAAACAAGAAAACATGTCTGCAGAGCAGGGCAGGGCCAGGGCGGAGGGTTCGGAAAACGTCTCTCCTGGCTGTGGTGTAGGGTGCAGAGCAGCCTACACAACTGCAGGGCAGGCCTTGCTTCTGCCTTATCTTCTTGCAGTCATCACTTTGCGGATCGGCAGAAATGTTGCCAGGGATCGATGCCAGTCCACGGACCACTGGTTGAGAAACACTGTTCTAAATGACTGCCAATTACTCCCTTATGATTACGTTTCCATTCTGCATCATGTTTTTTTCGCCTATGATACAAGTGATCACAACTCTCAACTCTCCTTCTTATAGACACTGGGCATTCCTGATTCTGACCGTGATGTAAAAAGACACGAGTAAAAAATGTGTGTGGAACTTCACAGCACATTTTGCTTCCTCTTGGACACAAAAAAAGTTAACTCCTGATTCAGCAACTAATGGTATGCTAATGTAGCAGGCGTTTTAAAAAGCATGTGCTCACAGCATGTTTAGCGCACATAAACCATTTTTTTCAGCACAGAAAACGTGTTCTATAAGCAAGTCGCATTTTCTCTGCATACTACATGCTTTATACTTGGAAACCATGTTTTATGCACATTGTTTTGTGCAAAATATGATATGTGCATATTAAAGTTGTGCGCTTAAGAGTTGCTGAAGAAAACATGAGGAGCACAACCAGAGTTAAGATCACAGAAGTTGTGCCCCTAAAAGTTTCTACTAACTCATGTGTTGTGTTCCAAACCAAAAAGCACAAATACTGTGAACCTAAGGGGTACATTTTAAAAGATGTGCGCGCGGTTCCCGGCACGCACACATGCGCACACCTAATAAAATACAATACCCACGCACACATGCGTGCCCAGTTTTAATATCGGTGCGCGCATGTGCTGGCGGGTCGCAACTCGTGTGCACGGGGGTGGGATTTTTTAAAGTACGTGCAGCGACATGATTGGGCCTTTGCCCAGTTCCCTCCCAATCCGCACCAATTAACTTCCCTAACCCTCTAACCACCCTTCCTCCCTTTTCCCCTCTGCATTCTGACCCCTAAACCCCACCTAACTACTTTTTTTTAATTATTTTAAATCTTACCTGCTCCTTTGAGTAGGGTCTAATGACCACTGAAACAGTCACAAATTCAAGTCTGAATTCAGACCGCTGAGGAAGAATCATAAGAAGCCACTGATGATGCCTTAAAGGGAAGATTGATTTTGGAAGACGTGGAGTTGATGATTCCCCTGAAGCAGGACCGTTAGGTTCGAAACGCGATCGCGTCTATCTACAGTATTGGAATAGGTCTATTAGAGTAGACTATTCACATTGACGTTCCCGTGGCAGTATGGCATAATTTTATAAAAAGGAGAAAAAAATATACTAAAAATATTTGAGAATTATAAAGTAATGCGACCTTACCATGGTGGGTCTGATTGATATACCGACTCTTTGCGTATTGGTCCTACAAAACTAATTACATTAATGTTTATAAATTGTCAGAATATGTGGTTAATTGCAATCAGCAAAAGAGATTGACCACCGCTTTGATATATTGTACTTATACTTTGAGGTTTCTGGATTGCACTGCGTGTTTTTGGGCCAATTTGTTGTGATTGATATTTTTCTATTTCAAACATCTGTCTGAACAAGTGCACCTTCAGCTGTTTCTGGAAGGTTTGAGTACAAGTGATGGAACATAAGCTTTCCAGTAAAGTGTTCCACAAAATGGGACCTGCGACTGAAAACACCTTCTTGTGATTTTCTGATAAATGGCAAAATGTGGAGAGGAAGACTTCAAGGAGACTACGATATGCTGATTGCAATGTACAAAAGGGGTTATAAATACACAAGATCTTGAGGAGTATTAAGCCAAGTACTTGCTTGACTATATTTTTTTCTTTCTTTGGTTCACTCTACTCTCCTTTTATGATCTTGTGGTTTTTTGTTGCATTTATTGTTTGTTGCATTTTGTTGCATTTATTGTTTGCTTCTACTGCAATGCTGTGTGCGAGGGGAAGCTGGGAAAGGGACAGAAGGTTTTGCTGTTGATGGGGATTTTTTTATACTTTTGCATTGTATTTCCATTCTTATTGTATTTTTGTGGGACATGAGGTGTACAGAGCCCATCACTTCTTGACATTTGTTCCTGTGCTATTTGTGAAAAACAATAAACTTATCTGAATATAAATGCGCAAGATAGCACAGATCCAGGACAAACTATTTTTATGTAATAGCGTATGTATTAGTGCTGCCATTTTCTATTTAATATGCAGTTGGACATGTTCTGCACACAAACTGTGATCTGTGTGCATAAACATGATTAATGCACAAATTTATTTTTTTTTATGCATAAATGCCAAGCACAGGACTCCCACACTGTGAGCTCTGGGTGTAGCCCGATAGACTAACACTAGCCCAAGAAACTTTGCTTCTGACCAGGAGTTAAATTTCCAGCAGTAAGAAATCATGAAGGAAGCCTATGTGCCTCTCTGCACTGAGGAGTAATAGCCAATGCCTTGATTAATAGGGTATATGCATGGGGAAGTAAACATATGTATATGCGGGCATGTTATAAAATCCGGGGTTGGCATGCGCAAGAGGATGCACACTTGTGCACCTTGTGCGCGCCAAGCCCTAGGGGAGCCCCGATGGCTTTCCCCGTGGCCTCGGAGGGAACTTTCCTTCCGCCCCCCCCCCCCTCTCCTTCCCCTCCCTTCCCCTATCTAACCCACCCCCCAGCCCTACCTAAATCCCTCCTACCTTTATTTTTTATTTATGCCTGCCTTTGGGCAAGTGTGGGTTGCGCGTGATGGTCAAGTGCCGGCGTGTGATCCTCGGGCCCAGCAGCAGTGGAGAGGCCACTGGCCATGCCCACACCATGCCCCCGGCCCACCCTGGCCCACCCATTCCCCGCCCATTTCTTCAAGCCCCGGGACTTACACGCATCCCGGGGCCTATGCAAAATAGGCTCTGCGCATGCAGGAGCGGGTTTTCACGGTTACGCACATAATATACGCGCGTAACCCTTTGAAAATTCAACCCTATAAGGTAGATTTTAAAAACATACGCTGGAATTTATAAGATACGCACGTATCTTATAAAATCCGGGGCCGGCGCGCGCAAGGGGGTGCACATTTGTGCAACTTGCGCGCGCCGAGCCCTGCACGCGCCGCCCGTTCCCTCCGAGGCCGCTCCGAAATCGAAGCGGCCTCGGAGGGAACTTTTTTTCTACCCCCCGCACCTTCCCTTCCCCTACCTAACCCACCCCCCCTCCGGCCCTATCTAGCCCCCCCCCCCCCCCACACCTTTATCAGAGAAGTTGCTACTGCCTCTGGGCAGTAGCAACTTACGTGCGCCGGCGCTGCAGGCCCCGACACAGGCCGCTGTGTCGGGGCACTCGGCCACACCCCCGGACCGCCCACATGCCCCCAGACATGTCCCCGATCCCTAACCGTGCCCCTGGCCACGCCCCGACCACCCCTTTTTGCAAGCCCCAGGACTTACGCGCGTCCCGGGGCTTGTGCGCGCTGCCAAGCCTATGCAAAATAGGCTCAGCACGCGCAGGGGGGGTTTGGGGTAGGTTTATGGGGGGTAGGCGCATAATTATGCACGTACCCCTTTGAAAATCTACCCCTATGTGCGCACAGCTAAGTGCACCTTATTATAGCAGGGTAGGGACAGTCATTTTCAGTTTATATTTCATTTTGCCTGGGAATTTCAATGTTATAACAAAAAAGAAATCAGTGGGAAATGACTTTTCCACTGATTGTTCTCCCTTGTGTTATATCAAAGTCATTTTTCCACTGACATGTTTTGTTATAACATCAACATTTCCAGGCAAACTGAAATTTAAACTGAAAAAGAAGATCCCTGCATCAGGGCTATGTTCTTCTGGATTTTTTCTTATTATTTCTCTCATTTATCTCCCTTCTTTTTTCGTCCCTCTTACTTTCTGCACCATCACTTCCTTTCCTACTGCCAAAAGCCTTGTTGTTTCCTTTGCTCCCACACTCTTCTTCTCCTAATATTTCTGCTTCAGTGAAGCCATATCTCTATCATGCACTGATCATCACTTGCACTGGTCCTTCCCTCGCTGATCTTCAGTGTTCAAAGAACATATTCATTGTTCTGATCATTTCAACACCCAATTTCATTAATTATTGGGGCTTTTTAAAATCTACTTACAATCGCACATATAACCCCTGCATCCACCAACTTCTCTGACTGCCCTTAAAGCTATGCATCCTGTTTAAAACACTGGCCCTGTCATTCCTCTGGTCAAGCTCCCCATATCACCAGCCTGGGAAAGGTAAGTCCAGGACACAACCTGGATAATTTGAACATTTAGATTGCTCTGAAACCATATTTGTTTGCTGCTCTCTAATAAAGAATAGCCTGCCTCTGCTCAGTCCTGTTCTTGACTTCTGTACCCCACTCTCCAAGCATACACAAACTCTCATTACTCCCAGAAACTCTCAGGATAATCACCCACCAGATTGCATTTCCACTTGTTGCATTAATTTTCCTCTATTTATTCATTTATTTTCAATTTTATAGATTGCTTCTCTCCAGAGGCTATGGAGAGGTGAACAACAATATAGAAACAATCATCATAATAATAAAATAGTACATTTCACCAACAAAAATAGTGGTCGTAAAAAGTATAAAACTCAAACAAAAATGAAGACGAAATCATCATTTATTAAAAAACTATGTCAATACCAAAACTATGTCAGTTAAAAATAAAAATAGGTTGAAAGAAATAATTGAGAAGCTAGCCTGCTGACTAAAAAAAATTAAGAATCCAGAAACAACAGGATGACAATATTTTTAAAAGTGGAGCTCCTAAAGTTAGGCACCTAATAGGGTCATTTATGAAATCACATTGAGGCCCTAACGCGCATTAAATGGTGTCTAACACGCGTTAAATGCACAACAACTATTGCATTGCAAGCAAGCATGTAAATTTTATTATGACTATGCAAATGAGAGAAGTTAATGAAAATTAGGGTGTCCTACCGTATTTTGCAGTGATTTAATGCCCAATAACGTGGGTTTTAATGTGGGAAATGTCACCTTTTTTTGTGACAGAGGGGGGAAAAGGTTTTATCTTCAGCAGCAGGCGTTATTGCAGATTGCGGCTCTTATCATGACAATTATCACGCACGGTAAAATGAGACCATCTATTGGGCACACCTACAAATCCCTCCTGGGCCAATAAAAATACTTTTTCTTACCTGTCCTCTCTTCGTCAGGCTGCAGGGTTTGGGGGAATTTTCCTTATAGTGGGATTCTGGTGGTTTTAGGATGCTCGGCGGCGAGAACAACAAGAACAAGAACCACAACAGCAGGCAAGGGAAGTTCAAACCCATCCTAGGGAAGTCCCTGCACCTGAATCAGAGCTGCTGGCGCTGCCAGTAGAGTATCATGGTCCATGGCAGAGATTGCCACTCAGGAGGGCATGGTGGAGACAGAGGGAGCGAATCTTTCATCCATAAACCAAATTGCTGGGAATGCCTGAGGGGCATGTGGTTAGCAGGGATTACCTCAGCTCTCAGGCTATCATAGAATTATATGAAGAACTCAGAGGAGATCTGGATCCGGTCACGGAAAAGTCCCGTGCTATACCGGACCTCATCAAACTATTGTGCACCCTCCATTTCATGGCATCTGGTTCCTTCCAAATGACAACCGGGAGGTCATTGGTGGAATGTCCCAAACCCCTTTTCCTGTTGTTTGGGCCAGGTCATAACAGCTATTGTGAACACATTAATCGCGTCATAACATTCCCTTGTGAAAGGAAGAATTTGATGGCATTGAAGAGAGACTTTTATGCCATTGCCAACTTTCCAAATCCTCTGGGCCCTTTTGACGGCACTCACATAGCCATCAACCCACCCCTCAACAGAGAGGAGATCTACCACAACAGAAAGCTGTCCCACTCCATCAACGTGCTAGTGGTCTGTGACACTGGAATGCGCATCCTCGACATGATCGCCAGGTACCCAGGAGCAGCACTCGATTCCATTATACTTAGGCAATCGGCCCTGTTTGGCAATTTTGAGATTGGCCTCTACGGTGACGGTTGGCTCGTAGATAAGTGCAATGCTTCTTTCTATAGTCCATCTCTGGCTATTTGTTTACAGCAAATGCCACTGACATGGGGGGCTGTCGTGGATGTGACACTTTTGGTTACATGAAAATTGGCTGGTACAGTTAGGTCTGCCAACCTTCGAGCCAGGCCCTGTCTTTCACTCTCCATGCTGGAGAGACTGGCTAATGTTGAGTGCCCAAACAATGCACTTGCCACAAAGCTCTGTGTAGAAAAGAAAAATGGTGAACCACATATAAGTGTGAATGCCACTTTTATAATACAAGTGTTAACCCTCATAAATGAGCAAAAGGCACAGACGCGGGAGCGTTTTTATAGATTGTTCACTTATGATAATGCAATTTTTTTGTTGCAAAGTGTAACAAAAATGCCTGCTCCACATGTTTAATCATGGGGTTTTAACACTTGGTGATAATATATGCCACTTTTTTGAAATATTTTGTTATTCCAACCCCATAATAGACTTTAAAAGACACTGAAGTAGCGCAAGAGCATTAGATTCATCAGCTCTGCGACTCAAAATATACTCTGACCTATACATTGCAGAGGTGACTTTCTACTACAGGCAGCAATGATAGTTAATGAGCATCCACATTGGGCATGTGTAGGTGAACAAAGTGTTGGAGGTAGTTTGTACAAAACTATGGCCGAACAGATATGTGTGTCTGTGTGCGTCTGGGTGAGTGTTGTGCTGTGTTAGCCTCTGTCTATATCTGTGTCTGGGGGTGATGTCGGCTTCGTTGTTCCCTCCCTTACCACAACTATGCTTTACCAGAGCATTCACTGTGTGTGCATGCATTTAGCACACACTGACTTTTGACACAAGCAATCCTGTGCTTCCACTCTTTACAATGGGTACCTCACATATGTTATTGTCTAGGATGGGGAAAAACAACTTCATGCTCAGTAATCTAACATTCCACCTTGGACTGACACTGTTTATTCCTGCACTCAACAGGATCGGGCAAACTTTCCCCCAGTCCCCGCTCACCTGCCCTGGCCGCGTCCATGGGTGCCGGTCTCCGGAGCAGCCCCAGTCCTCTCTCCCCTCCTCCCGGGGGCAGCCGACGGCGAGAGCGAGAGCGGCTTCAGCAGCCCTGGGTGGATCGGGCGCTCCCCATGCAAGGCGGCTTCCAGAAGCCCTCGCCGGTGATGGTGAATGAGTGCACGCCGTGACCTCGGACATCCAGCCGGGCGCTCAGGTCACGGCGTGCGAGGAGAAGAAACAAGATCTTGGAGTTTCCCAATCAGATCTCCATCACATGGGACCAGGACAGGCTGGGCAATCGTGAATAAACTGGACTCAGGTAGGACTTTTCGTGTTTAAGGGGGACACCTTCAATAGAATTCCTATTTACCCACTGAGAAAACTTTCTGCACTTTAAATTCACCATGGGAAGCTTTACCCAGAAACCTGAGATAAAGGATACCTACCCAGAGGAGAAAAAGACCTTTGTACATCAGTCAACTGTAATTTCACATTTATGGAAAGATGGTCTTTAATTTAATTGTTAAAGAATCAGTAAACATTTAGCACCCAGTGCATTGCTCTGTCTGGTTTGTCCCAGCATCTCACCTCTTGAGGTGCAGCATCTAACTCCACAGAGAGTGACACACACACACACAAACACACACACACACACACACACACACACTCTCACTACTGCCTGGGCCATAAGCAAGAGCTTCCAAGCACAAAAAGGATTCCACCCTTGGGACAGAGAGTAAAGTTATGGGAGAAGAGCTAGCTAGAGCAGCCCTGAAGAATAAATAAGTTTGTGTGTCCTTGGGACATAATCTCCCCACAAGTGAGGGTTACATAAAAATATAGTTAGACACATATCTTCCTTCTAGTCCTCAAGGTAACGCCCCTCCCCCAGTGCAGTTACACAGTGAAAAACCCAATGTGTGCACTCCTTTGCAACCTAAAATTATTATTAAGAGGTTATTCATTGAGGCACTCAAAAGTTCTAGAGTCAATAGCATCAGCATAAACATATACTTTGTGTTTATTTTTAAAACAAAGTAAAACAGAGCCTTATGATCATGGAGAAAGACATGCATGCCTGATGCTAATAAAAAAGCCTGTTTGTGCCAGAAACACTGCTGTTATTATTAAAATGAATAGTTCAGTGTGACAATATAACCACTGTAAGGCTACCAAGAACAGTGACACATAGGGCCAGACATAGAGTAACCTGTGCGTTCGGCACTTTAGAGTACCTCAGTGTAAATTCCACTTTCCAAAATGACAGCAATTCACAGGAAAGAATCGGTTTAATGTGGATACTTGGACTTAGTTCCTGTTTTTGTTTTGTTTTTTTCAAAATGTATTTTAGTTATTTATTTATTTATTGCATACTATACACCTCCTTCTCTCTTGTTCCAAGGCTGCAGAGATAGATGTGGTAGGGGAATCATGGAGATCACGGCCTGGTTTCTATGGCTCTTGAGATATAATCCAGCATGGCTTACATTTCTAACGGTGGTACGAAAGGAAAGGAGTGGCAGCATTTCAAAGCTGGAGGAGCAGAAGAGAGAGAGCAATGTATTCAGAAGCGGGGGAAAACTTTCACCCTGATAAACAAGTCTCTGAAGTATAACAATGTTTCATGTTCTTGTATGGGAGACATGGTAGAAAATGCTTTATGATGGACAGGGTCACTCGTCACAACTGAAAGGGCAAGGACTGATGAACGATTCATAACCAAACATCTTATTGCTTAGGCACACAACCATAATGATAGGAATAGAAAAGCATGTACTCTTTGTATCCTAAAATGAAGTAGTTAGCCAGGTTGTGCAGCTATCTTACAGGCTCATTTATCATTTCACCTTAGGGCTGAATGAAGATTGCTGAAGATTTTCTGTCATATGGAACGATGAAAGGTAAGAATTGATTTCTACAATAGGGCTGTGCAGCAGGGACGGATTCGTCCCAATCGGGATTCAGATTCGTAGGGGCCCAAATCCGTTGCATCCGTTCTCGGGGGCCCCCGATCCATTCATATGTCAAAAATGCATTCGTTCCCCCCAAAAAACCCCATCCCAAACCTTTAAAGTTATTTTTATATAACCCCCCACTCTCCTGATCCCCCCAAGACTTGCCAAAAGTACCTGGTGGTCCAGCGGAGTTCCAGGAGTGATTTCCTGCACTCAGGCTGTGGGGCTGCCGGTATTCAAAATGGCGCCAATAGCCCCTGTGACATAGTAAGGGCAAAGGCTATCGGCGCCATTTTGAATACTGGCAGCCGACGACCCGAGTGCAGGAGATCGCTCCCGGGACCCCCGCTGGACCATCAGGGACTTTTGGCAAGTCTTGGGGGGTCAGTCGGCTGCCAGTATTCAAAAATGGTGTATCTTCTGGGCCAATTTTGGGGAAAATCCCCGGGCTGATCTTTACCCAGAATTTGCCCCTGGTGGTATAAATAGTAAACTTACATGTTGGCTTCTACAAAGGTGCTCACTCTCTCTCTCTCTCTCCTGCCATTTGCGATAAAAACCTTTTCGGTCGGTAACATGCCTGCAGTGGATTAATCAGCATGCAATGCGAAAAATAGCACAGGTGTGATAAATGTATCGTGTGTTACCTATGCAATGCGGAAGCAGGGAAATTAGCCTAACCACACCCCCTTTTTTAATCACGGGCGCTATTTCCGCTATATTTATAGCATTTTGATGAATACAGGAGTTAGTCATTTGTACTTTTTTTTTTGCTAAGGATTATTTATATTAGCATAAATGCCTGGTTGGATTTAGAAACCACACTATTTTTAAAAGTATACAAATGAGTGAGACACATATTGTATATAGTTTTTCTCAGTCACCTCTTCAAGCGTTTATTTTACTCACTGCTGGAAATAGAGATTACAAAATTATGTCCTGAGCACGCATGTAGCAGGCAGCACCCCACGGAGGGTGGTAGATCAAGAAGGAACTGAATCATCCATTCCACATGGACTGCATGTCCTACGCCCAAAGATTCAGAAATTATATTTGATGAAGGCACTGTGGAAGTATTGAGTAGAACAAAGGGAGTGGTTGTTACAGTGTCTGCCAGTCTGTTAAACTAAATTTACAAATACAACTAGACTGCAGAAATCCAGCCAAAATTAGAAAGCAGTACTAAAAAGAAAGGTTAACAAAGGTTGCCAAGGAAAGATCAGTATATTAAAGTACACTGGAAGAGGAGAAAACAGAATACAGAGAGATAGAAGATACCAATCTGTTATTAGAAATTTCATACACCCAGGGAGTGATAATATAATTCATCCATTTCCTCCCACTTACTCCCTAGGGCTGGCCCAGATGTAAAAGAAATAATTAAGAGACAAGGCAACCAGGCAGGTGAGGCAGGATAAGTGATGTTGTGGGTAAATGTAAATTAGTCAAAAATCTGCTGGCACATCCTAGAAATGGAGCAATCACTGGGTTTAAAAAAGGTTTATATAAGTTCCTAGAGGAAAAAATCCATAAACTGCTATTAATTAATAAGCAACAGTAGCTTGAGATGTATTTAATGTTTGAGAACTTGCCAGGTACTTGTGACTTGGATTGGCCACTGTTGGAAACAGGATGCTGGGCTTGATGAACCCTTGGTCTGACCCAGTATGGCATATCTTATGTTCTTATGTTCTTATTTACAAGAACAAAGGTCCACAAAACTGCAATGTTATTTGCACACTAAATGAAAACTGATATTTGCCTTCCTACCAGTCATTTCTTCACAAAAAAGGTGGAGACAAAAGCCGTAATAAGATTCAAGTAAGCACAGGATAAGCACAGAGGAGTCTTAGTGCCAAAGATGCAAGTGGTATCTGTGAAGCCTTGGGCCGAAGCAGGATTGAGACTACCTGTAGGGAGGAGCCCTGCAGGTTCCCACCATCAGTAGGCAGACACAGGCAACTTTCACCTATACCAGCTCTTGTTCCCTTCTGGTTGAGCCTTTGGGAGCCAGGGCCAGAAGGACTTAAATGTGATCTCTGGTAATGGCAGAAAGGTAGGTCTGGGGTTAGCTAGGGTCATGGGCAGGTGGCAGTTAGGCATAATCAAGATCAAGGCAATTATCAGAAGTAGGCAGTGGTCAAATGTAGCTGAGGTCCAGGTAATGGTCAGAGGCCGGCAGTGGTCAGTCATATCTGAGATTCAGGCTAAGGTCAAACCAGGTATCCATCCGAGGGCGAAGAAGAGGGACGGATAGACAGAGCAGGCAGGCAAGGACAAGAACAAGTGGACAGGGTGGATGGACTGGAAAGAAGATAGAAGACAACCTGAGGATGACTGGACAAAGACCAAGATAGCTGGATAGGGACTGAAGACAGGGCTGGACCGAAGACAGAAAATAAGACTGGAACAAAGACTCAAGACAAGGCTGTCATGAAGAAGACTGGTTGCTGGGAAGCAACACGCACTACAGAAAGTGGTTGGACCTGATGCTGGGGTGAGTTTCTTCCGGGGAGCTGCCCTTATATAGGACTGACTCAGTGATGTCATCTCTAGGGGCCACAGGGACTTTCCTATCCTGGTCCCTTTAGATTCCAGGAGGTGGTGCACATGCTTAGGGGGTTCGCGGCATGCGATGTCAGCGGCGTCCTGCTGTGATGAAGAGCGGCATCCTACCGTGCTGCTGACCGGCTGTGTTCACTGTGTTCAGGAGGAACCCCATTTGCTGGCCGGGGAAAGGTAAGAGCGATGGTTCACAGGGGTAGCTGGTGGACCATCGAATGCAATAATGCAAAAGGAAAGCAGGAGATCAACTGGAGTCTATGGATTTACAACACTGTTCTACACAGATCTTGACCAAAAACGATTTGAACTTCATGATATTTTACATAATCCTACACAGCAGCATTTCCATTTGGAGGGTTATCAAAGAGATCTTGTTGGCCAATTAGAGATAGCTGACTAGATGCCATGGGGTGAAAGTTGCCCAAGCAGAGTGACTAAACATGGCCTCCTGGTTTCAGTAGAAATTTCCAGGGGTGTAGCTTGGCCGGGGCAGAAAATTGCATCTGCAAATTGAATAATCCTACATATGTGTGTAGTTTCCTTCTGCTTAACTCCTCTGTAGATGTAGCAGGGACAAGGTACATGGACAATTTTGTAATTGCATAAGTGCAAGGTGAATTTTCAAAAAGAAACTATGCAGGTAGCTTCTCTTTGAAAAATTCATAACACTTGTTGCTGGGCAGCTTAGTAGAAATTTTGTCCCCATAAAATCTAGGGGTTGGATTCACCACTGAAGATTTCAGCCTCCACTTGGCAAACAGAGCCAGATATCCATGATTTGCAGAATATCAACTGAAAGGATTTATTCAAGAGAAATTCAGCGATATTTGGGACTGACCATAAAAAAATTAATTGGGGCATGCAGGAGGTGGAGTCAAAATAGAAGTGCCACTAATGCCCTCTCTTGTGTTCTGACTTTCCAAGGTTTAGTGACCCAGAGTGGCCACTGCATGTATGCTTCCAACCTCTATGGTCTCCACAAGGATGGTGTTTTCAGCTACTAGCTTCTCCAGGAGCATGAGCTGCAGTTAGAGAAGTGACTCTCTGCTAGTGACTCTAGCGAGCCTCCTGTTCTCATGAATCCTGTGCTCTCACATTTTTCCATTTGTGTTTGAATTCCTTCATCTCTGCGGATGTTACTCCAAAGCTTTTCAACAGTAGTGTGAATTTGATTCTATATTTGCTGTTTGGTTGCATTATCAGTGGTCCTAAAGTGTTCCACATAGAATTTTGGGACATTTGTGACCATTTTTGTCCACAAGACATCTCACCCTAATGGGCTGAAAGTTAAACTTGCAATGTTTCTTTTCCTTTCTGAGCCTGGTCGGCAGATTGCCAGCAGTCTTTGTAGGTTCAGCATCTCTCCAAACCTAAAGGTACAGGGTTGACTGCTGTCCTGGGTACTGCCAGCAATAGGATGAGCTTGAAAAATCAAGATTCTCACAAACTGTTCTGTCTCCCCTGAAAATAGGATTTTGGTTAGCAATATCCATGCCAGCAGGTGTTTGTGCAGCAGGAAAAGCAGCAGGGTGATGCTGTGCACATACTATGAGATTCCGAGCAATACTAATTTTTGTGAATGTCAGAACACGAGTGGCATGTTAGCTGTTAGGCCTTCCCATTAACCCTTAAAGGCTTATGTGCTAGAGTCCAAATTAATTTCCATCTATGTGGTGACAATATGTACAAGTTGACTTTTGTACATATTTGTGTGAACTAATTTTTCCCTTCTCTTATGGAGCTAACATTTCTTCTGATATAATGTTGAAGTATTTGCTACAATACATTGGAAAAGCTGTCCTGCTAAAGTTTCATGATACAGAAGTTCCCCCATTATATGCATTGGAGCTAGGCCAAATAAGTCGCTCCCTGTGACAAGGTCGCTCCCTGTGACAAGGTAAGGGCAAAGGCGATCGGCGCCATTTTGAAACCTCCAGCACCGGCACTGGCACGATTGAAGGGATGGCTCCTGGACCCCCAGCTAGACCACCAGGTACAAGTAAAAGGTTTTTTGGGGGGGTCGGGAGGGTGGGAGAAGCAAAGGGGTAATTTGAAAAGGGTCGGGGTGGGGTTTTTTTTTCGGGCCATCAGTGCCTTTTTATCAGTGGTAGCCAAAATGGCGCCGATGGCCCGAGAGCGGGAGATCGTGCCGGGGACCCCCCCCCCCCCCCCCAACACTGGACCACCAGGTAATTTAACATTTTGGGGGGGTTCGGGAGGGTGGGGGAGTATAAGGAATTTGTTTTAAAAGGTCGGGGTGGGTTTAGAGGTTGTGTTGGTGTGCCGGTTTTCCCACCCTCCCCCAAATAATTCCCGTGCCCTATTTAACGATACAATATAAATGCTCCTGACGATAAATCGTGGGCATTTGTATTGTATCGTGTACTCTAACGATTTAGAACGATTTTAAAATTATCGGACGATAATTTTAATCGTTCAAAAACGATTCACATCCCTAGTAGATGATACATTGCCCCATATCAGCTATGAGGGCTGGGATTGTCATATGCAACAATGATGACTGACCATAATCTTGCATTATGAGATATGCCAAGGGAAGATGCTTGCCAAAGAAAGAGCAGAGGAATGATTGACACTCAGTGTATTTACTGCCTTGTGGCATGCTGAACCACAATCTGAAGAGATGACTGGTGCCAGAGTACTTTCTCCCTCTAAGACCTCCATCCCATCAGGGAATGGCAGCACCCATAGTAAATCAGAGAGTGAGCATATCAAACTTAAAGAATTTGTTAACACATCAGTTGCTGGACTTTTACCTAGACCTGTACTAGGTGAATCAGAGACTGAGGTTTCCCTTTTTGGGAGCTATGACGCTTACTTTACATCTGGCATTTCAACTAGTATAAGAAGGGAGAGTGTATCTACAGACGCTGGGGCCTCTACGTTTGGGCCTATGATCGAGCTTCATGGAGATGTGAGGTCTGTATAAGCTCCACCATCAAGTCCGATACCATCAGAGCATCAAAGTGCAATAGGAGTTTGGTGTTCCCCATCCTCTAGTCCCTTACAGTAGCCACAATCCACGGGACAGGGACATATCCTGATGTGCCATGTACAGTATATGAAAGAGAAATGGAAAAGCTTGGTACCACTACCCCTGTGATTTTCCCTAGTGCTGCACAGCAATGGACAGAAGCCCTGCAGAATCGGGATCCATATCCAGATCTCTGGAGTCCTTAGTTAAGAAAGAGAGCCCCATGCCTCGGAAGCCACCTGCTTTGATAGCTCCTGTGCCAGAAAACTTTTAAGATTACTTGCACTTCACTAGGGATCCTATCTACTCACCAATCCATCACCATCAGGGTGAGTGAAGGGAGTAGCAATATGTCACAGAGCTTGTAAAGTGCTTCTCCAGCTGGAAAAAGAGTTTTTTGGGGAAAACAAGTACAACTGGAGATGGAAACAAAGTATCAGTCCATTACTTGTAGTACACTCAAAATTATCAAAGACCTGGGCTCTTATACTGCAAAAGCTGGTTTAGAAAGCCACATTTTAGTGCTTTTTTAAATGCATTTACATTTACCAATGAACGCAATAGCTCAGGCATATTATTCCATAATATGAGTCCAGCTACTGATATAACTCTCTCATGAACCTCCCCCAAGTGTGCTTGGTGTATGGCAGGAATGGCCAGAAAGCCTTGGTTAGCTGATTGTGGACAACTTTAGGGTGTATAGGGGTGAAGGCTTGCACCTAACCATACAGTTTCAGTAATATAAATGATTTTTTGAATTAACATTAAAGCTTTGTACTGAATTCTAAATTGTACTGGCAGCTACTGTAACGTACATAGAGCAGGTGTGATATGATCATATTTTGACAAACCAATTAAAACCCTAGCAATTGCAGGGATCTAATGATGAGAACTCCTAGCAGAAGGGAGTTGCAGTATTCTTGCTCTGAGAAAAGGAGTGTTTGTAAGGTCAGTTGGAAATCTTCGGGTTCCAAATCTTCTTCATACATGCAGTTTGTAATAGCCTAATTTAATCAGATTCTGAACATGGGATTTCATTGTTAACCTAAATATCTCATATCTCTCAAATCTGAATTTGGGTAACTCATTTTTCTAAATTATGCCCAAAGTTCTTATCTTTTGGGGGGGTTTGTTGTTGCATTTAATGAGGATAATTTTCATACCCCTCACAGTGCTTGCAAGCCCACAGATGCCTGTAAGTCAATTTTCAAAGGGGAGCTCTCTGCTGAGTGCAAACTCCATGGGGAAAAGAAATTTAATGAAATCCTCACTCATACTTTACCGGTTCTACCCCCACCACAACCCTGGTACCATCCCTTTTCCCTGCCTGGGAGGAGGATTTTCAAAGGTTTGTTTTCTGTAGTTAAACATCCTTTTATCCATGACAGTCCCTTTGAAAATTGCCTCCTATAACATCTGAAGGTGCCTTACAAAAGACAATTTTAATTAGAAAGAAACATTTAGACTATGAGGCCTACCATTAAGAATTCAGTACCAACACCCTCCAATTCCTTTCCCTAATAGTCAATCAATGCATGTAATTGCCTCTGGTAGAAAGTCTGATTGGTAATTTTGTTGTCTGACATCCAAAGCATCTTCTAAATGGGTATTTTGCATAGGCTCGGCGGCGAGCACAAGCCCCAGGACGCGCGTATGTCCTGGGGCTTTGAAAAAGGGGCGGGAAGGGGGCAGGGTCGGGGGCGGGGTGCTGGTCTGGGGGCGGTCCGGGGGCAGTCTGGGGGTGGGACCGAGGCCTCCGGCACAGCGGCTGTGCCAGAACATGGTGTGCCGGCAGCTGGCCGGCGCGCGTAACTCCTTGAAATAAGGTAGGGGGGATTTAGGTAGGGCTGGGGGGTGGGTTAGATAGGGGAAGGGAGGGAAAGGTGGGGGGAGCGGAAGAAAAGTTCCCTCCGAGGCCGCTCCGATTTCGGAGCAGCCTTGAAGGGAACGGGGAAAGCCATCGGGGCTCCCCTAGGGCTCGGCACGTGCAAGGTGCACAAGTGTGCACCCCCTTGGGCGCACTGACCCCGGATGCTATAAAATCGGGTGTACATTTGTACATGTCGGGTAGTGCACACAAATGTACCCCGCACGCGCTCATTTAAAAATCTGCCCCATAGTGTCATTGTTAATAAGGTAACATAGCAAGGGAGTGATTTTTCTTAAGACCTCTCACAGTCAGTGGAAGAATAAGATATGAGCGCACAAATCCCAAGAATTCTTCTGACTCATAGGGGCCATTTACTAAAGTGAATAAAAAATGAGCGTTAGTGTGCGGTTTTTTTAACAGATATTATTGTAGTACATTTAGGGGTAGATTTTAAGAGAAGCGCGTGCAGCCTACATGTGCACACGCTACCCGACACGCGCACATGTATGCCCGATTTTATAAATTGGGGGTCGGCGTGCGCAAGGGGGTGCACAATTATGCACCTTGCACACGCCGAGCCACCCTGCCTTCCCCCGTTCTCTCCCAGGCCGCCCCAAAATCAGAGCAGCCTGAAAGGGATCTTCCTTTCCCCCTAACCTGACTTTCCCATCCCTTCCCCTAACCATTCCCCCCAGCCCTACTCTAACCCCCCCAAAATTATCTTACCTTTTGTGCCTGCCTCCGAACAGGTGCAAGTTGCGCGCACTGGCAGCTTGCCAGCACATGATCCTCCGACACAGCGGCAATGGCCGCTCTGTAGGAGGCCTCTGGCCCCACCCCCGCCCCGCCCCCAGACCGCCCCTTTAGTAAAGCCCCGGGACTTACACGTGTCGCTGGGCCTTTTTAAAATAACCTTTTAAAATCCGGCCATTAATGCGCTATTCACTAAGAGGTGAATGTTAAAAGCCAGACGCACGCATTAATTAGGGGATACACAAAGAAGTTGGGCTCACATGCATTGAGCGGATTTTAAAAGCCGCCAAGATACACACATATCTCCCGCAGTGCGCACATCCTGAAAGTTTTCAAAAAGGGGCATCGTGTGGGTGTGGTGAGGGCTAACTGGTGGGAAGGAAGGCTATGAAACCAGAGGGGGTTATAGGACCTATCTCTTAATTGGGTGAACTGGGGACAAACTGGTAAAAATTGGAATGACGTCGGCATGCGCCCCTTTTAAAATTCCCCAATTTACAGAGTAGAAGCAGGATTTGTGCACACATGCATGCGCCCGCTTAAAATTTCACGCACATGCGCATGCAGCCATGCTATTTTATAACATACGCGCATATGCACGTGCATGTTATAAAATGACCATGTAGCTGAGTGCGAGCCGACATATGCGCAAAAATGTCCGTACGTGCGCCAATTTAAAAGTTACCATCCTTAGGTATAAAGCCTTTAAAGGACAATTTTTAGTAGAATCTAGCTGCATTAATAATGATTAACACAGCTACACTGCCCAATTAAAAATTGCATCCTGCCTTAAATTCGCTCAGAATTATACTTCCCCAGGATGGGAAGGAAATGTATCCACAGGGATAGGAGCGGATTGGCCTATTGGGGGATCGGGCATCCCCCGGTGGGCCGATCGCTCCAGTCACGTGGTCTGCCGTGCGCGGCCATGACAGAGCCGCGCTCGGCAGACCACATGATGTGTCCTGGGCTGGCCTGGGTGGCGAATACACGGCCGGTCCGACATTGTAAATCTGCCGCTGCACAGGGAGCTCATTTTGAGCACGCATCGCCCCCCCCCCCCCCCCCCACACACACACACACACACACAGACAAACACACACACACACACACATACCTGACATTCAGGACAAGGTGCAGATAGGTTTTTCTCTTACTGCCACTCGAGCTTCAGGAAAAAGACAACCATAAGTTTTTTCAGGAAAAGGCCACCTATTTCAAATAGCTTTTTCTTTATGATTTTATCAGTGCTTTCCTTTTAATGTACATTTCTGAGATTTTTAAATGTTTTATATATTTTATTGAATTATGTCTTGTTTGCATTGCATTGCTTGAACTCATCCTCATCTCGCAACAAAACACCCCCAAGTACTTGACAGGCAAGAACCAAAACACTACCGCTTTCCCCTTCCAACCACACGCACGTAGCCTGGGAGTCACCATCGATAGCCATCTTAACTTTAAAAAAATTCTTTAATTTATTTATTTATTTATTTTTAATTTTTATATACCGAAGTTCTTGTAGGGACTACAAATCACTCCGGTTTACATAAAACGAAGAACTGTTCAACAGAGAGCGGAGCTTTACATGGAACCGTAGAACATATGGAACAGTATAACTGGTTGACAATTTAACATAGTGCTAAATAAAAATAATAATAGTTTAACTGGTAATAAATAAAGAAATATAATATTTTATATAGGAAGTTTAACTATTTAACGTCATTTAATGCCACGTCATTTAACTATTTAACGTCATTTAATGCCACGATAAAAGAATCGTTCTTCAAGCTACACATCCTTAAGGAAATTAAACCCCTCCTACACTTCAACGACTTACAAGCTACCATCCTTACAAAAATTCACTATTGCAATTCAATCCTCCTAGGCCTGCCTGTTTCCCACTTCAAACCCCTACAAATACTACAAAACGCTACAGCCCGAATGCTAACCAACACACGTAGAAATGAACACATCACACCAATCCTTAAAGAGTTACACTGGCTCCCAGTTTCATCCCGCATCCTCTACAAAAACTTATCCATTATACATAAATCCATCCACAACAGCAACATTAAGTGGACCGACAACAAAATTCGACTACATGCCTCTAAGCGCCCCAGCAGATCAGTATACAAAGGCACCCTTCACATCCCCCCACACAAGACCTATCGATTAACATCCACAAAAGTGCGTGCATTCTCTATAGCAGGTCCCTCTCACTGGAACGCTATGCCAACAGACTTTCGACTTGAAACAAGCACTCAACAATTAAAAAAAAAAGCTAAATACTTGGCTTTTCAAACAAGCCTTCCCGGAATAACAAGATTAGCCCACTGCCCCCAGCCCATGCCCTCCTTCATCTATCGCCCTTCCCCCCCTCCATCTCTGCCAGTAACCTTAGATGCCCTCAATACTTGTATAGTTTACCCGCAAAGTTATATCTACTTATGTATTAACTGTAATTTTTTGAACCCTCCTAAATATTATAACTCCACATACTACTCCTCCAAGATCTGCCCTCACCCTGCTTACCCCACGTGTAAACTATAACCACAACTCCTTCTTTTGCTTATATTTTTTATCTGCAATTCTTGAATTTTCCAAAGCTTGTTATATAACCTCTGTGTACTCTCCAAGTTCCGCCGTTCCCCCTGTTTAACATATTTTCCCTGCTGTTACAAGTTACATGTAAACCGATATGATGTCTCGATGAATACCGGTATATAAAAAACTTTAAATAAATAAATACATAAATAAATAAATATTTTTATTGT
Organism: Rhinatrema bivittatum; assembly: GCF_901001135.1. NCBI lineage: Eukaryota > Metazoa > Chordata > Amphibia > Gymnophiona > Rhinatrematidae > Rhinatrema > Rhinatrema bivittatum. Next base: position 182,038,581 of record NC_042615.1, read on the forward strand.
TTAGGTTTTATATGCAAACTGCTTAGGATGGTTCTTCTATTATAATAAATAAACAAATAAACCTGAGTCATTCCCCCAAATCTTCCCCCCCCCCCAACACACACACCTGAAATGTAGGAGGAAGTGTGGCTCCTTGTACCCCTTTCTGCTGCCTTCCCCTGTTGCAAGATCCAGAAAAAAATGTGGACCCCCTCCAAAAAAAAGTAAACCTGAGCCCCCCCCCCCTCCAAGTTACCCTTCCCCGCTCCCCCCAGGGCACCCTGCCTCTGCCTGCCTCTTCAGAGATCTTACAAACTGAAATTTGGATCATGAGGGAGCAGTCCTACCTCCTGCCCCATTGGCACTACGATGTACAATGGCATCTAATAACCACATATGCTCCGCCTTTTCGTCCTGGAATAAGGCATCACAGTGTATTAAATAACCCAAGTATTAACACATGTTCTAGTGCTATAATGAACATTAACATGGTTTAATATTTGGTCTAGGCCCCAAAGTTTGCTGCTCTTATCACTGGACCCCCATCTCTTCTCTACTTATTTGGGGTTGTTTACTCATTTTACTAACCATCCTTGGGGACATGGAGATTGTAATCTTTATGCAAAAGTACTCTTCAGTCTGTGATGGACCTGTATGAGTCATGTATCTTTCACTGCTGTTTAACTAAAACAGGTTATTCCCTTAATGTGAAATCCAAATTAATGCCAAGGAGGAATCAAGATTTTTACAGCCAGGACTGCCACGCGTCATAAATGTGAAATTCAGGACCAGATGTACCATGACCTTTTCACATAGACACAAAATGCGAAAACCATTTTTAGTACATTTGGCACTCAGTTTGGTATGACTAAAGCCAAGCTTTAAACGTAATCACATTATTGAAATACTTACAACAGTGAGATCACAATTCCCATAAAAGCAAGAAAAAAAATACCTGAGACTGTTTCTAAAAAGAGAAACACATATTTGGCTTCTTTTACTTTCTGGAAGCTGAAAACAAGTGTTTAGTTGTTAACTTGTTTTTACCCGAGGGGAAACATGATTTCGCATATAAAAATATGTGCCTACGTTTGCTAGTGAAGTTTTCTAATGCCTGGTATTATGAAGGTTAATGAAAAGTTTCCAGTGTTAAAAACAGAAGTCATGTTAATGGTAAAACTTGGTTTGAAAAAAAGCACAATAGTGCTTGATTACACAGTTCTGATGAATATGGTTTGCTATTTGCCCTCTCTATGTACAGCAGCTTAAAATTCTAGCCCTAACCCCAGCAAAGGGAACTGAATTTGCATTACATTCTCTGTTAATCATTTCCCCCTTTTCACACTTTGTGGTAAGCAGTAAATTTATTGTGTGAATTTTAAAGCTAATGGGCATAACTGTAGTTGAACTTTGGTATGGACTGTACTCTTGGCCAAGTTATTTTTGGCATAATCAGTAGCATTTATGTTATACTGGCCAACAAGCCAGACCTTTTGGGAGGGGGTGGGGGTGTTAAGCTCCCCATTTATAAAAAATAAAAACACATTTATTTATTTAAAATTGCTTTTGACCTACACCCTCCACTGTTCAGGGCAGGGTACATAAAATCATACATAATAAAATAAAGCATGATGCTCAGATCAAACAATAACAAACAATTGCTGCATAACCTTATAGAAATGACTGCGATTGGCATATTAGTAAGCCAGATGTTAGGTGAAGGAGCTAACAACTGGAAATGCTGCTGTAAAAAAGAATGTTTGTAGTGCTTTCTAAAACTCTTTGGGATCATTCAGGCTGCAAAGTTGATAGGGAACAGAATTTCAATAAAACCAAATCGGCTATGGGAAAAGCTTGGAGAAGAGACGACTGAGGGGGAATATGATAGAGGTGTTTAAAATCATGAGAGGTCTAGAACGGGTAGATGTGAATCGGTTATTTACTCTTTCGGATAGTAGAAAGACTAGGGGGCACTCCATGAAGTTAGCATGGGGCACATTTAAAACTAATCGGAGAAAGTTCTTTTTTACTCAACGCACAATTAAACTCTGGAATTTGTTGCCAGAGAATGTGGTTAGTGCAGTTAGTATAGCTGGGTTTAAAAAAGGATTGGATAAGTTCTTGGAGGAGAAGTCCATTACCTGTTATTAATTAAGTTGACTTAGAAAATAGCCACTGCCTTTAGTAATGGTTACATGAAATAGACTTAGTTTTTGGGTACTTGCCAGGTTCTTATGGCCTGGATTGGCCACTGTTGGAAACAGGATGCTGGGCTTGATGGACCCTTGGTCTGACCCAGTATGGAAAAAAAAACTCTGGAATTTGTTGCCAGAGGATGTGGTTAGTGCAGTTAGTATAGCTGTGTTTAAAAAAGGATTGGATACGTTCTTGGAGGAGAAATCCATTACCTGCTATTAAGTTCACTTAGAGAATAGCCACTGCCATTAGCAATGGTAACATGGAATAGACTTAGTTTTTGGGTACTTGCCAGGTTCTTATGGCCTGGATTGGCCACTGTTGGAAACAGGATGCTGGGCTTGATGGACCCTTGTTCTGACCCAGTATGGCATTTTCTTATGTTCTTATGTTCTTAAGTGTCATGGATAGACGTGTTGTATGTGGAGACAGAATGTCGATGAGGTATTACCTGGGCGATCAAAGGATTCTGGTAGGGATGTAAACAATAACATTTTGGGGAAAAAAACAAGTTCTGGGTTATTACAAGGTCCCTGTTCATTTATCATTCTGTCAGCAGTTTCATGATCGATGAAATAACCCGTTCAGAATCTTTTCTGTAGTTGCAATACCAACCACATCTTCAGGTCACAAAGGGGCCGATGTAATAAGACCCGCGGCAAAACAGGCGCTAGTTAGGAGCACGGATTTTGATCACCGCGTATGGCTGAAGCTGCCGCTTCCACGGGATCTAAAGAAATAAATTATGCAAATTATTTGCGTGCAGAAATCCGCGCACGTACAGAAAACTGCGCATACCTAAGCGCGGTAAGGGCCTATGTAATAAGCGGCCTCATCTGCACTCAAAATTTGCGCCGATAATCTGTACATAAAAGCAAGCGAGCGAAAGGGTCTCCCTATTAAGTGAAAGTATGACCGTGGAAAGTATTTTTAATATTTCTAATAACTGTGCTGCAGAAAACATGACAAATATTTTCATGGATGCTAATTCACACTGGCATGCAGTGAGACAGGTGCTCAGTTGGGCATCAATCTGGATGCTCGGGTGCTGACATAGACTCACAGCCAGGAGCGAATATGGATGCTCTGGCACCCAGAAAGGCACCTAGCTAATCTTGTCGCTCAGGTGCTGAGCTAGGTGCTTACTTGGTTGCGAATCTATACGATCGGGTGCCCAGAAATGGCCTAGCTAAGCTTAGCTGGCCACTCGTATACAGAAATACGCACTCAGCTAGGTGGTTTTCAGGATGCTCGAATGCCAACAAAGTCCCCCCGAGTAGGTGCTGACATTTAACTCATGCCCTGACCATGGCGGGAGATAACCCGCTTTAAAAAACCCACATTAGTATTAGCGTGACTCCCTGCATTGCCTATGATTAGCTAATCGCCTCCTTTGCATGCACAGGAAAACCCGCAGATCCGTAAGCGTGTTCATCTGCGCTTTTTTCCCCCATGCACAAACCCCTTATTATATCCCGTATAGGGCTTTGCACGGGAAAATGCGCGTAGAAATGCACATATAGGCACACACAAACCCGCGGCAGCTTCAGCGCACCTTATTAAATCAGCCGCAAAGTGTGCAAAACTGATTCTGTACTTAAGCTTATTTTTTTTCTTTCTTTTCAAATACAGAGCTGCCAAGTGACCAAGTTCAAGGAGGAAGACTTTTGGCCTCTCCTACCTTTGAACTTATATCGCAATGCGTTGTAGTACTCGTAGTCTCTGCTGTTATCATTGAATGTCTCTACAGTTACTATAATACTTTATATAGGTTTGTCGGAAATTCAGGATTTGCTATAAATCTCCCTCTTTGTACCAAGTCGTGTAGCATCTCTGCAGTATCATAGAGTTGATTCACCCTTGGCAGAATGGCCTCTGAAAGGCAAAGTGTGGCTGAATATCAGATTTTCCCACTATCTGTTGTGCTCCTTGGCCATAACAGGCCCGTGACTGGGCTCACTCACCCCCGACGCCGGACCCCTGGACCTGGCCTGACCTCCTTGGCAGCATTAGTCAGCTGCCTAGGTGCCCGTGTTCCCTCCATGTTCCCAGGACCCTCCTATGCCACTGTGGCCTCCTCCAGGGCTAACCGGGCCTCCCCACATGTGCCGCAAGGACGCGCCTCCACTTCCTCTTCCCTGGCCCATCAGCCTTAGGCGCGCGCGCGTGCACGTGCACTTCTCTGGACTTTAAAGGGGCAGCGGCGGGAAAACCTCTAGCGGCCCTGGATGAAGACATCAATTAGCTTCTCTATATAAGGCAGGCTCAGACATTCAGAGCCTGCCTTGGCAACAAGTCTCCACGCTTTCCAGCCATACGCATCATTGCTACTCCTGGTCAGAGGCAGGCAGGCAGCAAGCACACAGTCCATGGGCAGTCCAGGTCAGGGGCAGGCAGCAGGCAAACAATCCAAAGAACAGTCCGGGTCTTAAGAAAAAAGCAGAATCCACATGAAAAGCACCAGCACAAGCAAGCCTGTAGCCAAGGCATTGCTGGTGCAGGGTCCTTCAGGAGATGTCAGTGTGAGGGGAGGGGCCTTGTTGAGCTGAATCGTGAACCTCGCTGCGGCGCACGACCATGATGCCAACAGAAAGTGAGCAAGTCATGTCAGGAGGAATCTCCCGATTGCGAGGTTCGGGTATGCCCCGCAATAGTCTGCCAATTGGATTGTGAGTGATATGCTGATTACAAATGAAATTGGACGTCCAGGAGTTTAGTTATCACTCACCAGAAGCAGGCAACAAACTGGGAACTTTGGTTGGAGATGATATGAGATTGGTAGTGCTGCCCAGCTGATTCTCAGAGTATTTGCTCTTTCGACAAGTTATGCTAAGTTAATGCACCACCACATCCTGTATAAGTCACTATTCCAGCAATCAACAGTGTATAAGGATGGGCACTCCTTGGAGACTTTTGTAATCCCTGAAGCAAAAAAAGAAACTGCTCTTGAAACACTGCAATATTGAATTTCTTGTAGTCACCAAATGATATTATCAAGACCTGATAGTCTTCATTGCAGGACTCCATCCATGATTAGTCTTATTTTTAGAAGTTGAACTGTTCATCATCAAGTGCTGTTTCAGATAAATGTCTCAAGCTTTGAATTTTGAGTATTTTTTATGTGTGAACTAAAACAGTAAAAAAATGTCTTCCTGTGTTATCACCTCTGTCTAATTATAGGAATTCCGTTTAAAGACATTAGCACCACACAATGTCCGATGACATATCTTACACACTATTTGATACATTAGTCCCCCCCTCAACCTAACCTTCCAACTTCAGCCGCACACTTCCAATAGACCCATCAGAAGAGCGTACAAGGACATGCTATACACCCAGCCGGCCAAAACCTCACTAAGGAAACGCGCCCTCTCCACAGCCGGTCCTCCACTTTGGAACTCGCTCCCACCGGACCTCCACCAAGAACCCTGCCCTTTGGTATTCAAAAGAAGCTAAAAACATGGCTATTCAGCCAAGCGTTCCCTGAGAGCTAAGTTCCGATGATTGGCGTTTCATTGACGTTGCTCCACTTATGCCACTGTATATATGTTTTGAACTGTACTAATTATGTTAGTTAATCATGTTTTTTAATTGCATTTCCACTTGTTCACTGTAAGTTCACTTCATCCTTGTTCCAATGTATCCGCCCCTGAGGCGACAGTTCAGTTCTCTGTAAACCGGTGCGATATGTATTCTATACAGGAACATCGGTATATAAAAATTAAAAATAAATAAATAAATGGTCACTGAGTCCATTAATGCAGTCCATAAGCATGTTTATGATGGTCATTTATAAATGTAAGATATCATTTTTCAAAGATTTTTGCATGTGTTGTTTGAGTAAAATTCTTGTTCTTTTTGATATATTCTATTTTACTTGTGGGTTTGTTGCTCCAGTAATTTTTTTCCTCAAATTTTCCTTTAAGTATTCCCAGAGGGCCTTCAGTTTTGGCTCTGTAAAAGAATAGATTCTGCCAAAATTGATTTCTGCCCCTAGCAGTAAATCTGTGGGGCAGTCATATGATCTATGCAGGGGGGAGAGTGTCAGCATCTCAATATGCCGCATACTTTTCTGTCAGTTGACCAATTCTCTTCAGACCCTACTTCCTGGGTTCCTTCATTAGGCATGCAATCCTGCTGGCCTAATGAAGAATGTCACCTGCCGGATCTTCCAAATGATGAGCAGCCATTGCCATTCTCTGCATGTGAGACTGAGAATGACTGAAAAATGTGATGCCTTGATGAAGTCAAAAAATAAAAGTATCGTAATGATTATGCATCATAGTTTAAACAAGAGGTTCAGACTCAGTGGTTACAGGTCCTGGCGATAAGGGTGAGCCATCGATGGTCTCTACCATAAATGCTTAATTACTTCTGTCATATGGGGAGCTGTTGTTGCAGAGTGAACGTGAGGTCCAAAATACATCAGATGCTCCAGACTCAATCATGGTTAGAGCAGGAGTTCTATTATTCTCCCAGGAAGGTTTGACTGGAATAGTAATAAGAGAGAGATGTGTCCCCAGGGCATTATTAATACTCGGAGGGATTGCTACCCCCAGACCCATTCCCTCTACTAGGGATGGAAGTCTGTGCTTTCCTTCTGGGGATGATCCTGATTCTGAGGTCTACTGTGGCAGGAATTTCAAAAATGCCCTGAAAGGCTGCAATAGAGATTCAAACCCTCTTGACAGCACCGCTCCTTTTCTTCCTCAAAGAGGCAGCATTTCATGCCAACAACCAACATGGGCTCCTTAGAGGTTAGCAGTCTGTTGATGGGGGCTACCTGCCCTCTCATGGCTTGTAACACTCTTTTTTTCCCTTGGGTTTGCTCTCCCAAGCATCGCTCAATTCTTATGCATAAAGTAAACAAGACGTTTAGGATGGTTGGGGTTGTAACTGGGTTAATTCATACTTAATGTGGGCCACTAAACCTCACTGGAATTGAGCATGCAGAGAAGGTTGAGGTTCATTCCAGTCCAGATAATTCATTAACTCCAGGCATACTCAGTTGCATTATGATGGCCCTGACGGAGCCCTAAAGTCTTGCTTTCCAACAATTGAACACAATCTGGATGACTGAAGGTCTGGAAGAGAGCAGCCAAAAATGAGTCTTTTAGGTTCAGGATTGGATCAACTCGCTCCAGAAATGGTGTTACCCCACACCAGAGCCTTTTTTGTGAGCAGTCTTATCATAAACCTCACCTTCAGTGATTCTGATAGGTATGACTGCAGGTGTATTTTTTAAATTGTTTTTTATAAAATTCTTATAGCCTGCATATTCCATGAATCAGTTCACAGTGGCTTACAATATACGTACATAATAAGATACAATAAAATAAACTAAAAACGTTTACAAATTCAAACAAACCCCAGTAAATTGCCCCTATTATCACCAAACTTTTCTGGACGTGGCAATCGGGGTTCCAGAGGTGATGGGTCTGGTTGGATTGCTCACCTTAACCTGTGGGAGAGCTCTCTAGAGACTCCACCGTCATCTGAAGGGCATGAAGCTGTATCTACAACCTGTGCACTACCATCATAATGTCCTTCAAGCATGCAGGAGGCTGCTCTTTTTAGCCCAATCTCTATTTTGGCCTGCTGTATTGGGGATAGAGAAGAAGGATGGTGTGTAGGCATGGGCGTACCTTGGAGGGGTCAGGTGGTCTGGAGCCACTGTCTTCTGCCTGAGGCAGCCACTGTTCCCCGTGGGTTTTAGTCATTGGGTGCAAGCAGCTGCCAGGATTTCCCAGATGGAAGCAGGAACCAGGGAGGATGAAAAGACCAGAATTGGAATAGGGACGAGGATTATAGCCAAGGACCAGGACTGGAGCAGGAACCAGAAGTTAGCCAAAGACCAGGACCAAAAGAGGAATCAGGAAGCACAGGGAAAAACAGCCAGGCAACAGGATATAACAGAGCAAATTCTGTGTAGACTGTTGGATCAGCAAAGGTGTGTCAAGCTAGAGCTCCCTATATACATCCCTCCTAATGCTGCTTCAATAGGGAGCCTGAGCCTCCGGAGATGGGCTCCCTAATTTTGCTTTGTTTAGTATTTTCTGCAGGGTTCTTGGTGATTCAGAATCCCTGTGGTTCTACTGCAGGATCCTCTGACCTTAAGCACCCATGGCTTCAGGTTTGATCCCACCTATCCCTAACAGTAAACTTCTGCTGGGGAAATCTCTTATCAAAGTAATTGACTAGGAAGCAGCATTGTCACAGTTCTGTTTGCTAACACCTGTACCGGAAGGCACTTACCCACTCATTGAAGTATTTCTTCCTTCCCTTCAGAATCATTTTGTGATCCCCTTGTCCTCAAGTTATTTTTGTAAGTTAAGTTCTACCTTTTTGTACTTTATTGAAATCAACTGGATATTTGAATGTTTCTACCGTACCTCCTATCCCTTCTTTCCTTCAAAGAATACATTTTTATGTCCTTGAGTCTCTCTGTCTAGGGTTTCTTTATAGGCCCTGTAACATTTTGGTAGCTATTCTTTAAACAATCTCCATCTTTTCAATGCCTTTGCAAAGCCATGGTCTCCAGAACAGAAAGCAGAACTCCAGGTAGGGTCCTACGAATGACCTATACAAAGGCAATAGTATCTCCATTTTCTTACTGGTAATACCCAGGATGTCTAATCTTCCATGATTCTGCAGCTGTGGAAAAGGTTACAAAATCTGTCCTTTGCTGCGGAATTGCCAGCTGCCACATAGAATTTTGGGAACCAGGGGTCAAGTCGTGGATGTGTGGGTGTCCTTATCTCCCCCTCTCCTCTACAAGATCTGCAGTTCTCCACCCTCTCCCGCTTCCCCACCTCTCTCACTGCTGCATGGGCTGACTGAAGGAGAAGGAGATTGGCATTGCCTTGTGCTGTGTCCTCCTCTGCTGCTCAGAACCCAAACTGGTGTTTGAAACATCTGGCAGGAGAAGGAGGAAGCGGCCTAAGACATCAACGCTTTCCTCCTCCTGCTGAGCAATCAGCACAGACAGAGGGGAAATTGGTAGGGTGGGGAGGAGGCTGAGAATCAACAAGGGAGAGGAGAGTGAAAATCAGCAGGGGGGGAGAAAAAAGGGAGAGGAGGAAGGTGGGTGAGAATCAGCAGAAGCAGGGAAAATGGTGAGAGATGGCAGAGTGGGAATAGTGAGAACCAGCAGGGTGAGGAGGAATAGGAGAAGGGCAGCAGGGGCATAGTGTCCACAAGCACCACCAGCTTTAAAAAGAGGTGTGCCATGCATGCACCATCGACTTTAATTACTGTCACCAGTCCCTGCATCCTTTTTTCCTCTGTGCTCCTTCAAATCCTATTCGTCCCCTGCTCTTTCCCTGACTCAGCTGCCACTTCTAAGTCACTATGTTGCAGCTTAGACATGGGTGCCTCCTCCCTCCCACCACCTCACAGTGAAAACATCCCCCGTTCGAACCACGGGGTTCTGTGTGTACAGAGGACCATATGGTTCAAACATCTGCAGTTAGAACTGTGCAGAACTGGCCTTCTCAGGATTTCCGTGGGGTCCAGCTCTCCAGGACAAGTCGAGAGAGTGTTATAGAGAGTTCCTGTTCTCTTAAGAGTTCACGTAGAGGACAGAGAGTTCTGCTACTGCAGAGCTCATGCAAACTGCAGGGCGGTGTTTAGGGGAGGAAGAGTATAATGGGATGTGAAAGTTTGGTGCTATAAAGGATGAGGTAATGTAAGAGATGCATTCCCTTCATGGGGAATGGGTTGAGGTTAGTGAGAGTCAATATAAAATGCCCCCAGGTATCTGTGGTTGTTCTCTTCTGAGTCCTGAGAAGAGACAGGGCTTGTGAAGCATCCAGAGGTTTCTGAAGCCAGGAAAATGGGTTATGGTAGCCTACTAGAGGGAGGACTCCCTATCCAATAAAGGGGGTAAAATCCTTCTCTGGGAAAGCTCCGGTATTTTGAACTATTTTTTTGGAATGATATTGTCCCGTGGGATTTTGGGTTGAAGCTTTGGCAGAATGGGATTCCTCCTGCTCAAAAATAAGTGTGGCCTTTATTTGATTTTGCTGAACTGTCATCTACTGTTATCATTTGAAGAAACATCGTGTCTGAAATTTGCCTGGTTTTCTGTGGAATTACAAGATAAATTCATCTATTTTGGAACCAATTCAAAGTATGGCCATTGGACTTTGTGCTTTGGGTACGTCTTCCCTTGGGCCTCCCAGAGACAGTCTGGTCCCCAATTGGCAATCCTTGGTGGGCTTTACCTGATCTCAGGGCTGCAGCAGTGGCCCTCACATCCCTCTGTGGCTCTGAAGGTGACCCCGGAGAAAAGATGGGTTGCATGTTTATCCAGTAGAAGGTGTATTGGTGCTCTACAGCCTATAGTAATATATGCAGCGCTGCCTTTTCCCAGGTACAGTTACTGCCTTTTTTAATCCTGAGAGTTTGTTATGGATTGGCAGGTTTTTTTATATAGGTTCTGGGTGTCTTTTTTGAAGGGTTTTGTGTTACTTCACAAAGTTTCTGGCAGTAGAAGATGTTTGTGTGGCTGTTACTGAGGAGACACCAGAATCTGAATTTTTTTTAATGGAGAGCTGGGAGAGCCTGTCTCTTGGAGATTGTATCCCTTTCAGGGTGGGGCCATCTCATCTCATCCCTCACCTCAGGCACCAGATTGTCTTAAACCATTTCTGACTGCCGGTACCAGTTACCGATAAGATAAAACTCTGCTCCTGCTCTGGCCTTGCAACACTCTGAACTATCTCCCACGCCCTGACATCGTCATCAAAGGTTGGCTCAATGTTGCACATTTTACCATATCAAATTGATGATGTCAGGCTCAGAGGGTCGATCACATGGCAGCAGCAAATCTTCTGATGCACCACCAACTTCAGCAGCACCCTACACCCCTGATAGGCAGTAGGTGAGTGGTAGATGTAAAAGAGACAATCAGTGTCAGTACTTGTATGTGTGTGAAAGGGGATCAGAATCAGACAGGGAGGGGAGTGTAAGAGAGGGGATCCTCCCCCCTCCATATTCCAAGTCATTCTTCCTCGCATCCTTCCCTGATTCTTTTTCCCTCTCCTTCTCCTTGCCTCTCCCCCCCCCCCCCCCCCCCACACCATTTCTGGATCTCCCTTTCCTTCTCTCAATGATTCAGGATCTCTCTCTCCTCCTTCCATTTCTGATTATCTATCCCTCTCTCTTTCCCATCTCCTCTCCTCATGCCATCTCTATTTTCTTTTCTTTTTCCCCTATTTCTATTCTTCCTTTATTCCTCTCCTCCTATCTCCAATTCAATCTTTCCACCCTTCTCCCCATCTCCAATCTGAGGCTTTCCCCTTCTCCTGAATCTTCTTTCCTTTCCTCTCTTACTCCCTCTCTTCAACATCTTTCATCCTCTTCTTCTTCCTTTTTCTCCCCATTCCTTCTCCTCCCCATCCCCAAAATGATTCCTTCTTCCCTTCCTTGTACTGATCACAAAGATCCATTTTCTACACTTAAAAAAACTCAGAAAAGAACAAAATAAATTAGCCAGACACATGAAAATATTGGAAATGTATTCTATTTTTATAAAGTAAAATAAATAGTTCATTGTTTAATATGCAAATCTATGCACATTTATGCAGATTTGCCACCAAAGTATTACAGAATTTCAAAAACTTTGTCAAGAAATTGTCTAACTTTTGCCCCAGTGTCTACCCCTCAGCAATGATACCTCTAAGCTGCGAAGGAGTCTGCCAATGACTGGGCATGCTGCAGATCTCCTATGGTTAAACTGGGCAATGCGTTCCACAAGCTCCTGTTCCTATTCTGTAGTTGCTAGTTTTAGCCTTCCATTAACAAATAGATAAGGGACTAATGAGTTTTTGAATCCCAAATGAATTATTATTTTATTTTATTTTTTGCATCAGGTCACATCTTTACCATTCACTATGCTTCTTCAAGTCATTTTTCATATCCACACCCCCCCCCCCCCCCCTTTGTATCTACACTGTTACAAATATTTGTGCCACCTACAAACAGGCACATGTTTCCTGAAGCTCCTTCTACTGCACTGGTTATGCAAAAGTCATTTAGTTCTGAATCTTACCAAAACAGAGGCAATGTGTTTTTCTAGCAAAGCTGAATATTTAACTAAGCAAAATATCTTTTGTCTCTCAGTATTAGAGACCACAATACCGTTCAAGGAAATAGTACAGAATTTGGCCATCTGATTTGATTCTAATCTATCTTTTAAGCCCCAACTTCAGCAGAAGCTGCAATCAGGCTTTTATAAGCTACAACTGCTTAGGCACCTGAAATATATATTAGATCAAAGAAATTTTAGAACACTTGTTCAGGCCTAAGTAATTACTACTGTAAATTATTGTAACTCCTTGTATATTAGATGGCCCTGTAGTTATCTTAAGGCATTGCAGGTGTTACAAAATTCTACAGCCCGCCTGATTGCAGGAAAATTAAGATGGGACAACATTTCTCCAGCATTGAAGGAGCTTCACCGGCTCCCTATAAACCAATGCATCTTAATTTTGCTTCTAAAATTTTAAAAACACAAGGTAGCCCCCCACTGTCTTAGGATGTTGTTGGACTATTATATGCCATCACGTGAGTGGAGGTCCTCTGGAAAGTTGTTGCTGGTAACGCCTTCTATGAATATAGCCTGCCTTTCAAGAACCAGCAACACACCTTCTTTGCGATTGGCCCAACACTCTGGAATGCCTTTTCTAATTCACTGAGAGATTTTGATGACATAGTCCATTTTCAAAAACAGCTTAAGGCAATTTCATTCTGTGAGTTTTATGGTTGACCTTGGTACAGTATCGAAGCCCAACTTACTAGGATGTGTTTGATTTTATTGAATATTATTTTATTTTAATGTTTATTGTAATCTGCTTAGCGCAACTATGTTATCATAAGTGAAAAAAATAAATGTTTTAATTAATAAATAAATGCTAATAAATGTGTTAAAACTACTGGCCCATGCAAAGACTGCTGAGGCATCCCTCTGATCATTTTACCTTCACCAAAGTAGATTACACTGACCACCTGTCTCTGAGTTCTGATTCCTAACCAATTCCTCACCTGGTTTAAGTCTTTCTTTCCTATTCTCACACTGGTTAGTTTGTTTTAGTCTTCTATGTAGTGTCAAAGGGAAATCCAAATAGGCAACATTCACTGTATTTACTGTATCTATTTCACTATTCTGGTAACCTTATCAAAGTTTCCAATCTATTCTGTTTGCCAAAATCTTCCTTTTAGAAAACCATATTGTCTTGGGAACCTCAAGGTACTTCACTATACTTTTCTTCAATATTATTTTCACAACTTTGACCACTGCTGAAATTAAACGGAAGTTGTTTCCTGCCTCCTCATTGCTCCCATTTTTGTAGTGTGGAAATACATTGCTCTTCTTCAGACTTCTAGAACATTCTTGGATTCAAATGACAAACTAGGCAGAGCTGTGAGGAGGTGCATTCGGCATCTCTGTGAGCACTTTTGCTACCATTTCACAATCATTTTTGCCTTTGTATCCTGCTTTCCTCTTTTTTAGTGTACTCTGAGCAAAATAATTTGTTTAAGATTTCTGACATTTACTGGTTCCCCGCCTCACTTGCCCCACTTTATCCTATACAGCTAATTTGCTATGGGGTTTTATTTTTCTTGCTATAGTCACAGAATGGGAAAAAAGTGTTAGTAAATCAGACCCTTAAATCTTTACTGTTCCTCCTTTGCTTTTTCACCTCTCCCTTATATCTAAAGAAAGTTTTATTACCTCCTTTTGCTAAGTAATTTTCTCTTCTTTTTGTTTGCATCTTTTTAACTGCTTTTCCTGCCATCCCTTTGTTTTCTCGGATAGCTTTGCTAGTTTTCCTTATCATGTGTTGCTTTGTATTTTCTGAAATTTTAAGTCTCTTTGCTCTTACTATTTCTGCTGCTTCCTTATGTGAATTAGATTGCTCTTTTTTCCCCTTGTTAATCTACCTTACACAGAGATTTGCAGCTTTTTTCTTTTATTACTATTTACATTTCCAATATACTCTTTAGATCCTTTGATCCTATTAGACCTTCATTAGTACAATCATTCACCAACTTAAAGTCCATCCTCCTAAAATTCAGGACCTTTGTCCTTGTATGGTTCAACTCTGGTCCAAGATTAATACTGAAGTGAATCTGGTATCTAGCTCTTTCCAGAAGATAACTAGAGACGTGTAATCAGTCAGTCCTCTGTCTCCAGATGTGTCATCTACCTCTTGAAAGTCATAGCATAATAACATACTAATGATGGCAGAAAATGATCAAATGATCCATCCAGTCTGTCCAGCAAATTTCTTATGGTAGTAACTGCCACTTCGTGCAGGTTAACCCCATGCGTTATGTTAAAGGTAGTAACTGCTGCTCCATACAGGTTTCACTGGGCCTTATATTAAGGGTAGTAATTGCCACTCTGTGCCAGTTACCCCCAAGCCTTATGTTAAGGGTAGTAATATTTACAATCAAAACCAAGCAAATGCCAAACCCATACCAAAATTATTGCTAGCAACATTTTATGGGGTGAGCAGCCTTCTTGATAATTCAATATTGCTTGAACATGCTTTGCTTTTGGACTTGAACATAGCAGCAGTTCTGTGTTTTATTTGTAATGTTTGCGTATCAGTACCCCAAACTGTAAAAGTCAGGGTCCAGCATTGGCTATCATGTGAATCCAATTCCCTTTGGAGAGTGATATTACAGCTGCATCACAAGCATCAAGGCTAATTAATTAAGGGTAATAATCCCCATGTCTTCTATTAAGTGTAGTAAATGCCACTCAATGCAGGTTACCTCCTAGTCTTTAGGGATCCACAGCATTTATCCCATGCCCTTTTGAATTTGTTTACTGTTTTCATTCTCACCACCTCTTCCAGAGGAGTATTCCAGGCATTCACCACTCTCTTCATGAAGAAATATTTCCTGATGTTTGTTCTGAGTCGTCCCCCACTGAAGTTTCGTATTGTGACCCCTTTCCAACAGAAAAGGTTTGAAATTTGTGCATTATTAAAACTTTTCAAGTATCTGTTCTTTATCATACCTCCCCAGTATCTCCTCTATTCCAGGGAATACATATTTAGATCCTTCAATCTCTCCGCATAAATCTTCCGATACAGAACTCACACCATTCTGGTCGCCCTTCTCTGGACTGTCTCAATTCTGTTCTTATCCTTTTTGAGATATGGGCTCCAGAACTGAACACAATACTCAAGGGGCATTATCACCTTCTTTTTCCTGCTGGTTATTCCTCTCTCTATACAGCCCAACATTCTTCTGGCTTTAGCTAACGCCTTGTCACATTGCTTCGCCTGTTTTAGATCGCCAAAAATTATTACCCCAAGGTCTCTCTCCCAGTTCATGCACATTAGTTTTTCACCCCCCATCATATACAGCTTTTTTGGATTACTGCATCCCAGATGTGTGACTGCACTTCTTAGCATTGAATCTCAACTGCCAAATTGACTACACTTCAAGCTTTCGTAAGTCACTTTTCATTCTCTCTATTCCTTTAGGCTTGTCACTGTGTCACAGATCTTAATATCATTCACAAATAGACAAACTTTACCTTCTATCATTTACACAATGTTGCTCACACAGAAATTGAACAGAACCATACCCAAAACCGATCCGTGTGGCACTCCACTTAACACCGTTCTCTCTTCAGAATAGGTTCCATTTAGCATTACATGCTGTATCCTGTCGGTCAATCAGTTTGTAAGGCACTCCATCACCTTGGCGCCTACTCACAAGCTTCTCATTTTATTCATGAGCCTCCTATGCGGGACTGTATAAAAAGATTTTCTGAATCAAGAAAATCACATTGAGCACTCTTCTTTGATCCAATTTTTTGCAGTCAGGCTTGGGGCCTGATCGACAGGAAAGCGTGAGCCCATGGGCCATGGCACAACCCCAGGACAAGGCTCCAAGGTATGTGCTGTGGGTAGGCGAGTACATCCAGGCATGAGCTGGGCTGAAGCTTAGAAACACTTGGAGACTTGGAGCACTTGGAGTCTTGGAACACTGGAAGATTCTGCTGAACCTGCATGCATAGGAGTGAGACCCAGCAACACAATGCTGGTCTCTGGGGTAGCCCTTCAGCCATGTGACAGCCCTTCCAGACTTGCCACTTGGGAATGGCTTGTGCATCAGGACAGACGGAGATCCAGGACAATTGAAGACTCTGGAGACATGGACATGACAAAGGCACTGAAAACTTGGAACTTAGATGAAGGCTCAGGTTCAGGTTCAGGTTCAAATGAGCCCTGCACCACAGCACACTCTACATAGCCTGTGGGCTGGTCATAGACCATGCTGAAGCAGAGCAGAGTCTGGATTTGAATCTTGGACATGGACAGAAGCTGGAACATCACTTGGAATGAGGAACAAGGCTTGGCATGAAGAAGAAGATGAGGAACAAGGAGCTAGATGATCCAATGGCTGAACAAGCTCCATGAGATCGGAACTAGGAACAAGATTAAGAACTTGGAACTTGGAACTTGACTTGGAACTTGAAATTTTAAAAATAAGGATGGACTTTGAGGACTTGTCCCAGTGAAGATGGACTTGGAGACAGGCCTAGTGCCATGAGGCACGTTATACAACCTGCCATGGGCTGGTCATGGAAAACATCGCTGGCATGCCTGGAAGAAGATGAAGGAGACTTGAGATGAAGACTGGAACATGAGGAACTTTGCTGAATATTTGGAAGACTTGACATCAGGAACAAGTGAGGACTTACTATCAGGAAAAGAAGATGCAGAGACCATCAAGAGACCAGGAACATGGAACAAGGAATCTAGAGGAGCTCCCACAAAGAGCACAAAAACATGAAGACCTTAAAAGAGAGAAGAATAGGAACTCCAAAGATCCTTGGAGCAAAGAGCTGGTACAGGAAGTCCAGGGATGAAGCAAATCCGTGCGAAGGCAATGAGATATTGGCAAAGAAGCCCTTTTTTAGGGCTGCAGGCATGATGAGTCAAAGTCATCATGAGGAAGGACCACAGAGCTTTTCCCACTGCGGGCCCTTTAAAACATAAACAGAGGTGCATGTGCCTAGAAGATGCCAGGGCAGGATCAATGGTGAGGTGGAAGTAGGTGGTCCTCAGGGCACGAAGAAGGTAGAGGTCTCCTGCCGCCAAGCATAGGTCTGCAGTGACAGCGGCAGCATGGAGGAAGGTTTGCGCAGGAACAGTGCTGGCAGAGATAACTCAGCACTGCTTGGAAGCAGCAGCATGGCTCAGTGATATCGGTGGCTTCTCCCGGCCATGCTGGGAGGTAAATGGAGACACTCATGAGCCTATCCCATGAGCAAGCACAACAGCACCCCCTCCTCAAAGCCCCCTCCTCAAGCCTCCTTTCTTTGGTTTGAGAGGAAAATAAAGTTTATTCCCTTATACCAGCAGTGTCCAAACACAGGATCTGAAGATGTTTGGTTTCAGGAAATGAAGCGAGCAACCATTCAGGGAAAACTGGAGACAACAAAAATGTAGTCTCAGAGGGAAACGTGGTTTTAGACTGGACAAAGACAAATTCAACTTGGACAAAGACACAACCAAGGAAAAAACTGCAGGTACAGGTTTAATTTATGTGATCCAAGTATACTGGTCCAATTTCTTAGGTTCTCACTTGATTAATACCGGAATGAGGGTCAAATTAAAATTATTATTCTTATGCCACTCTGGCAATGGCAGTGTTTGATTAGTTGCTAGAGAATCATTTCTTGAGCTTTCTGTGGCTAATCTTGTTGTTGAACGATGATAGATGTCTAAATGAACTACAACAAACAGGTTGGCTCTTAAGTACCAGATGAAACTAGAGAAGAAAGCTTAATCTGGAGATCTAGATTATATGGTTATAGGTCTTGGTAGTTCTTATAGAAAAGGACTTCCCAGGACTGTAACTCCAGTTTCAAAGCATTTACTACAAGCAAATAAATCAGATGGTGTAGCTCAAGATCAGAGATAGAAACAGGTGACAATACAGTTATTCTTTGCTGATAGGAAATGAAGCCAGCTAAAAAGCAAAAATCAGGATCAAGAGGCAACATGATCTGCTAGCTATAATACAACTTATAATCAAGAATGGATCTTGATTTATAGTTGAAGCTTGACAGGAGAGAGATGAAGGCTGGAAGTGGCTTCTCTTTCGTTTCCATAGAGTACATAGAAATGTACTGGAACAGGGCTAGTTATTTTCAGACTGGGGAAGGTGGTACAACAACCTGTAACAGACTTAGAAGCAAGAACTGATGAGTTATTTAAGCTAACTCCCATTCATGGTGACCATCTTATGTTTCTCCACAAGATGAATTTCGAGTTTTGCAGATGGTAATGTCCAGACATATCTATTCCTTTTCACTAGTCACAGGAAGAGTATAGGTACTTGCTTCTCTACCAAAGTTAACTCTTGAACTGAGCTTAGAAACACTCAATGGGGTTAAACAATACTTGCAGGAACAAGGCACTCCCACTGAATGTGGAATATAAACTTTGAAACCAGTCCTTTTCACGATAATAATGCTTCCAAGCTGTTTCCTGACAAAAGTGAGATTTCCGAACTTGAATTACAAAGTATGGCTTCATAGTTGGAGGTAGAAGGTGAAGTCTCAGCAGGTAGTTGTCTAGAGCAGTGGTTCTCAACCAGTGTGTTGGAACACACTGGTGTGTCACCAGGTGGGAGCTGTGTCACCAAAAATTTTATATAGCAAGCTTATGCTTCCAAAAACAGCCACATGTGCTTGCTGCTTGAAGAGAGTGCAGAGCAGGGAGTACCTATGTTTTTTAGTCTAAAAAGGTACCCAAAGAAAATAGTAGGTGCGAGTCTGTGCACATTCTTTTTCCAACTCATTTTTCAAAAGGAACTATAGTATTTTCCCTCTGGAAATTGGTGTAAACTCTATGGGTAAAATCTCTTTGTGAACTTTACACTTCTGCACAGAGTTTGAAAGTTGCCCCCGAGAGTCTGGCTTTTCAGGGGTTTAGTATCTGCATATTTCTGTTTTTAATTTATGGTCCTTTATTCAGTCTGTGTGTGACAGAGGTGAGGGATTCTGCAGACTAGCATGTAGGTTCTGTGTAGGGATCTTTAGCAGTTCAGTTTGTTTTGTTTTGTTTTTCCAACAGGAAGCGTATTGTGCTCTATATTTGCAGTAATGTATTTTTATAGGTACGGTTGTTCCTGGATGTTAGTGTTATATAGATTCTAAGAGTCTTTTTTTTGCAGGTTTTCATGTTATTTCACAAAGTATCTGGCAGGGAAGGGATTTTGAAGTGCTGATACTGAGGGGATACCAGAATTTGAATAATGTTTTTTGTATGGCAAGTTGAAAAGGGAAATAATTTTATGGTCTAGGATACTGATATTTATTATTTATTTATTAATTTTTATATTTATTTATTTTTATATACCGACATTTGATCTGACATATCACATCAGTTTACAGAAAAAATAGTGCTAGAAACATCAAAGGGTTTCTTATTGTTTCCTACTGTTGCGCGTCCCGGCTGTCCTGGTGCCACGGCCGGCACCACTCACGTCAGGGGTTCCCCTGCAGGGCCTGGTCCATCCTCCCTGGTAGCCGCCACCAGCTCCTGGCGCCCGCTGCGGGCCATGGCCTCTCCCGGGCCCTCTAACTCGCACGGCTCCTCACGGCAGGGTTCAGCATCCTCACTGGCATTGGCCCTTTCCCCTAGTGCACACGTGTGCGCGCGGGGAACTCACGGCCTCTTAAAGGCCCAAGCGGGAAGCCTCTCCGCAGCGCACCTCGATGATATCACATGAGCCCTGTATTTAAGGCAGGGTTCAGTCCCCTGTTCCCTGCCTTGGCAATCGGGTCCTCACTGTTATGTACTAGTTTGCCTTTGTCTCATGGCCTGTTCCAGTCTTGTTCCAGTCTTGTTCCAGCGTCCTCCTGCTCCAGCATCCTCCTGTTCCAGCGTCTGTCTCCCACATCTCTCCAGGTAGTACCTATTGGACTGACTCTCTGGTACTGACCTCTACCTGTGTTGCAGTCCCGGTCGCTACCTGCCTCGCTGCTTTCTCCGACGCACTGGGACCCGCGGACACCAAGGCCCGTTCGACCGCATGGCAGCGGCATCTCCCTCGTGGAGACGCCACCGAGGCCCGATCCTGGCTCCTCCCCCGCTGGGCTACGCGCGCGCGCGCGAGGATCAAGCTTTTAAAGGTCCAGCACCCGGAAGTGCTGGACCGCCTCCAGACTGACGTCAGACGCCGGCAGGATATTTAAGCCGGCATCTGCCCCCTGCACATCGCCTTGTAACGAGGTCTCTTCCTTGCGGAAGTACTAGTTGCTGTTCCTGCTTCAGTGACTCCTGTTCCTGACCAGTTCCTGCTGTCTTTGTGGTTCCTGTCCTGTTCCAGTTCCTGCTGTCTTCGTGGTTCCAGTCCTGGTCTTGTTCCTACTGTCTTCGTGGTTCCTGTCTTGTCCAGTTCCAGTTGTTCCTGGTCCCGCTCCCTCGGCTGTCTTCCTGGCTCTTGATCTTGGCTCGCTCCGACTCCTCTAGCTTGCTGCCAGCCCCGACCACTGGACCGTCCAGAAGTCTCGTCTCTGCCACACACCTCAGTCCCGGTGGTTCGGATCCCTACGGGCTCCTCCTGGGGGGATTCCGTTTCCTCGGGTGAAGCTCGCTTCGTTCCTTCTGCTGTGTGCTGTCTCCCGGCCTTCAGCCCACTTCGGAGCGGCTGCGCCGCCCGGCCGGCCCAAGGGTCCACCTTCTAGCCCTGAACCGCAACAGCCTACTTCTGACTTTGTTGTTTGCCGCCTGGATCCTGACCTCTGCCTGACCTCGACTACCCTCGGACTGACCTTCTGGAACCTGACCTTTGCTTTGGCTGACTATCCGCGGACTGACCTTTGGAACTTGACCCCAGCTATCCTTGACTATGCCTCCTATATTCTGGCCTTGCTTCTAGCCTTGTCATCACAGACTCTATTCTGGCCCTCTGTGGCTCCTTCGGCCTCCTGTCCTGACACCAACCGCGCTCCCTTGCTCTTGGTGGGCACACCCTTGAACTTCCTCTCTGGGAGAACCTATGAGGCCCACCTAAGTCCAAGCGGTCCGGGACCCTTTGGGCTCCACCTGGGGGGACCTCAGACTTCCAGTGGTGAAGCTCCAGCTAGCCTCTGTCTCCTTCTGTGCTCCGCCTCCTGGTGCCAGGTGCTTCCTGGGCCCGACCAGGGAGCTGTCCTACCCTGCACCAAGCCAAGGGTCCACCCCAGGCACTACACTTACAGTAAAACTTAGAATCAAACTTTAAATGAACTCAAACTTGATCTGCTGACGGGGATAAAGCTTCCAAGGCCAAATCCAAAAGCAAGAACATTCATGCAATATTGTCTGAATTATCAGGAAGGCTGCTCACCATGCAAAAATGTTGCAGTAATTTTGTTATGGGTTTGACAGTTGCTTGGTTTTGCTTGTAAGTATTATTTTCCTTAATATAAGGCTTGGGGGTAACATTCATGCAGCGGTAGTGACTGCTATGGGAAGCTTGCTAAGCAGACTGGATGGACTATTTAATCTTTTTCTGCTGACAATACTTTGTTACTGTGTTTTATGTTAACATCCTTGCTCTGCTCTATATAAAATCCAGAAGAATTCAGAACTTCTTGAGGTTGACAGTGAGATGCACAAGAATTTGTTTACTGTTCCATCTTGAATCAAAACATCACTCCCAGATTTCTTACTAATAAAGTAAGTGAAGATTCAAACTTTTGTGAAAATAATCAAATTTAATAAATACTTTTTTATAAGCAGTTATTGAAATTAAAGAATATTTTCTCTCTTGCATCATTTTTAACAATAAAATAATATTTAGAATTTTTTAACTTCAGCTGCAGGATTTAATGTGCAGTGTGTCACACATGTGAGCATCATCTGTCACGTGTGTCACGGCAGAAGAAAGGTTGAGAACCACTAGTCTAGAGTATCAATGAATAACCATGCTGGGAGGCTCAAGTAAGAAGTAGGGGAGACATTTCTTTTGGTTTAGCCTATTGGTAGGGTACTGTGACTCAGAAAACTATTCTGGGGGAGAATCAGCTGGTAGGGACAAAGTTCCAAGGTCGTAACTAGCAGACGAAGGAGAAGACCTGGAAGGCAGGACTTGGAGATGGAGACTGGAACATCAGGACCTTGACTAAATATTTGGAAGACTTGATATCAGGAACAAGCAAGGACTTACTATCAGGAACAGAAGATGCAGGGACCATCAACATACCAGGAGCATGGAACAAGGAACCTAGAGGAGCTCCCACGAAGATCACAAAACATGACGACCTTAAATGAGCGAAGAATAGGAACTCTGAA
Organism: Rhinatrema bivittatum; assembly: GCF_901001135.1. Lineage (NCBI taxonomy): Eukaryota > Metazoa > Chordata > Amphibia > Gymnophiona > Rhinatrematidae > Rhinatrema > Rhinatrema bivittatum. Next base: position 182,061,077 of record NC_042615.1, read on the forward strand.
GAACCTTGGAGCAAAGAGCTGGTACAGGAACTCCAGGGATGAAGCAACTCCTTGCGAAGGCAACGAGGGACTGGCAGAGAAGCCCTTTTATAGGGCTGCACGTATGACGAGGTGAAGACGTCATCAGGAAGTGCTGCGGAGCTTTTCTTACCTCAAGCCCTTTAAATCGTGAATAGAGGCGCATATACCTAGGAGATGCCGGGACAGCAGTGATGGTGAGGTGGAAGTCAACGGCCTTCAGGCCATGAAGAAGGCAGAGGCGGTATCTCTTGTACTGCGAAGTGGCAGCACAGGTCTACGGTGACAGCAGCAGCATGGAAGAAGGGCCACTCAGGAACAGCACCAGCAGAGATAACTCAGTGCCACTTGTAAGCGACAGCATAGTTCAGTGGTGTCAGCAGCTTCTCCTGGCCATGCCGGGGCGGTGAGTGGAGCTGCTCGCAAGCCTGTCCCACTAGCGAGCACAACACAATTCTCTAGTCACCCAATAAAAAAAAATCAATTATATTTGTCTGAAAGTCCTTCCCCTGATGAATCTATGCTGCCTCACATCCAGTAATCCACCGGATTGTAGATGGTTTACTATCCTTTCCTTCCGTAGTATCTCCATTGATTTTCCACCACCAAGCTGAGGCTAACCAGTTTGTAGTTTCCAATCTTCTCTCTAATACTATTTTTATGAAGTGGGATCACAACCTCTATTTTTCAATTTCATGGCACCAATCCCATTTCTAGGGTTCTATTGAACAGGTCTTTCAGTGGAGCCACCAGCAGATCTTTGATCTCACTTAGTATCCTGTGATGTACCTCATCAGGCACTATGGCCTTGTCCACTTTCATTTTTCGTAGCTCTTCCCATACATTCTTTTTTGTAAATGGGGTTGCATCTGCCTCACTTCCATCCATGGTGTTGTCAACCAGCAATGGCCCATTTGCAGGGTCTTCTTTATGGAACACCGAACTGAAGTATTTGTTTAATATTTTGCTCTTTGTCAGCTTCCTCCTTTCTCTGATATTTCTGAACAATGTTTTGTTACCTCACTTTACCTCTTTGTCAATCCTTTCTTCCACTTGACCTTTTGCTTTCCTGATTTCTTTCTTTGTCTCCTTCACTTTCACCAAGTATTCTTCCCTGTCTTCCTCTTTTCGGGATCCTTTGTACTTCTTGAACACTGTTCTTTTTGCCTTTATTTTTTCAGCCACCTCCTTTGAAAATCAGATCAGTTTCTTTTTCCTCTTACATTTGTTTACTTTTCTGACCTAGAGATTTGTTTCTTTTGTAATAACTTGTGAAAAAATAGCCCTATTTCCCCTCCTTAACCTGTGCAGGATCAGGCATCTAGCCTGTTCCACCTTAATTCCCACAGTGGGAGAGAGCCTTGCTGGGAGGGGAATAAGTATGTGAGCCCAGCTGGGATCAGGAGGCCTCCATGTCTCCAGGAGTAGGAGCTCCTGTCCCTCTCTGGTGAAGGTATTGTGAGTACACTAAGCAGAGTTAAGGCAGTCTACTATTGTGTGTAAGCCGGAAGTGTTAAATAAAGCTGAAAGGATATGAAGAAAATTTGAGTCAGTGAGTGTCTCTGTCTCCAGCCTGGGAAGATTTACTCAGTATCCTACATATCTCCTGTGAGGGAGTCTATAGAAAACGTCCTCAGACCACCTTAAGGGACTGGGCACAGCTATGCAGCCTGGTCCTCTTTAAGATCTAGACCCACAAGGAATCCTGCATGAAGGGAGGAGCCCCTCACCAGAGTATAAGAAAGATTAGATTTGTGCAGTGTTCTCTCAACCTAGCTTGATGGACTCTCTACCTGGGTAGCATCAAGCTAGGTTGAGAGAACATTGCACAAATCTCATCATCTCATCAAATCTTCACAAGAGAGCACTGATCTATTCGTACATCTCACTTTGAAGGTCAAATTGGCCCCTAACCCCTACACTAATACCTAAACCTCACCTTGAGATACTAGGTGGGCCTCCCATAGAAATATAAATACCTATCTAGTGTGAGGGTATTATGGCTAGTCTCTCTCTCCCTCTCTCCCCAGTGGTTGTAGGAGGGCCCCAATAGCTAGGTTGGCTCTCCAGGACCTTAAAACCACTAAAAATAGCATTTGTAAAAACATCACACCATGCAATAAAGCCTATCACACAGCTTTACATAAATGAAAAAGGTGTAGTTAAAATTTACATTAAAGCCATGCAAAACTGTGAGCCCAGCCCACTTGGCCAAAATTCCCTCCCCTTTTTCTCATTTGCATCGCACCAAGCGTTATGGTGCTTTTGCACACATTAATGGCATTTCCGCATGCATTAAAGGTGTTTTTGCATGCAAAAAACATGATAACATTGATAAATGACCCCCTCAGCCTCCCCCGCACCATGGACCACTACCAGATCTATTAGCTATTCCATATAAGCATGGGTTCTCGGCCTACCCTGCTTCGCGGACCACTACTGGATCCATCTCCCTCTTGAGATCTGATGAGACTGTTGAACTGCCTTTTCCACCCTGCAACCTACAGCTGGAACACTGCCATCTGGTTCCTCATCTCCTGGCTGGAATCATCACCCGTTTCTCGGGTCACCATCTACGTTGTAGTATAATAAAGCTAATTCTCTGTGTCCATCTCTGCCTTGAGCTAGCCTATTGCTGCAAGTCCCCACAGGGTCCCGCCCTGTGGGAGGTGCCATCTCTTACAGCGACTAAGGGCCCCCTCTTCAATGTCCAAAATACATCAGTTTGAGCCATGTAGTGTTTCCTTTCATTTTCCATGAACAAGCAATACTTCAGAAAAGGCAACAGTCTTTGCCATTTGTTAATCTTCTCTAGATTTTGGAAATTCTTCTGTACTGCATGAATAGGGGTGCTATGGAGAAAGCAGTTTAAGGTTGAAACTGCAGTACAGATTTGGGCGTTTTGGGAAGGGCACATGAAGTTGTAATGCCTATACGATTCAACATCACGATAAGTGTTTTTTTGCTTTTCTTCATCTGTGGATATATTTTGCAGTGAACAGATTGTGTGGACTTTCAAAAAAAAGAATTAATTGAAAAAAAAGAAAAAACCGCCAAGGTTCACAGTCGTTTTCGAATAACAAGCTATTGCAACAAACCCGATGATTATATAATATCTATGGTGAGCTATTCACTTTGTAATGGGTTACAAATTTATTTATTTATTTTATTTAACTTCTTTTACTATACCGACACTCAAGACCAGGTCTTATCGTACCGGTTTACATTAGAACAAGGGGAAAAATCAATTAACGTATAAGTGGAAAAGAGAAGTTACATTAAAACAGGGAGAGTAAAAAAATCCCATATATATTTAAGTGAATGAAAAAATACACACATTTTAAGTGTAAAGATTGGGCTCCCATATGAGGGTTGTTGTTGCAAGAAATATACATTTATTGGCATCTCAGACAAAGGTGGTTTACTATAAATATGAATATCATTTCTAGCAAGGTCATTGGTCCCCAGATGGATGATAACATTGATATCAGAGTCCCTACCTTCTTCTATCATTGCTTGAACTACCTGATTTGCATTTCTACTAGCTAGGGAACATGGAAGGCATTTAATGTTTGTGTTCCCATCAAAATGAGTTCCCATATTTGTTCCTCTGATGACCGAGTCTCCCAGCAGAACACTATGACATTTGATAATGTTTAAGGGCTTCTGGGTACATTGGGTGACTACAGCCCTCTCAGACATCACTTCATATTCTATGGCTGGAGCTTCTTTCTTTTCCAATGCAGAAAATGCATTATGCAAGGGTAACAGCAGGGAGAGTAAATGTCTTTTCATCACAGAACTTATTCTGCCAGAGCCCACTGTAATCCATAAATTCCTGGGTTCCTGAATCCTAGATATCTTACTCTTCTGTGGGAGTAGGGGCTGATATACAGGTTGCTGCACAGTTAGAGAAATTGGTTGTCTTTTCATCACAGGACTTGTTCTATCAGAGCCCACTGTAAATCATTTATTCCTGGGTTTCTGAATCCTCTGTGGGAGTTGGGGGAGATATTCTGGATACTGCAAAGAAGGGAAGGATTTTTGAAACATGGACAATTCCTCTTTCAGATGAGTCAGCTCCTTTTTTATTGCAGAGAACTGAAGGCAAATTAGACAGCCTTAATATTCCTAATAGTATACCTTGGGACAAAAGGACTACAATTGTTACACTAAATAAAAGGCATTGTGCTAATACTGACTAATATACCAGTTGTGAGTTTCCTCACTCCGAAGGTCATCAAATCTTCACAAGAGAGCACTGTTCTGTGTACATCTCACTTTGAATGTCAAAGTGGCCCCTAACCCCTACACTAATACCTAAACCTCACCTCGAGTTACTAGGTGGGCCTCCCATAGAGATATTAATACCTATCTATTGTGAGGGTACTATGGCTAGGTTCTCTCTCTCACTCTCTCACACTCGCTCTCTCACTCTCATATAGAGCTAGGTTACCTCTCCAGGAGCTAAAAATGGCATTTGCAAAAACATCACAACACACAATAAAGCCCTATTGCACAGCTTTACGCAAATGAAAAAGGTGTAGTTAAATTTTGCATTAAAGCCATGCGATATAGCTTCGCAAAACTGTGAGCCCATCCCAATATCCTCTCATTTGCATCGCATCATGAATTATGGTGCTTTCGCACGCATTAATGGCATTTTTGCATGCATTAAAGGTGTTTTTTGCATGCGAAAACACCATATAGCACTTTGATAAATGACCCCCATAGATAGACAACCTTTCTGTTAGATCTCAGATATTTAAGGCAGAAATGTACACTTAGCTGTAGAAGCCCTTCTAGATAGGATAAACCTGCAAGGATAATGTCTTACATCCCTCAGTATATCCAGTTTACATCCAGCTTACATCCCCCAATATATCCAGTTTCCCTATACTGTGCAGGAAAGGCAACAGGTACAAAAGGGCTTCTATGAGGTATTAGTTTCCCTATATGACAGGTGCAATCCACTATTCTCATGTGGATTTAGTTCTTTCCAAATCCCAGGAAGTCATCTACCATGGCCATAAGGTCTGAATATTCAGTAGTGTTGTGACTCTTGGACATTGGTAACTAATGTAGTGGTCAGGTTTTATGGGTTCTACCAAAACAAAGTGGGCTCTAAGAATATGAGGGCAATTTTCAAAAGCCATTTACCATGTAAATGGCTATTTAAAGGGTTTTTAAAAAATTGCTCATGCTATGTGTGGGTAAAAGTTTGCGTGTTTTGCCACAGTACACATACTTTTCCCAGCATTGACGAGAGGTGTTCCAGGGAGTGAGTTTAGGGCAGAAAATGAAACAACACACCTAATTTAGCATTTTCAAAACTAGATGCATTATTTTTGAGGGACAATGCAGGCAGATCTCTGCAGGTATCTTTTTCCTAGGCAATTTTAAATGACAAAGTGCATGCATGCTTTCCCTTTGAGTAAGCGAACCCACAGACTTTTCCACCAAAATGCAGAATTTTGAGAATCTCCTTCTATTTGTACAGACAAGATGCCCAAGATGGTGGGTTCATAGATACGAATTATAGTAATACACTTCGTCTCTACTGTTTTTGGCAAAAGTGATTTCAGTTTTTTGTCTGTTACTCCTGCTTGTTGAGTCTTAACCCATCAATAAGTGGTTTAAATCCCTCTGCCATAATGTGTTAAAAATCATAAAGAAATGTCTCACTTGGAAATTTTTAGTGAAAACAAAACATTATTGTATCATAGCTCATTCCTATGCATACCACAAGAAAGCTTAAAGCTAAGGGTTCCCAAACAAATGAAAGAGAGCTTGTTAAATATGTACCTTTGAAGGTGCTCTACAATATTTTCAAAAGCATTCTTTGAAGCTACAATGACAGCAAAGAATTTCTGGAATGTTTACATGAAATTTAGAAAAGTACATCTACCAATAAAGGGCTTGATTTACTAAGGCTTTTATCCCATTATGTGTCTATGGGAAAAATGCTTTGTAAATGAGGCCCAAAGTTACTTATTGCGCCAGTGGGCTAAGAGAAAATTAAAACTTTTCCTGAGGGTGGGAGTCAACTAACTGGAATTCAGTTGTTGTGTTTGGTGTTACTAAAAATTAGTACTTTTAAAGAGTTTGAATTAATCCAACATAATGTACCAGAAATAACATTTTCTGACCCATAAGAACATAAGAACATGCTATACTGGGTCAGACCAAGGGTCCATCAAGCCCAGCATCCTGTTTCCAACAGTGGCCAATCCAGGCCATAAGAACCTGGCAAGTACCCAAAAACTAAGTCTATTCCATGTTACCATTGCTAGTTATAGCAGTGACCCAAATCAACACTAGGCGTAGCTGCTTATTAGTCAGGCATCAAGTCAATATTCAGGATGCCATCCTTCTCCATCTCCTTTAGGACATAAGAATGTAAGAATAAGAAATGCCATGCTGGGACAGACCGAGGGCCAATGCAAGTTAATAGGAATTACCCAGCAGATCTCAAAGAGTAGATCCATTTCTTGTTGCTCATGCCCAGGGATTAGTAATAGCTTTCCACATTTCCAGCAGTCAAAAAAGCAAATAGAATGTTAGGAATTATTAGGAAGGGAATGGTTAATAGAACGGAAAATGTCATAATGCCTCTATATCGCTCCATGGTGAGACCACACCTTGAATACTGTGTACAATTCTGGTCGCCGCATCTCAAAAAAGATATAGTTGCGATGAAGAAGGGCAACCAAAATGATAAAGGGGATGGAACAGCTTCCCTATGAGAAAAGGCTGTAGAGGTTAGGGCTGTTCAGCTTGGAGAAGAGACGGCTGAGGGGGGATATGATAGAGGTCTTTAAGATCATGAGAGGTCTTGAACGAGTAGATGTGACTCCGTTATTTTCACTTTCGAATAATAGAAGGACTAGGGGGCATTCCATGAAGTTAGCAAGTAGCACATTTAAGACTATTCGGAGAAAATTCTTTTTCACTCAACGCACAATAAAGCTCTGGAATTTGTTGCCAGAGGATGTGGTTAGTGCAGTTAGTGTAGCTGGGTTCAAAAAAGGTTTGGATAAGTTCTTGGAGGAGAAGTCCATTAATGGCTATTAATCAAAGTTACTTAGGGAATAGCCACTGCTATTTATTGCATCAGTAGCATGGGATCTTCTTAGTGTTTGGGTAATTGCCAGGTTCTTGTGGCCTGATTTTGGCCTCTGTTGGAAACAGGATGCTGGGCTTGATGGACCCTTGGTCTGACCCAGCATGGCAATTTCTTATGTTCTTATGTTATGTTCTTACCTGGCTAATAATTATTTATGGATTTTTCTTCCAGAAACTTGTCCATACCTCTTTTAAACCTAGGTATGCTAGTTGCCTTGACCACGTCCTCCAGCAGCAAATTCCACAACTTAATTGTGTGTTGAGTGAAAACATAATTTCTCCATCTACCAGCTTATTTCATGGAATGTCCCATAGTCTTTGTACTAAATGAAAGAGTAAATAACCATTACCTATTTACCTGCCTCCATAGCATGCAAATTTTATCTCATGCATATTCGTTGTAGATGTCCTGAAAACCTGACTGGATGGGGGTCCTCCTGGACAGGTATGGGAACCAATGGTATAGGTTATTGTTAAGAACAAAATTACTAAACATATGGCTATAAGGGGGTGTCAAAATGTGTCCCTTACTAGCAGCATTGCTTTTTATTTTTATTGCAGCAGTGACCTTAACTGGCCTTCTATGCCAGCAGTGCAAGTCAGAGATTTCATCAGATCCTTCTCTGGAGCATTTTTTACATTATATTAACTACCCTCCAGTCCTCAGGTATAGAGACAGATTGGAATGGTAAGTTACATATTACAAGAAGCAGGTCTGTAATTTTATATTTGATTTCCTTTAGAATCCTGAGGTGAATACCATCAGATCCAAGTGATTTGCTACTGTTGAGTTTGACAGTTTGATCAAGCACCTTTTATACTGATTTTATTTCAGTTCCTCCAAATAATCACCTACAAAGAATGGTTCCAGTCTTCAACATCCTTTTCAGTAAAGATCAAAGCAAAGAATTAATTGAGTTTTTCAGCTTTTGTCTTATCTGCCTTCAGTGAGATTTTTACCCCATGGTCATCTGATGGAACAACTTATTCCCTCATATATATACTGTTTTGAATATACTCATAGGTGGCTCAAGACAATCTGCTGTCTGAGATGAGGAATAGTTGGCGCCCCCCCCCCCCCCCCCTCCCAGGCACAGCATAGGTCAAATTAATGAGAGGGCCAAAGGGAGGGTCCCCCCCTGTAGTATGCCCTTTTAGTGATTTGAAATGCTGGGGAAGAAGGGGAAAGCAGGGCTCAGTGTTCCCAGAGGAGTGCCAGATAAAAGTGTCGGTGATAGGTTTACCAGGTCCCTAGAAATATTATCACACTCCCAGGAACACGAGTACCAACTGCCGCTCTCTCAGGGCAGATGCAAGGTATTAGGAGTCCTAGGAAAACCTTACAACCATGTGCCACCACCCCCACTCTCCCACCCCCAACACACACACACACACACACAATTTAAAATTACGCATTTATTTCAAAATGTCATATTAACCACTTCTTCAACCCAAAAAGGGAGATTTTACATGACAAAGGGCATTCAAAGTACATTCTTCTGAGATAAAAATATAACTTATAACATGGATATTATATTTCTGTGCACTGCAGAAAACTCTGCAAAAAATACATTTGGAACCCATATGGTATTAGGCCTACTTGAAAAGCGTATTGGATGTAGACTAGACCTCACAGAGCCATGAGAAAACTTATTTACGATTACAATATTATGAACCTCCCATACCAAAACAGCACTAAATGCCAGCATTCAAACAGTAACAGCCCTACCTATGTAAGGCAATACTGCAAATATTATAACAGGTCCTTCAACTCCAATTCACCGCCTATTAGGAAAACAAAATAAGCCAGGCTGCTAAAGATCTACACAAACTACACGCTAGCAGAATACCTCACCTTGGTAACATAATAGAATGCAAATAGACTCTCACCAAATAAAATAAACTAACTATAAAAGTATAAATAGAAACAGATAGACAAAAATTGAATTGGACACCACAAGCTAGAATCTGTATGCATTGTAGCAATGGGGGGAAAAAAAACTTCAGTATTCCTTATTAAACATCAAGAAATATAAAACATCAACCATACCAATAAAAAGAATAAATATGTCAAATCAGCTGATGAATAGTAAAATATACAAGAATAAAAAATGCATGCAAAAATTACAAAAAATTTACCCAAGACCAATAAAATATTTCAAAACAGCAGACTCATCAAATAATATCCAATTATGTAAAACTAATAGGGATGAAAAAAACTCCTCTGCTCTCCATACCTGGGAACCTTTGATTACCAGCCACCCGAAGATTGTCTTGGATTAGTGGGTGAGGGGGAGAGAGATGAGGAGGGTGCACAAACTTTATCCTCTCTCTGTCTCTCATATACACACTCTAACAAATGTTAATTCTCTCTCACACACACACTGTATCACACATGTTCATTCTCATGCACATGAATATTTACTGATTCATTCCCCATCATACACATCCACAAGCCCTCACACACTCTCTCCCACACACATACACAAGCATCTCTCTCATACATCATTCAGCTGTACTCATTGCAGAATGATAAATCCCCCTAAGTGTGCGGCGTGGGTGAAATCACACCGTCACGATGCAGCCGGCTGCACAATATCGCCCCCGCCCCTTTTTTTTCCCAGGCTATCATTCTGCTGTGCTCATCACAGAATGATAAATCCCCCTATCAGTTTGTACTTGAGGCAACAGAGGGTAGACTGAGTTGCCCAAGGTCACAAGGAGTGGCAGTAGGATTTGAATGCTGGTTTCCCTGGTTTGTAGTGCGCTGCTCTAACCACTAGGCTACTCCTCCACTCCACTGGCAAGTTCTATGTGTTTCAAAAGCTATTTAGATGGAAGACTGAAAAGTTCTCCATCTAAATGGCTACCCGGCTAAATTGAAAGCTGCATGTGGCTAAATTCTCACCACATAATAAATTAAGCGGCTAGAATTTACTGCATAAGTTCTGGGGGGCAGAAGGTAGGCGTTTCCGGGTGGAGCAGAGATAGCCCATAAGTTACGTGACTAACGCTGGTCGGGCCGTAGGGTTGTCTTAAAGTTAGCCAGTTAGACATAATTGGCTAACTTTAAGATAGCCGGGTATATTCAGTGGCGTGACCACTGCTAGTTAGCCAGATATGTTTATCCGGCTAACTAGCCAAGCCACACAATGGCTGAAAATGGACCTTGATGTATTTTTTGGCTTTAATAGCTTTTTTCAAGTATGATTTAGCCATTGTGGCAGACATCCATTCTTCTTTTGAACTTTTTAATTTATGGAAAACATTTTATCTGGGCTTTCAAGATGGAACTTTTATTTATTTACTTATTATATTTTTGAGACATTTATCTGGTCAAAGACTCCAGGCAGGTTGCAGGTGTCATAAAAATATTATAAATGCAGAGTAGAAAGCAAATAATGAAAGAAAAGAAATACATAGGCATCTAATACAATGAAATTATCAACAAAATATAAACTATCGTATATACTCATCGTTAATATAAACTATCGCATTTACTCGTGTATAAGTTGATCTCATATATAAGTCGCTGATATTTTTTGGGCCCCAAAATCAAGAATGTTCTGTAACCCTGGATAAGTTGAGAGTAATACCTAGGGAGCTCATGAAATGGTGAAATCATACTAAAAAACAAACTGGTAACTAAAGAAAATTGCTTTTATTTATTTTTTAAAAGAAGAATAAAGGGGCGGATTTTAAAAGGAGCGCGAAGAGCCTACTTTTGTTTGCGCTCCAGGCGCAATTTTAGTAGATTTTAGTAGATACGCGCGGAGCCGCGCATATCTGCTAAAAACCTGGATCGGCGCGCGCAAGGCTATGGATTTTGTATAGCCGGCGCGCGCCAAGCCGCGCAGCCTACCCCCGTTCCCTCCGAGGCCGCTCCGAAATCGGAGCGACCTCGGAGGGAACTTTCCTTTGCCCTCCCCTCACCTTCCCCTCCCTTCCCCTACCTAACCCACCCACCTGGCCCTGTCTAAACCCCCCCCTTACCTTTGTCGGGGGATTTACGCCTCCCTCTGGGAGGCGTAAATCCCCGCGTGCCAGCGGGCCTCTTGCGCGCCGGGCCGCGACCTGGGGGCGGGTACGGAGGGCGCGGCCACGCCCCTGGACCGCCCCAGGCCGTAGCCACGCCCCCGTACCCGCCCCCAAAACGCTGCCGACACGCCCCCGAAACGCCGCGACGACCGGGCCCGCCCCCGACACGCCCCCCTCGAAGAACCCCGGGACTTACGCGAGTCCCGGGGCTCTGCGCGCGCCGGTAGGCCTATGTAAAATAAGCTTCCTGGCGCGCAGGGCCCTGCTCGCCTAAATCCGCCCGGTTTTGGGCGGATTTAGGCGAGCAGGGCTCTGAAAATCCGCCCCAAAGTGTCTCATAAGAAACATTATCATTTAACAACTTAAGAAAATCTCTTTGATTTACTGGTAGTTATTAAGGGACGGATTTTAAAAGGAGCGCGAATAGCCTACTTTTGTTTGCGTTCCAGGCGCAAACAAAAGTACGCTGGATTTTAGTAGATACGCGCGGAGCCGCACGTATCTGCTAAAAACCTGGATCGGCGCGCGCAAGGCTATGGATTTTGTATAGCCGGCGCGCGCCGAGCCGCGCAGCCTACCCCCGTTCCCTCCGAGGCCGCTCCGAAATCGGAGCGGCCTCGGAGGGAACTTTCCTTTGCCCTCCCCTCACCTTCCCCTCCCTTCCCCTACCTAACCCACCCGCCCGGCCCTGTCTAAACCCCCCCTTACCTTTGTCGGGGGATTTACACCTCCCGGAGGGAGGCGTAAATCCCCCTCCCTTCCCCTACCTAACCCACCCACCCGGCCCTGTCTAAACCCCCCCTTACCTTTGTCGGGGGATTTACGCCTCCCGGAGGGAGGCGTAAATCCCCGCGCGCCAGCGGGCCTCTTGCACGCCGGGCCGCGACCTGGGGGCGGGTACGGAGGGCGCGGCCACGCCCCCGGACCGCCCCGGGCCGTAGCCACGCCCCCGTACCCGCCCCCAAAACACTGCCGACACGCCCCCGAAACGCCGCGACGACCGGGCCCGCCCCCGACACGCCCCCCTCGGAGAACCCCGGGACTTACGCGAGTCCCGGGGCTCTGCGCGCGCCGGTAGGCCTATGTAAAATAGGCTTCCCGGCGCGCAGGGCCCTGCTCGCCTAAATCCGCCCGGTTTTGGGCGGATTTAGGCGAGCAGGGCTCTGAAAATCCGCCCCTAAATGAAGAATAAAGGGCCTCATTCAAATCCTTTCAAGTCCGAATAAATCATGGAACTGGTCTTTGTTGATGCCATCAGCATAAATGTTGTCTTTGCTGTCTCCATCTGTTGAATTATCATCTGATGCTGATTCATCTTTGTCTTCATAGATGGCATGGTCTTCTGACCCATCCATAGCATTCTTATTGCCACCTTTCAGGAATGACTTCTTGACCATTTCTGGTGGGATTGATTCCCAGGCATCCCTTACCCATTTCACTACCAAATCAATGTCTGGTTTCATCAGGTTCCCTCCTTTCGTTAACTTTGCTTGACAAGAACACATCCATTGTTGCCACATATGCTGCAATTGGTCCTTGAAAGGTTTTTTAGACAGACATCAAACAGCTGGAGCATAGACCTCAGACTTCCTGGAATCATTGCTAATGTGGTTGCCATTTTCTTTGCATCATCCTTCACATCCTCTGTTATGTGTGCCTGAAACACATCCCACACCCACCAATAGTGTTGGTCGTTTTCTTAGCCCTGTGCCTGCCTACTCCACACATCGCACAGCCACCATTTTATTCCCTCCTGATCCATCCAGCCTTTAGGATGAACCTGAACAGTTTCGCCTGCTGGAAATTTGAGGTTCTTGGGCTTTGTTTTCCTCTTGAATATTACCACCAGATGCAGTTTTGTGCCATCTGCCAGGCAAGACAGGACCACAGAGAAATGGGTCTTTTCATGACCAGATGTTTTTGCAAGTACGGTCTTCTCACCAACGCCAGCTATGGTGTGATTGCCAGGCATATCAAATGTCATCGGCATTTCATATTGAAATGATTCTTTATTCGCTGCTGAATAATGAATTTGTGGAATGAACAGATATTTTCATCAAGCTCTTTAGGCAGTTTCTGTTCTGTCTTCGCCTGCCCCAGTCCTTGCCTGCCTGATCTGCTCTTGCCCTGCGTATCTGCCTCAGCCCCATCCGTTCCTCTTCTTCTCCCTTGGACAGATATCTGGTTTGCCTCTGCCTGGACTCTGGATATGCCTGACTACTGCCTGCCTCGACACATCTATTCGCCACCTGTCTATGACATTTGCCTGGCCTCAGACCACATCTCCAGTCATCAGCAGAGACCCTCCCCTAAGTCATGCATCCCCGGCACCCAAAAGCTTAACCCAAAGGGAACAACGGCTGGTATAGGTGAAGGTCCTGTTCGGTTTCAGCTTCATCTGTATCTGCCTGCTGATGGTGAGAACCTGCAGGTAGAGTCAATCTCGCCTCAGCCCAAGGGTGCACAGACACAACAGTGTTGTTGAATATTTTTCCATTTACTGTTTTTTGAAAAACAAATGAAGATATTTTTTTATATCAATGATCTTTTTAAGGATGAACTAAATATTGCCCTTGTAATGCTAGGTAAATAAATGACAAACAAAAACGGTATTGTGATATGATTCAAAATATTTGCTGACCTTTTATGTATGCTGAAATGTGAGTGTAATTTTAATTATTTTTTCAAAGAATATTTTGTATATAACAAATGTTTTATGTAATAAATAATGAGAACATGAGAACATTAAATTAAGTAATAATTAAAATCAAGAATTGCTTTTTGAAAGGTAAAAAGCCTGCAAGGGGTAAAAGGAGCACTTAGAGATGACAAAGCCAAAGCAGAGAAGCTAAATTAATTCTTTGCTTCAGTATTCACTGAAGAAGATGTAAGAGATATACCCATACCAGAAATGATATTCAAAGGTGATGATTCAGAGGAACTGAAACAAATTTCAGTGAACCAGGAAGATGTACTAGGGCAAATTGACAAACTAAAGAGTAGCAAATCACCTGAACCAGATGGTATACATCCCAGAGTGCTGAAAGAACTGAGAAATGAAATTGCGGACCTGCTACTGGAAATTTGTAAACTATCAATAACATCATCTATGGTACATGAAGACTGGATACTTTCCAATATAACGCCAATTTTTAAAAAGGGATCAAGGGGTGATCCAGGAAATTACAGACCAGTGAGTCTGACGTCTGTGCCAGGCAAAATGGTAGAAACTATCATAAAGAACAAAATTGCTGAATATATAGATAAGCATAGTTTAGTGCAGTGGTTCTCAACCCTGTCCTGGGGACCCCCCCAGCCAGTCGGTTTTCAGGATATCCACAATGAATATACATGAGAGAAAATTTGCGTATACTGCCTCCATAACATGCACATTTTCTCTCATGCATATTCATTGTAGATATCCTGAAAACCCGACTCGCTGGGGGGGTCCCCAGGACAGGGTTGAGAACCACTGGTTTAGTGGAATAAAGGCAACATGGATTTAAGCAAGGGAAGTCTTGCCTTACAAATTTGCTACATTTTTTTGAGGGCGTAAATAAACATGTGGATAAAGGTGAGCTAGTTGATATAGTATATCTGAATTCCAAGAAAGCATTTGACAAAGTCCCTCATGAGAACCTTCTTAGGAAATTAGAAAGTCATGGGATAGGTAGCAAATTCCTGTTGTGGATTGCCAAGTGGTTAAAAGATAGAAAACCAAGAGTATGGCTAAATGGTAAATTTTCCCAATGGGAAAAAGTGAATAGTGGAGAGTGCCAGGGATCTGTTCTGGGACTGATGTTTTTTAATATATTTGTTAATGATCTGGAAATGGGAACAACAAGTAAGGTGATCAAATCTGATGATGACACAAAATTATTCAAAGTTGTCAAATCACAAGAGGATTGTGAGAAATTGCAAGAGGACATTGCAAAACTGGGAGACTGGGCATGCAAATGGAAAATTAAATTTAATGTAGCCAAGTGCAAAGTGAGCACTTAGAGAAGAGTAACCCAAATTATAGCTACAAAATGCAAGGCTCCACATTAGGAGCTATCAATCAGGAAAAGGATCTAGGTGTCATCGTTAAAAATATGTTGAGATCTTCTGCTCAGTTTGCAGCAGCAGCCAAGAAAGCAAATAGAATGTTAGGGATTATTATAAAAGGAATGGAGAATAAACCAGAGAATATCAAAATGCCTCTGTATTGCTCCATGGTGTGACCTCATCTTGAGTATTGTGTTTATTTCTGGTCACCATATCTCAAGAAAGATATAGCAGAATTAGAAAAGGTACAGAGAAGGGCAACCAAGAGATAAAGGGGATGGAACAATTCCCCTATGAAGAAAGGCTAAAGAGGTTAGAACTCTTCAGCTTGAAGAAGAGATGGCTGAGAGGAGATATTATAGAGGTCAATGAAAATAATGGGGCGGATTTTCAGAGCCCTGCTCGCCTAAATCCGCCCAAATCCGGGCGGATTTAGGCGAGCAGGGCCCTGCGCGCTGGTGAGCCTATTTACATAGCCCTACCGGCGCGCGCAGAGCCCCGGGACTCGCGTAAGTCCCGGGGTTCTCCGAGGGGGGTGTGTCGGGGGCGTGTCGGGGGGGCGGACCTGGTCGTCGCAGCGTTTAGGGGGCGTGCCGGCAGCATTTTGGGGGCGGGTACGGGGGCATGGCTACGGCCCGGGCGGTCTGGGGGCGTGGCCGCGCCCTCCGTACCCGCCCCCAGGTCGCGTCCCGGCGCGCAAGAGGCCCACTGGCGCGCGGGGATTTACGCCTCCCTCTGGGAGGCGTAAATCCCCCGACAAAGGTAAGGGGGGGGCTTAGACAGGGCCGGGTGGGTGAGTTAGGTAGGGGAAGGGAGGGGAAGGTGAGGGGAGGGAACGGGGGTAGGCTGCGCGGCTCGGCGCGCGCCGGCTATACAAAATCAATAGCCTTGCGCGCACCAATCCAGGTTTTTAGCAGATACGCGCAGCTCCGCGCGTATCTACTAAAATCCAGCTTACTTTTGCTTGCGCCTGATGCGCCAGCAAAAGTAGGCCAATTCGCGCTATTTGAAAATCTACCCCACTGAGTGGAATGGAACGAGTAAAAGTTAATCAGATGTTTACTCTTTCAAAAAGTACTAAGACCAGGGAACACACAATGAAGTTACTGGGTAATACATTTAAAACTAATAACAGAAAATATATTTTTTTACTCAATGCATAATTAACCTCTGGAATTTGTTGCCAGAGGATGTGGTGAAAGCTATTAGTATAGCTGCATTTAAAAACTGGTTGGACAAGTTCCTGGAAGAAAAGTCCATTAATAATTATTAAGGTAGAGTTGCAGAAATCCACTGCTTATTCTTGGGATAAGCAGTTAGGAATCCATCTACCCCTTTGGGATCCTGCCCAGTACTTGTGCCCTGGCTTGGCCACTGTTGGAAATAGGAAACTGGGCTTGATGGACCCTTGTCTCTCCCAATATGGCAAGCCTTATGTTCTTATGTTAATTGATGTCTACACACCTGCAGTGCTCTCAGCCCCTTCAGCCAGGGGATGCTCAAGGCAATCTGCTGCCGGAGGCGAGGGTGTGCCCATTTCCCCTCCCTCTCCCCATCACCAAGGTACAACACAGGTCAAATCACTGAGGAGACCAAGATGGAAGTTCCCACTTGGAGTCAAGCCCTTTCATGATTCCAGAAACTGCACTGCTCTCTGTTTTAGTAGCAATTCCATTAATTTGCTCACCAGAGAGGTCAAACTAACTGGCCGTGAATTCCCAGCCTCCTCCTTACTTTCACTTTTATGAATAGGAACTACATCGCCCATCTTCTGGAGCTACTTCCAACAATGGTGGGGGAGAACAGACTGACTATGTGCAAAGGTAGGAAGATCAAATACTGTGAGAATGTATAGCTGTTACACGTCTCATCCGCGCTAGGCCCACGCCCGGGCCTACTCACCTTGCTCCTGCGCTGTCGGGCCCCAGGCTGTCCTCTCTCGCTGCTGCTGTCAGTGCCTCCCGTCTGTGGCGCTCTGCAGCGGCGTCTCCCAGGCCCTCCACTTCAGGCCTAACTCTACGCCGGGGTGCGGCATCCTCTCCGGCACCGGCCCTGCCCCTAGGCGCGTGCGCGTGGACCACCCAGCCCTTTAAAGGGCCAAGGGCAGGAACCAGCTCCGCGGCGCAGCCCGATGATGTCACGTAGACTTCATATAAAAGTGAAGCCCTGTCCCCCAGGACCTCGCCTTGGCAATCAGGTTGACACCGTGGTGTTCTTAGTTTGCCTAACTCCGTGTTCCAGTGCCTCCTTGTTCCAGCGTCTCCCTGTTCCTGAGTCTCCGTGTGTTCCTGCATCCTTCCCAGGTAGTACTCTTACGGACTGATCTCTGGTACTGACCTTTGCCTGCCTGACCATCCTCTTGCCTGCCACCTGGAACTGACCTCTGCCTGCCTGACCATTCTCTTGTCTGCCGCCTGGAACTGACCCTCGTTTGCCTTGACTTTGATTGGACTGACCTTGGTATTGACCCCTGCTTTGGCTGACCACTTCTGGACTGATGCTCTGGCTCTGACCCTTGCACTTCACTCAGACACTCTCTTCTAGCCTACTGTGACTACCAGACCAACCTGCTGGGAATCCACTCGTGGCTTCCACCCGACCAGACCCGCAGGCGCTGCCTATTTCACCTGGAGAACCTTTCTGAACTGTGACCTCCCTGAAGTCTCCGGAGCTTCCAGTTCAGATCTAGTCCATTCTATCTGCGTCAGCTGCGCACCCTTGCTCATGGTGGGCACACCCCTCCGCTACCATGAAGTTAGCATGAGGCACATTTAAAACTAATCTGAGAAAGTTCTTCTTCATTCAACGCACAATTAAACTCTGGAACTGGTTGCCAGAGGATGTGGTTAGTGCAATTAGTTTAGCTGTGTTTAAAAAAGGATTGGATAAGTTCTTGCTATTAATTAAGTTGACTTAGAAATAGCCACTGCTATTACAAGCAACGGTAACATGGAATAGATTTAGTTTTTGGGTACTTGCCAGGTTCTTATGGCCTGGATTGCCCACTGTGGGAAACAGGATGCTGGGCTTGATGGACCCTTGGTCTGACCCAGTATGACATGTTCTTATGTTCTTATGTACCTCTCCGGGAGACCTTCTGAGGCCCACCTAAGTCCAGGCGGTCTGGATACCCAAGGGTTCAACCTGCAAAAACCCTGGACTGTTATTGGTGAAGCTCCAGCTAGCCTCTGTCTCCTCGTGTGCTCCGCCTCCTGGTGGCAGGCACTCTCTGGGTCCAACCGGAGGGCCGTACCAATCCTGCACCAGGCCAAGGGTCCACCTCCAGCGCAACAATAGCTTCTGCCTTATTTCATCATGATTTATTTTTTAAAAATTTTATTTATTTAAAATCTTTTCTATACCATTGTTAAGCGGATGCCATCACAACGGTTCACAATAGGGCACAAAAACTATATGTTGTATAAAGTGTCTGGAATTCTATTTCTTAAACAGGTGCCATTAAAATAATGTAACATAATTTCACAATAAATTTTATTTGGTGGGTGTTATAAGTCATGTCCAGTTTTCTCTTACTCAGCTATAAGATATAGTACTACTTAACTCTAGTTCTTTGTTGTTTAAAAATAAAAGGAAGAATTTAGAATATATGAATTTAGAATATATGAAATAGAAATGATCCAATCCATGCTTGCGAATAATATTTCCCATTGATCCACACCTTCAGGATAGTTATCAGACCAGTTAACACTAATCCTGTTGGATAAAGAGTCTAACTTTTATAAAAAAAAAAAAACAAAAAACAATTGTTCTCCAGGTAAAAATGGACTGATTTTAGAATATTGAGGTAAAGAGTGTTTTTGTTTTTCTCACTACAATGTTCCTTTGTGAGGTCTAGAAATGGGGACAAGTTGACTGGCTGATGGCTGGTTCTTTATCATCACAAATATTCCAATGTCTCCTCCAGTATAAATATGCCTGAATGACTTTCAAGAGTTTTACTAACAATGAGGAGTTTGTTTCCCTTGGGAGTGTTGCCCTATAATCATTTTGCTGACATTTTATCATCAAGCCAGCTTCTTGTTATCCTTTCTGAGTGCTCTCTGCCAAGCCTATGACCCTCTTTACTAGAAACATAGCAAATGCCATTGCTCCTAAGAACAAAGAGTGACCAAAAACTGTGTTAAAAAAATCCCTCATGTAACACTGAAGGAGTGATGGAACTGAAATCCTGAGTCTTTCTCAGATGAAGTGGGAGGGATAGGGGAGGGAGGGGAAAGATGCAATTGTGAAAGAAACCAAAGCCAGAAATGTGGGTTCTTACGCAATAAGTAGAACATTCTTGAAGATACCTTGGCCTACAAATATTTGAAGAGTGAGGTTTTCTTTTATTTATCATTGCTAAGAAAGTAGAACCAGGAAGTGCAAAGCTTCCAAACATGTCCTCGTGCCCTCACTGCCTGTTGGGGTTTCAGGATATCCCTAATGAAAATGCACAACATAAATTTGTATATATGGGGTCTCCAATGTATACACATTTTGCTCACACAATTTTCTGTAGATATCCTGAAACCCCTCAGGATAACTTTGGGGACATCCTCAAGTACTATTATATAGCTTTTATTGTGATGCACTAAATGTACAAATTAAATATACTTAAATTAGATATAAAATAGCAAGGCTTTGATTACTAAAGGGATTCTTTCATTTATTTTATCACTAGGGAAAAAAAATAAACTTAGGACATCTAAGTCTGCATGTGCAATTCAGATGTATTTACACAGTCTCCATCAGGAAGGCATCTTTGTAATTTTATGTAAACTTCAAAGCAGGTTCAGCTAATTTTGCATATACAACTGTGAGAAATAAAGTTCAATAAAGTAGAATGGGCACACATCATAAAATATAAATCCATAAGTTAGCAGTTATAGTTTTATTTTTCTGCAATCCTGAACATATATGCAACATTGTAAAGGGTAAACACAGATAACTCACTCTTTATTACTCTTCCACTTACTCTCGTTACTCATCCATCTTTTCTCTTACTCTACTCTTCCTCTGCAGCTTGTTTTCCACCTTTCACCCTGCACAAATGTGCCTCTTTTTCTCCTCTCCCCTCCGTCTCAGAGCATCTCCTTCCCTCCTAATTTTTTTCTCTTTTCCTTCCCTTCCCGCAATCTCTCCTCCTTCATCTGCCCTCTGTCCCATCTATCCACTCTCACCACCTTCCCTCCTTCTCCCTTCATTCTGATCCATTTCATCCATCCCAATACCTCACTCCCTCCTTTTTATCTATGCCCCCCCCCCCCATACTATAGCCTCTTACAGTTCATTCACTGTAGATTCACTGAAGATTATCCATCCATGGATAATCTTCCTCATAACAACCGACCTCCTTAGCACTTATTGTGCTGGCATTGCATAGCTCTGTGTTTACTGGTCTGTGATCACTTTTGTGCTGTTTGTAATTCAGTGTTCTCTGCAGGAATGCAGAGAAATAGTCAATGCCAAGTGGTATATAGGAGCCAGCACAATTGGCCCATATTTGTAAGGAAACAGTGGCATGCCCCTGGCATAAAAAGGGGGTACCAGGGTGGTAGAATGGGAGCTTATGCAGGGATGGAGTAGTATTTGGTGGTTTGTGAAAGGTGGAAGAGACTGAAACAGTGGAATTTATCGGAAGGAGGTTAAGAGTGGATTGATGCAGTGGGGTAGGTGCTGAAATGATGTGGGATATGTGGTTGGTGATTAGTAACAGAAAGATGAAGCTGGATGACTTGTGGAAAGCAGGTGGCTCTTTATTTTCAACAATGTTGAAAATAAATTCCGTGGAAGCTTTGGATTCTGCGATATATGCTGCGGCTGTGGAGTCATGGAGAACTGGGTGTGTCCTGTGTAATAAACACCATGCAGATCTAATAAACATGAGAGAGCCCTGCCATGAATGTCTTTCACTTTAAATCACAGATGTTACATTTGGCAGCTCACGGGACTGCCCCAGGAGCCACCAAACTCACTCCAGCTGCCCAACGCTGGGGATTTTGTATTGGGCCTCATGTCAGGCTCCTGCAGTGCCTAACTACTTTTTCCAATAAACAGAACTGGCCTTAAGTTCTTGAAGATCATGGGTTCCATCTGATATTTTATACTTGTATAAGGTCAATTATCCCCCACTAGTTTAGAAACTAGCTAAGGATTTGAATGCTGGAAATGAATCCCATTATCATTGCTTGGTAGGGTAAACCTGGTTAAAATGATGGTACTCCCTCAACTCTATATTTATTCAGCACTTACCCTGTGATATCCCCAAATCAATCTTTCATTATTTACCAGAGAAATCTCCTTTTTTTTGGGGGGGGGGGAAAGGTGCCTCGTATCAGTTTTGAGACCCTCACCATGTCTAAAGATTGTGGATGATTGGAACTACCTAATTAATATTATTTCTTTTTAGCTGCTAGGATGGAGGGAAAGGATCAGGGTCGCCAGGTGCCAAACCTTTTTGAGCTCAATCAGTCACCAAATCTAGCCCAAAAGTAGCCCAAAACTCAAAAGTTGCAAAAACAATTTTTATTATACATGATTTTACACAAATCCCTGCATTGCATGCAGACAAATTTGCAAAATTAATTATGTATATAAAAAAGTTTAAAAATATTGCTAGAAAACTTTAAAAATCAAGGTTGTCGTGTTCGGTGTTGCCATAACATAAGGTTCATGTTGCGCTGGAGGTGGACCCTTGGCCTGGTGCAGGATTGGTACGGCCCTCAGGGAGGTCCCAGAGGGCACCTGCCGCCAGGAAGCGGAGCACACGAGGAGACAGAGGCAAGCTGGAGCTTCAATAACAGTCCGGGGGTTCATGGGTTGAGCCCTTGGGTTCCCGGACCGCCTGGGCTTAGGTGGGCCTCGGAAGGCATAGCAGAGAGGTGTGCCCCCCACGAGCAAGGGTTCGTGGCTAGTGGAGAACAGATGAGCTAGACCGGAACAGAGTGTACTGGAGACCACTGGAAGGGAACAGGAACTGAAGGTCCTCCGGACAGGATAGGCTGCGCCTAGTGGTCTAGCTTGTAGAAGGCGCGGGTAGCGTCAGAGCAGGCAGACCTGGTGGTCACAGGAGAAGCCAGGATATCTGTCTGAGGGTGGTCAGCCAAAGCAAGGGTCAGTTCCAGGTATCAGTCCGAGCATGGTCAAAGGCAAGCAGAGGTCAGTTCCAGGTATCAGTCTGAGCATGGTCAGTGGTAAGCAGAGGTCAGTTCCAGGCAGTGGTCCAAACGTGATCAGTGGCAAACAGAGGTCAATACCGGGTATCAGTCCAAATGTGGTCAGAGGCAAGCCGAGGTCAGTACCTTGAATCAGCCTGAGAAGGTACAATCTGGGTAGCGGAACAGGAATCAGGAACAGATGCTGACACGCAGGAAGGACCACGGAAACACAGACGCAGGAACACTGGAACAAGCACAGGAGCACAGGAATGCAGGAGCACTGGAACAAGGACTGGAACACAGGAACGCAGTGAAACAAGCACAGGATCAAGGAAGCAGGAACATAGGACGGCAACTAGCTTCACATAAATGTGACGACCCGTTTGCCAAGGCGAAGAACTGTGGAAAGGGCCTCGCCTTTTAAGCGGTGCTCAAGTGACATCATCGGGAGGCATCCAGCCCGAGATTCCCTCCCTGGGCCCTTTAAAGGAGGGAGCACGGGCCGCGCGCGCGCCTAGGGGTGGGGCCAAGGACATGGAGCCCCAAAGGGAGCTCCGCTGTGAGGCCTGCGAAGACGGAGGTGAGCGGGGAAGGCACAGAGGACTCCGTGAGCTGGCTGCAGCAGCGAGAGGGGAGTGCCCGGAGCTCATGGAGGGAAACGCGATGTGAGCAGGCCCGGTCGCGGCATCAGCTCGGCCGGGACGTGCAACATTTCATCTCAGAGCTATGCAGAGTTGCACTATTCAAGAGGTATTAGAAGCAAATCCAAGTTGGGGACTAGATCCCCCCCCTAGGGCAATAAATATTCTTGCACCAGCCCTGCTGATCTCTGCACATTCGGTGCAATATTTTAAAAGCAAGCACAAGACATAGTTTAAAAAATGTATGCATTGTGCAGATGGTGAATTCTCACACACAGATTGGGTTTGAAAACTGGCCATAAAACCAAAATTCTTTATGTCTTCACTCTCTCAATCATCTTCTCCCTCTTTTTTTTTGCTAAACAAATAGAAAACCTCCTCCCTTCACTGTGCAGTGCACTTCAGCTCATCTCCTTGCTGAGTGGGGAAAGTATTAGTAACACTGCTGTTCCAGCCCTGCTCAGGGGTGGTAAAACAAGCAGCTTTCTTTTTTTCAAGCCCCGCAGGGTAGAAATGAGGTGGCAGAGCAAAGAAAGCAGTTTGTCAGGAAGAGACAACAAATCACCACTAGAAATGTGCCTTCCAGCTATCGCAGCACTGACCGCTCTGCCACACCAACGTCGCATCCTGCTAGATTCGGTTTGAATACAGCAGCTTCGGTATTAGGATCCTTTATTTCTCCCAAGTCAACTTGATTTCTCCTGCTTCGTCCCTGGGTTGACACTGCCATTCCCTTTAACTCTGGCAATTTCCTAGCTTCTCTATATATCAGTGTGTGGGGTAGAAATATCCCATAACAGAGGCAATTCTTCTTCTTGTTTTATGGCATTACCCTTTAACAGCTCATACATCCTGCATAGAATGTAGAAAATAAATAATAAAAATAGAGAGCACTAGGCATGTGACTTTATCAAAGGTATTTAATAACAATCTTCATACTGGGCAAGAAGCCCAGGGTTCCCAAGATAAAAATGTCAGTTAAAATAAGAAAAAAAACACACCTAAAGTTGCATGGTGAACCTTTGAGCCATCCAGTTAGCTCTTCCAGGAAAATATGAATCACAAGCGCTCAAGCTTGTTCTCATCCCTTTCGACACCCTGCTATCATTGCCTGTCCCCCATGCAGTAGCTTGGCACACATTAGCAAAAGGCAAGTG
This sequence comes from Rhinatrema bivittatum, assembly GCF_901001135.1. NCBI lineage: Eukaryota > Metazoa > Chordata > Amphibia > Gymnophiona > Rhinatrematidae > Rhinatrema > Rhinatrema bivittatum. The sequence continues at coordinate 182,085,260 of NC_042615.1, forward strand.
CTTTCAGCTTTAAGGCCATAAGCCCTACCCACTCTGCTCCCCCTTCTGGCAAGACGGCCAAAAAAAATGCATGTGCCAAAAAAAAAAGAAAAAAACTTTCCCGCATACACTCAGAAAAAAGTAGCCCAATTGGGCATGAAAACCACCAATCTGGCGAGACTGGAGAAGATGAATGCTCATAGTAGACTTTGGAGGGCTCACAGGCTATGGGACATAATTTTTAGTATCTTTAATTACGTATTCAGCGACAACCCTGAAAAATGAGACCGCTTTTAAAATGTTGAGCGGATATAGGCTGGGTAAGCTCCCGATGAAATAAATCTGATGGGAGACACCACGCTGGGACAAGCAAGATTTTCATATGCTCCCTGTGTAGAATATCGACGGGAGATATTGGAAGTAAATAATGTCACGCTCCTGATGAAGCAGTAGCGAAACATCGGCCGGGTGTCGAGGTTATTTAACAAATATTCTTGTCCTTTGTTTATTGAAAATCACATTCTTTGGCTTTGAAAATAATTTTTTGGACTGAGTCAAATGGAAACAATTGTGTCTCTGGATTGAGATAACTGGATACAATTGCCTTGGATTTAAAAAACATTTTTAAGTAACATTTATAAAAAACTATTTAAAAACAAAAATAATTGAAAAAAATTGTAAAAATTAATTGAAAAAGGTTGACTGTAAATGACGAGAAGTCCGGACAACCCCTGTTGAATCATTCAAGGGGTGTCGTCAGGCTTGCCGATACGGTCAGTCTTATTCTACAAAAAAAATTTTTGAGCACAATTTTGTGATAAAAAATTTTTTTGGTTCTTCTTTTTTCCTTGTTTCTATGTTTTTATTTGACATGCTCCTCTGTAGACAACTAGAATTTATGTTTGTTTACATTAAAATGTTAAATAAAGAATTTAAAAAAAAAAAAGATCAGTACGACATCTAGAAAGACATTGTTATGCGTCCCGTCCGCGGTAGGCCAGGGTCCGGGCCTACTCACCCCAGGAACCCAGCTGCCAGTCTTGGATCACCTTCGCTCGCGGTGGTAGGCAGCCACCACCGCCCTCGAGCACCTGCAGCCTCCTCTGCCGCTTCTGACTCCTCTGCAGTTCCTCCCTGCACCTGGTGGGCCTTCCCACATGGGCCGCAGAGAGACGCTGCCGTCCTGCCTCCTCTGGGCCCTGGCTTAGGCTCACGCATGCATGACTCCCAATCTTTTAAAGGGGCTGCGGTGGGAAAATAGCCCACGGCCCCAGATGATGACATCACTGGGCCTTAGTATATAAGGCAGGGCCCAGCCACTTGTTCCCTGCCTTGGCAACAGGTCTCCACGATTGCTCATGTGCTCGTTGCCCATCGTTCCTGGTTCCTGCTCCTGACTCAGATCCTGGTTCCTGCTCTTGATTGCTCCTTCGTCTCCTCCTTGTTCCCTTGGACTGATCATCTGGCTTTTGACCCCTGCTTCGTTGGACTACACTTGGACTGATCTTCTGGCTTTGAACCTTGCTTTGTTGGACTATGCTTGGACTGATCTTCTGGCTTTGACCCCTGCCTCGTTGGACTACGCTTGGACTGATCTTCTGGCTTTGACCTTTGCTTTGCTTCCTGGTACCTCGCTTGCTCAGTCGCCTACCCCAACTCCAGCTTGCCTTGATCTTGCCTACAGTATCCCTCGGACTTGGCCTTTCAGGCTTTGGCCTACCACTACCTGGGTGCCTCCTGTCATGTCCTGTTCCTGTCAGCGTCTGTATCTCTGGATCCCTGCCTCATCCGGACCAACATGAGTCCTCTGATACCTCTGCTGGTCCTCGGCAAATCCTTGCTTTCCATCTACTGGGAGTCATCACATGGAGGCCTGCCTAAGACCAGTCGGCCCCGGCACCCAAGGGCTCAGCCTACAGGGAACTAGGGCTGATATTGGAGAAGCTCTAGTTGGCCTCCGTCTCCTAGTCAGCTCTGCCTACGCATAGCATTAACCCCACCTCAGGCCAAGGGGTTAATGCTATGCGCAACAGACATTGGTTGACTAGTGGAGGTCCTTTTTATAAAAAGAGCTGGAGGACTGCTTTAAACCATTATTCAGCCAAGACCTTGAAAACTAAAAGAATCTTACTATAACAGGCAGATTACTTTAACTAACAATAATTCTCATAACTTGTTTTCTGTAGTGAAAGGTTGCTTGGCCATGAAGTTATACCTATTGAAGATTATAGTATGCCTGATTGTTAACTTTTTGCTTCTTATTTTCAATGAAAGATGACTGAGCTGTGGGCTAGTCTGATTTCTTTGGATAGCAAAGCCTCCTTCTTTAATAAGGAGATTACGATGGCTTCCCCTGTAAAAGGTTTAGTAATGTATGCTTTGGAAGATTTTGAGGAAGTTTCTATGGAGGTACATTTCAAACTGGTACGCATGCGCACGGTTGTATGCATACGTTGGCTGGTACCAGGGCATGGACATTTTATAACATATGTGCACATGATAGCCTGGCCGTGTGCACATGTGAGCCAAATTTTAAATGAGCATGTACATGTGCGCGCAAATGCTGCTTCTACCTCATAAATCTGGGGATTTTAAAAGGGGCACATGCCGACACTATTTCCAGTTTAACCAGTTTATCCCCAGTTTACCCAGTTAGGAGATACATCCTCCAAACCCCCGACCCTTAAACCCTGCAGATCTTCCTATTTTTCTTTGTTTTTAAGTTACACATCATCCATAGCAGAAGTAAAGTTATGCGGCAGGGCGCCTATGCGCACACCAGATCTCGTATTTACATGCACATCTTTGGTTCATGCCCCAAAACGCTCATGACCCACCCAGACCATGCCCAAGCCCCACCCCTTTTTTAAAACATCTGTGATGTGCATGCTGCAGGAGATACACGCGTATCTTGGCGGCTTTTAAAATCCACTCAATGCACGTGAGCCTGGCATTCGCGTGTCTCCTAATTAATGTGTGCATCGGACTTTTAAAATTCACCTTTATGTTTGGAAGGAGTATATTGCCAGGAATGAACCTACTATGTATATCTTGATGCCTGTTCTTCCATAATGGTGAAACATTTCCCAGAGGAGGTTTTGCAACACCTGCTTACCTTGGTTAATGTTTTCCTGGAGGTTGGATGCTTACTCTTTGGGCTTAAGAATTCAATTATTACACCAATCTTGAAAAAATCTGGCCTAGATAAGAAGGAAATGTAAGAGCTATTATCCAGTAACCAATAGTCCATTTTTATTTAAGATTATTGAGAAACTAGTGACTAAGCAAATTACCTCATTTTTAGAAGAACATGGTAATCTATCTTTCAAGTGAGCTTTCAGAAAAATCATAGCACTGAGACTGTTTTTGTCTCGCATGATGACATCCTACATTGAATAGGTCAGGATCAGAAAGTATTGTTAGTTTTGCTAGATCTTTCATCAGCATTTTACCTCATTGTCTATGACATTTTGTTTGAGAGATGTCAGTTTATTGGCCTGAAAGGCTCAGTGATGCAGTGGATCTCTTCATTTCTGACAGATAATACAGTATGTTTTAAAGTGAAACAACACAAAAATGAAGAGCTCTCCTCAGATAAACTACACAATCACAAATTTACTTAATTCTAATAATGTATAAAAATGAACCCCGGCAAACCAAATTCCTAGGAATTGAAAATACATCCTTTGCTTTAATGAATTTTCAAAACACCCTTCAAATAATGTATATATTATTCTCAGAGCTAATAAAAATACTAATGGGATCCCTCATACAATCAGCATAGGGATACTATAACTTTCTCCTTTTTTGCATGTTGATAATTGTAGTCTTTGGTGCCTTTTTTGCTTTATTCTTATGCTGTGGATTTTAAAACTATTATGCTGTGTGTTTTTAAAAGTTATTCAATAAAAATATATTTCACTTCCCTGCCGTGTATAACATGCTCGATTCAAACACCTGACACAGTGCCATGTTAGGAAGAATCCTCTGCGTCGGGGGGGTGTGAATAGCTCTGTTCTTTCTCCATCCAACTCTAACTCCTCATTGCAGCGATATTATTTATTTATTATTTATTTATTATTTTTATTATACCGAGTTTCATGATAAGAATCACATCAACCCGGTTTACAATTAACATGTGTGTGGAGGCAGGGAGTAACATAGTGATAAACATTTCCCAATTCAACATTAAATATAGTGTGAAACTTAAAAAATATTAAAACAATAATTAGGACGTGAGAAGGTTACAAAAAACAGGGAATAATAACTAGGACCAGAAAGGGGGAGGGAATTAAAAAAGAGAATATTTACATTTCAGCCAACTGTTTCCAAATTAATAAATATGTATAATGTTATAAGCAAAAGATGTGTTGATGGGTTGAAGTGTGGAGAATTTAATCCAGTTCTGGGAAAGCTTTTTTAAAAAGCCAAGTTTTTAGTCTTTTCCTGAAAGTATGAACGCATGGTTCTTGTCTTAAGTCCGGTGGGATAGAGTTCCAAAGGGTTGGACCTGCTGATGAGAGAGCTCTAGAACTGTAGGATTTATGTTGGAAGGTTTTAGCATGTGGAACCTGAAGTGATTCTTTGTAGTGTTCCCTGATGGGTCTGGCGGATGTGTGTTTTTTAAAAGGGATTTGTAGGTCGAGTTGAGTGTATTGGTGGATGTTCTTGTAGATCATCATGATGGTTTTATAAATAATTCTGAAGTGGATCGGTAACCAATGAAGGTCTTTGAGGATGGGAGAGATGTGTTCGATTTTCCTGGAGTTTGTAAGGATTCTGGCTGCTGTGTTCTGGACCATCTGCAGAGGCTTGGTGTAGGAAGCTGGGAGGCCTAGTAGTAGAGAATTGCAATAATCTAATTTGGAGAAGATTATTGCTTGCAGGATTGATCTAAAGTCATGTGCGTGGAATAGAGGTTTTATTCTTTTCAGAATATGTAATTTGTGGAAGCAGTCTTTGGTAGTTCGGTTAATGAATGGTTTGAGGTTGAGACGGTTATCTAAGATGGCTCCTAGATCTCTTACATGGGTGGTTTGAAGGAGGGTTGGTGGCTTTGAAAGAGTGTTGTTTTCAGGAGCTATTAGGAGATATTCCGTTTTCGACGCATTAAGGACTAAGTTTAGGCTGTTTAGGAGGTGTTTGATTTCTAATAAGCAGCTGTCCCAATATTCCATTGATTTCGAGATTGATTCTTTTATAGGGATCACAATTTGTACGTCGTCAGCGAAGAGGAAGTGTTTCAGGCTTAATTTTGTGAGTAGTTGACAAAGTGGTAGAAGGTATATATTAAATAGAGTAGGTGAAAGCGATGAACCTTGTGGCACCCCTCTGGTGGAGGGGTGATATTGGGATTCTGAATTGTGAATTTTGACCCTATATCTTCTGTTTTCCAGGAAGGTTTTGAACCATGTTAGTGCGGTACCTGTCACCCCAATATTTGCCAGCTGTTTTAGAAGAAGGTAATGGTTGACGGTGTCGAAGGCCGCTGAGAAGTCTAGGAGGATTAGTAAAAATGCTTTGCCTTTATCGATTCCGGAGAGGAGGAAGTCTGAGAGAGAAAGAAGTAGAGTTTCTGTGCTAGCCGCTTTTCTAAAACCATATTGGTTTGGAGACAGAATGTTGTGGTCTTCCAAGTAGTTGGAAAGTTGAGTGTTCACCAATTTTTCCATTATTTTAGCTATGAATGGAAGGTTAGAAATGGGGCGGAAGTTGTTGGGATCATTTGGATTTAGATTCGGTTTTTTTAGTAGGGGTTTAATTGTAGCTGATTTTAGTTCATCTGGGTAGATACCCTGGGTCAAGGAACAGTTTATAATTTCAGCAAGGGATTTTGATATAGTATCAGGAATGAGAAGTAGCATTTTGGAAGGAATTTGATCAAAAGGGTGTGATGAAGGTTTCATTTTCTTGAGCACTGATTGTAACTCTGAGATCGTGATGTGTTCAAATGCGTTGAGTTGGATATTTTTGTTTGGGAGATGGTATGTATTATCTTGTGAACTAGTGGTTAGTGACAACTGATTGAAGAGGTCAGAGATTTTTTTGCTGAAATGAAGAGCCAGTTCGTCTGCTTTGGTCTGAGCGAGTTCGGGAGGTATATCTGGAGTGATAGGTTTAGTGAGATTGGAAACGAAGGTGAATAGAGCTTTAGAGTCAAAGATAAGGTGATGAACCTGACGGGCGTAGTAGTCTCTTTTTGTTTTTTGTGTACTGCTTTTGTATTGGTGGAGCGTGCGTTTGTAGTCTGAGAGTGAGGCCTGTGAAGGGGCTTTGCGCCATTTTCTTTCTTTCTGCCTGAGTAGTTGCTTGAGCTTTCGCAGTTCATCATTAAACCAGGGTTGTCTTTTGGATGCCTTTGAAGAGTGTTTTTTGGAGGTCAGTGGGCAAAGAGTGTTTGCTACTGATTTTGTTATTTTGGACCATGTTTGAAGAGCTGAGTTAGGTGTGGAAACATCGATGGATGGTAGTTCTAGGGCTAGATGTTTGCTGAGGATTTCGGGTTTACATGATTTTCTATAAATAAAAGTGGGTCTTGAGTCAGGCTTAACATCTGGTTGTTGTAGGGAAAAGCTGGTGGAGATTAAGGAGTGGTCTGACCATGGGACTTGTTGACAATCAGGTTGATATGATTGAGAAATGCCACTGTTTGTGAAAAATAGGTCGAGAGTGTGTCCTGCTTTGTGAGTGGGTTTGTTGATTTGTTGTTTGAAACCCATTGCTGACATTGATATCTTCAAAACCTTTGAATGGAAAGATCTTAAACATGATATACAGAGCAGGGAAGAGAAATATATTTTAATTGAATGACTTTTTACAAACACAACATAGGAGTTTTAAAATCAGAATAACATTGTTGCACGACTTGAGTCAAATGTGAGAGCTATTCATGACTGGTTTCATTGAAATAAACTCATTATGAATATGCAGAAGACAGAAATTCTAAAAACGGAAGGAAAGAACTCTGGTTTTTCATGTACCTTGGCCTTAGGCATCTATGGTGGTGAGATAACTTGGGGTTTTATTAGACAGTGATTTCATCAAGAAGATATACATTTCTCATATGATTCTTGGTTCTTTTGCTAACCTGAAAGGAGTGAGAAAACTTCATTTTTTTTCTGGATAGACACCTTTTTCAAACATTGGTCTAGTTGGTGGTAATTTCACATTTTGACTACTTAACAATCGACACGCTGGCCTCCCTCAGAGGCTTGTGCGCAGACTGCAGGTACTACAAAATGCTACAGCTAGATTCATTTTTGGCTGCTCAGCATGTACAATTGCTGCTCCATTGTTATGTTCTCTTCACTGGTTACCCATCAATTTACACATTCATTTCAAGATTCTATGTTGGATTTTTTTATTCAATGAGAGATTCTGCTCTGCTGTATGTGAGATAAATTAAAGGAGTATATTCCCTTATGATGTTTAAGATCTAGTCAATGGACACTTTTGCAGGTTCCAATGCTTAAAGAGACAGGTAGAACTTGTCTTTTTGAGCTCATTCTTTTTCAATAACTGAACTCTCTGTCTGGAAAAAAAACTTCTGAAAGTTTAGACGTGAGAATCTTCTTCCTTGTCTTTTGCAAAACAACTTAAGGTGTATCTATTTCCCTAGTAGCTATGATTTATTATAGTGAATTCAGGTTTAGACTGATTTCTGGCTTCTGTACTGAGATCTGGAGATTAGGGTTTTACTTGTTTGTTTTGGTTTCAGTGTTTGTAGACCATTTGTAGTGACTTTTTTTTATGTGGTACATAACCTTGAGTGACGTTTTGACTTTTCAGGATACCAGCAGGGCTTTCACATCTCAGTCCACGGAGTGAGAAAGTGTGGTTAAAAAAAATCCTCCTCACTAAAAACGCAACTCTTCACAAATCCAAAACCTTCATCACTGGGTAAGGAGTCACTAAGTCTTCTCACTGGACTGGAAAGGTATGTACAGTTGTTCTCTCATCTGTTCTTCAGTTATGGGGGTTGCCTTGCCAGCAGGAACAGGATTCACCTGGGCAAAAACAAACTCGAGAGAACTTCTTGCTAAAATCCTTTCTAATACCAGAAAGGGATATCCACTACCAGGCAAGGGGTGCACTGGAACTGAGCAACTCCCAGCCTAAACACAATTCAGGACCAAAAATCAGCTCCTAACTCATCAAAACATAAACTCAACTGACCACACACACTAAGGCTCTGACCCCCCCTTCTGAACAGGGAGAGGTGCTACTAGAAATGGGCTGTCCCCTTCACTATTACCTACCAAGGCAGGGATCTATGGCCTTCTAGTGGGAGACCAAGGGGTCCTCAGACTGCCTTGCCCTGTTCCCTCCTTGGCCTTCATGCCATGCCATGTGGCCTTCTTGCCCTGTCTTGTGGCCTTTGGGCCTTCTAGTCTCACTCTGCCTTGCTTTGTAGCCTGCTTAGGCTTCTTGTCTGTTTCTCCCTTGTCTTTTCATATATGTACCTTGTTTTGCAGTTGTTCCTGTTAGCCTGTCATGTATGTTCTTTGCCCTGTTCTTGTGGTCCTGTCCATTCCTAGTCTTGTCCTTGTCCTATCCTGTCCAGTCCTTGTCTTGTCCTACCTGGTCCTCCTTGTAGCCCTTGCTTCCTGTAGGCCTCTAGTTCTAGTCCCTGCCTCCAGTCCCAGGCTTTACCTTCATTTCTGGCCTTGTCTCCAGTTCCAGGCCTTGCCTCCTGTTCAAGCCCTTGTTTCCAGCCCCTGCCTGCCTCCGGTTCCAGCCCATGCTTCCGGTTCCAACTTTGTCTCCGGTTCCTGTCTCACTGCCTGTGCCTGCCTTATCCCCAGTGCCTGCCCTACCTCTAGATCCAGTTTGTCTCCAGCTGCAGTCAACGTCCTGCCAGCCACCAGAACCTGTTTTATTAATTGTGATTTTATTGTGAAAGTGAAGCTAAATAAATAAATTAAATAAATAAACCCAAGGGAGAGATGGCTGGTCAGGTGGAAGAACCTGCTCTGCTCTGCCTTGAAGTCCTGCACTGCCCCTGTAGGGGAAATCCTTGTATCCCAGCTGGTCCCCCAATCGTGACAATTGTGATCCGGTCATTTTAATATTAATGAACCGCGTTGCAAGAAAATATTTATTAGTATATTTAAAAACCACTTCCCTGACTTTTCTCCTAAGAGGTCAACTACAGAAGGAGTTCAGAAGAGAAGAGTTCAAGATTGAATTGGAGACCTCAACTGGTTCTCCAGCCTGGGGAAAGCAGAAAACAAGCTGGGACAACTGGGACTCTGGTGGACTGCAAATACGATACGTTTTCAGGAGAAAGGAGATGCCCTCAATAGGTTTCTCTTCCCAACAGGAAATCTTGCCCCCCAGACTACCAGAGAGTAGTGAAAAGGGACCTGCACAGAGAAAAAAAAGAGAGTAGTCCAGCTTGTAAGCACAGGCAACACAGATGTGAAGAATCAAGTAACATATTGATTGGACATTTACTTTAATTCTGCTACATCAAAGTAAAATTTCTTTTGAACACCCACATCGTGTCTTGCCTGTTTTCTATAGTACTAAAATCACCAAAGGGGATAGTAACACACCTAAGGGAAGATTCCAGTTCACCACCTGCGCCTAAAATGTTAAGCCTTTCCCCCATAAAACGAATCCACTCCTAGGGACTTGGTAAAATTGAGGTGGTGGCAAAAAAGATAGCCCCAAAATAAATTCTTATGTGTGCCCTCTGGACTACCACAAAATCTGGAAAAAGGAGATCACGTGATGTGATGAGCCTAGCAGACGGGTTTCTCTAGGCTCCGGGTGCCGACCCCACCACCCACCAACATCTGCACTCATCGGCGACTCCCAGATCTCCAACAAGTCTCTAAGGGCAGGGATATATGTCCATTGTCCGCTTTATGCAGAAATCGCCACCCGGAATGGCCTCTAGGAGCACAAAAAAGGACAGAGAGAAACCGCGCGGCTCCGAACCTAAAATGGCGACCGGACTCGATTCTGCCGGGGAAGTACAGACGCCTCCGATCTCGTTAGCGGACATAAAAGATACGATCCGCGCGGCATTGGACGAGAAATTAAGCGAAAAGCTGGCAGGTATCGAGGAAAGACTAACAGAAGTATGCAATACTTTGACGGAGATCACCCCCAGAATGGATATGGCAGAAGGCCGCATAGCAGTTGTTGAAGACGATGTTAATGCTAACCTTACAAAAATAATAGCGCAAGAGAAAAAAATTAGCGCCTTAGAACAAAAGCTTGATGATTTGGAGAACCGTGATCGAAGGGGGAACCTCCGCTTTATGGGATTCTCGGAAGCGGTGGCAGACCACGAGTTGTGTTCCCTGCTTGAAAAATGGCTGCCAGAGGAGCTTGGCCTCCCGGCCCTGCAAGACACTCTGATTGTGGAACGAGCTCATCGCATAGGAGGGAAACCAGACAACCAAAATAAACCAAGGTTAGTCATCGCGAAGTTCCTTAATTTCAGGCATAAACATGATATCTGGCTCGCTTACCGGAAACGCCAGGATATTGCATACAAGGGGCAGAAAATCAGAATTTTCCAGGACTACTCCAGCCGCGTCTCTGAAATGCATAGAGCTTTCTCCCCCGTATGTACGGCGCTGTTTAAGAAACAAGTGCGATTCTCTCTATTATATCCTGCTAAACTAAAAATTTGGTATCAAGAGAAACATCATTTTTTTGATGCCCCGGACAAGGTGCAAACATTCTTGCAGAGCTGTGGCTGAACTAAGTCCTTGGGAGTTGCCAACCATATGCGAGGGACTTCCTCACATTTTACAGCCGAAGGTATTGGTTCACACGTTGCCATGCGGAAAGAAACGCTGGAGGATTCTTTTCTTCTTTTGAACCTACCCCCCTTCTTAAGTCGATGGGGAACATCTCTTTGACTGTGCTGTGGAAAATTTGGATTATTTTTCTCCTTTTTTTTTTCTCTTTTCCAACGTGAATGGTTCATTGGATATTAAACTTGAGAATGCAAAGAGAAGTGACCCAAGTGTTATGGTCCCTCTTGTATTCTAATACCGAGGGGATGTTTCTCTCCTTTGTCTTCACGCTGGAAAAAGGTTGTTGTTATTGGCCTTTTGCAGGACCGGCCACCTTACTGCATAGATACCATCAGGGACGCTGTACGTGACCTGCCGGTTTTCAGTGGCGCACAACTTGGAGATACCCATGTTTTTCCCTGAAGAGACTCCTGGTACTTTTATCACGGGATGTCTTCTCTCCAATTTGGCGTGATACCTTTTGACAATGGTGTTGGACCTATTGCTAATGGTGTGGAGCCTGGAGAAGCTTCCTAAGCAAATGAAGTCTGACTGATTTGGATTTTGGTTTCTGATGTTCCCTTTTCAAAACACACTGTTTCACATAGGAGGGGTTTTTCCTTCTCTATTCTTTAGGTTGGTGGGGTGACACCTGTACACATATTCCACACATGATCTCTAGACCACCTAGGTGGTGGGAAGATATTTTTCTTGGGGAAGGGTTTTGGGAAATGGGGTTTTTACACATAGGGGAGGGGGTGGGGAGGGAGGGAACGGGTCTCTCACTGAGGGAGGGTGGGTATTACTACAACGTTTGGGGTATTGTTCTCTCTCACTGCTACCTGCAATGGTTTTATGGTTTTAATCATTGGGCTACGCTGCTTATATTTCATGGACTGGGTGAGGTCATTTTGGAACGGAGCGGGGGGGGCTAGGCTGGGGGCCCTTCTGCTTGCATGTAAGGTTGTAATCCAGGGGCCTTGGCCCGCATACGGTCTCGGTCTTAAAGATCATGGGTAAGTTGGTATCCTGGAATGTCAATGGCTTAGGAACGCCCATTAAATGAAAGAAAATATTATCCCATCTAAAACAACTACACACCGATATTGCCTGTTTACAGGAAACACATTTGTCAGCCCAAGAAAGCGCAAAACTAAAACATGAATGGGTGGGTATGTGTATTGCAGCACCTGCTCAGGGGAGGAAAGCGGGAGTGGCCCTCTTAATCAACAAGACCGTAAACTTTCAAGTCATAGACCAAATTATAGATGATGCTGGGCGCTTTGTTATAGTCATCGGCAAATGGAACCATGTACTCATAACAATATGCAATGTGTATGCACCGAATGAATATTCCCATCTGTTTTTTGAACAGGTGCGATCTTTACTACTTGCCCGATCACAAGGTATGTTAATATTATTAGGAGACTTTAATTGTGTCCACGACCAATCTATGGATAGGAGTCCCCCGGTGGTCAGAGAGACAGCGAAAAAGTTAAAAGGGATAGCCTATCTATGCAATCAACTGGGTGTCTTGGACATATGGAGGACCCTTCACCCAAACGAGAGGGATTTTACCCATATATCTAGGGCACACAATTCTCTCTCCCGAATCGACTACATTTTGGTGTCACAAAATGATTTCCACAACATAACACATGCCAAGATTGAAGATCAGGCCATATCTGACCACTCGCCAGTGTCTGTGACTCTTAATACAGATCCCATTGGACCAGAAGCACGAATTTGGCGATTCCCAACCTTCTTTCGGAATAACAGTCAATTTAAAACCTTTCTTAAGGACAAATGGGAAGCCTTCGCTTTGCATAATCAGCAACACATAGACACGCCCCAACTTTTTTGGGAAACAGCGAAGGCCGTCCTACGTGGTGAAATCATTTCCTATACCCGAGCCTGCAAAAAGAATCTCGATAAAGATATCCTATATTTAGGCACAGTACTGCAGAGGCAAAAGCAGACACTGGTAGTAGGGCAGCCCCTTTTTCAACAGGAGTATTTTAAGACCCTCACTCAATTAAATACTCTATTACATACGAGAGCACAAAGGGGAACAGTGTCTCTTTCAATATGGGAACAAAACCGGCAAGTTAATGGCAAACCTGGTGAGAGCAGCAAGACCTCAAACTTTTATACCACAGATGAAAAATAACAAGGGATCTGTAGTATCTAATAAATCTGACATTTGCGAAGTCTTTAGGGATTTTTACGCACACCTATACACAGATGATGTCACAGATATCAGTCCCAGTGAATCCCCCTTTTTCCATGGGGTATCACATACCAAATTGACACCTGCCCAGCTACATTATTTAAATCGTCCATTACAACCTATAGAGCTCCACAATGCCATAGCAGCCGTTCAACCCGGGAAGTCACCCGGCCCAGAGAGCTTTTCTTACGACTTTTACAAACTACTTAGGCCGCAAATTGTGGAACCTCTCCTGTGTTTCTATCAGGATGGTTTACTAAACCATAAGTTTCCATCATATTTTAATCTGGCCCATATCACTGTTCTCCCAAAACCGGGCAAGGACTTACTACTCCCTGGCTCGTATCGGCCAATCTCTTTATTAAATTGCGATTTAAAGCTCCTTGCTAAGGTATTGGCTGATTGCTTAAATGTTATTTTACCTCATTTGATTGCACCTTACCAGGTAGGCTTTGTCAAAGGCCGGAAAGCCAATTCTAATATGCTTAAACTACTCACGGCCTTACAAATTTGTAGCTCCCGGGGAACCCCTGCGTTAGTAGTTGGATTTGATTCTGAAAAGGCTTTTGACCGAGTTTCTTGGAACTATATGTTTTTTGTCCTACGTCGACTAGGTTTTGAGGGGGCCTTTTTAGATTATATCTCTCTGCTATATTCTCGTCCAGTGTCGAGAATCATTGTTAACAAGTGCATTTCAGGAGATGTACTGATTGGCAGAGGGGTGAGGCAGGGGTGTCCGCTATCTCCCTTGCTCTACATCCTATCTATAGACCCCCTATTGCGGAAAATAGCTGAGAGCCCCAACATCACCAGGTTTGGTGATCCAGACAATACTTTTACAGTTGCGGCTTTCGCAGATGATGTCTTGGTCTTTTTGCTTAATCCAATTGAGTCTCTCCAAGAGGTACTCCGTTTGCAGCTCTGGTTTGGGACCTTCGCTGGTTTGAAGATTAATCAAGAAAAATCAGAAGCGATAGACATTTCTGGAACAGTGCAGGCTATATGGCCTGGGGCCTTTCCTTTACGATGGGTTACGTCGCAATTAAAATACTTAGGTATTAAAATCCCTATTCAGATCAAGGACCTTTACCGTGTAAATATTAAGCCTTTATTGGCGAAAACCATTGAGACCCTGGAACATTGCAAAACCTGCCGCTTTCTTTAATGGGTAGAATACAAATTTTTAAAATGATCATCTTACCAAAATGGTTATATGTGTTTCAGATGATACCACTATGGTTAACTCGACAGGACAATAAGCGGGTCACTATTGCCCTTCGCAAATTTCTGTGGAAGAATAAAAGGGCAAGATTATCTATGGACACATTATATAATCAACCTTCTGCTGGAGGCCTCGGCTGTCCAAATTTACTCTGGTATAACATAGCTTATAATCTTAGATTAATCAGGGATTGGGTATTGGGCACGTCAGTTTTTGTTCCTTGCCATAGCATAGCCCAATCGTATTGTGTTCCAGGCCTGAATCCTTTGTTGCAAATTGACTATGCTCACATATCGGAAGATCTCAAGGCGCATGTTCTTATGCAAACTTGTCGAAGAACATGGTCTTATTTTGCGAAACGGCTCCAGGTACCACATCGCTTAACCTCACAAATAACTATAGCGGACAACCCACATTTCTCTCCTGGTCAAGCACACTCTGTGTTCCATAAGTGGCGAGGTCGAGGACTTAAATATATTCACCAACTATATGACTCTAAGACACAGCACTTACAAGATTTCCCCTCATTGCAGACCTATTTCGCATATCTTCAAATACCCCACTATATTAAGAAAAATGAATACTATTTTTCCCCCACACCTCCTTTACTAAAGCTGCAGGAGGTTTTTCACCAAGCGTCGACCCAACACCCTACTATCACCTTGTACTATAAAATCCTATCCACAACTGGTACGATGGACCATATACCACGTCTATATCAGAGATGGGCAGATTGGCCGGTATTTCAGCTTTCCCTAGAAGAATTCAAACAGTTGTTTATTACATTATCGGATGTGTCAGATAACGTATTACTCAGGGAAACAAATTATACATTTTTCTGGCGTTTATATATTCCTCCAGTCCAAGCACACAAATTTAAACTGACTCCAACAGAAACTTGTAAAAAATGCTCAATTGCCAGAGGTACATATGAACACTGTTTTTGGGAATGCCCCACAATTCACCGTCTCTGACAATTGGTTCGGGATAGGTGCTCTCAACTAATTGGAACCCACTTACCTATGGATCCCAATTTATGGTTGTTCGGATCCCCAGCTTCCTTGCGCACTGAACCCAGTAAACAGGTCATGCTTTTTCTTCATAGAGCAGGGCTCGTGGGGAAAAAAGTCATACTTAAAAAATGGTTGGATGAGACACCTCCGACAGTGAAGTTCTGGTTCAAACAACTACTTCACCTTGGCACTCTAGAATATGTGGTAGCAAGAAACATTTCACACAAAAGGGTAGTTGCAATGACAGGAATTTGGGAACCTCTTTTCAGTTACCTTACTCCAAACACGTCTTGAGTTTTAGAAATCTCAAGAAACATCCACTTTCACATACTGGTCCCATCACAAACTTGTTTCTGTCTCATTACTGCATAGTTTTTACCAATTTTTGTCGCTACCATAGTTATATGTGTCCCCAGAGATATTCTTGTATGGGAGATTCTTCTCCTGGAATATATGGCTCTTTGTTATTATTCTACCTCGGGAGGTCATAATTTTGCTTGCTATGGTACAGCGCATTACTGTTGCGGCTACGATATTGGAATGTGATGTTTTCTATTGTACCCCGGTTGTGTTCTATACCTCATTCACCATTGTGTTCTATACCTCATTCACCATTGTGTAACTCAGGATTGACCTGATTAAAAATCTGCTCCATCTGAACTCAGTGAGAGAAGGGGATAAGGGGGGGAGGGGGGGACAGAGGGAAGGGAAGGGAGGGATGGAAGTGTTTCTTTACAAATAAATAAAAAACGGGTTGCTGGTTGATGGTTATCGCTCCATAGTGTACAAACCACCACAAATTGTTTTCATGTTCTTTGGAGATTGTATTTACACAGGGTTCAAAGTTATTTTCCAAGTATGAGGACTGTTATGTGATGTTATATGTTATATGCTGTGTTTTCTCTTTGTACCCATGGTTGCCTTGTTTAATTGGATACCCAATAAAAATGCTGATTCAAAAAAAAAAAAATCTGGAAAAAGGGTTTTAGCATGAAGGCCAAGGAGGCCACAAGGAAAGGCAGGAAGGCTGAGGAGGCCACAAGGCAAGGTGAAACAAGAAGGCCACAGGAGCCACGCAATAGCAAGGCAAGGAAAGGAGGGCCAATGCAAGGAGCCAAAGTGACTTGTTGAAGAGGCACCAAGTTATGGCAGGGCTAAAAAGAGCAGGCCTTACTGAGTCATGGGATCATCAAAGAGGTGGCTAGAGCGGGAGAAAGCATGAGGACCTCTGCTGGCGGGGAAACTGCCTAGCAGCCAGAAACATAACAGCAATAAAGCTCATGATTTACATCAAGCCTTAGAAAGTTAACGACACCTCTGAAACATCAATTGGCTAATACATGTGTTATTGCTCTCAACTCCCCACCATGGCTGCCATCTGAAATAGGGCAGCTAGCCCCCAAAAGTTGCCACCCCTTTCCCCTGCAAATAACAGCTCCGCTCCCTCCATCTCTGGCTGAAACCCCTTCCAAGCATATCACCGACCCCCATTCTTGGGAGATATCCTTCACCCCCCACCCAACAAAGAACCATCTTGCAGATACTCTCCCTATAGCCAGCCTTGCCCCTTCTCATAAATATTTCACCCACCTCAACATCAAAAAGCACCTGTCCTGCCCAAGAACCCCCCTCCAGACCCCATTCCCCTTTTCCTTTAGCTTATATGCCAGCTTTAGGGTCTCCCTCCCACCGGACATGTTAATGCCCAACTGCTCTGGCCCTGATGGTGCCAAAATTCAACAAGGCACCAGCTGATCTGACACTCCCTTTTTACCCTGGACGTGAGGGGCAAGAGAAAGTCTCGGTTAGCCAATGCCATTTTAAATGTCTGCGTCAGTGGAACAGGAGCAATTGGGCATTGCTTCTGCTGGGAGATCTTCAGGCTGGCATATAGGGTAAGAAGGGATCAATAGGGAGGGAAGTCTGGGGGTGGTACCCTGGTGGAGGGGTGCTTTTATGCTATTTGGACAGTGCCAGTTAACCTACGTTCCTGTAGCTGGTAATGCTTATATCTTACTGCCACTGGTAACATCCATACATTACAACAATTACACATTAACAAACAGTTTTAACACACTTTAGTACTCAGGCATGTAAGTATGTTAAAGATGTATGTATCCAGATTATTTTTCAAAACATAAAGTGGACATTCAGTTAACAATCTCTTTTTTATTTTTTTTAATACTCTATTTATTGAGTTGCAATCATTACAAGTCAACAAAACATATACCAGGCATATCAAAACGAACATTGTGCTTCACTTTGGCAGTCCAATTCAATCAATGCAGTTTTTTATACATGCAAACAACAGAATATTTCCTCCCACATTCAATCCATGCAAGCACACACAATAATTCCAAACACATTCTAACCTCATGCTAGTAACCTAACATCAAGCAGTTATAATCACAAGTCCTGATCCTCCATTTCTTACACCATTACAAACCAATGACCACCACTTGAAGTAACCTTTAGTAGCAGCACATTGCCTCGGATTCTTCAATATCTTTTGTTTGTAAAGCTCCATGCCAGCTATCTGCAACATCAGTGCTGTCCATTGGGAGTAATTTGGCTGTTCTTCGGAGTTCCATACCCCTAGCAGTATTTTTCTTGCGATAATGCAACTGAGACATATTTTGTGCCACTTTGCAGAAGAGCCACAGAATGCAGAGTATTTTCCCTGACTAAGTCACCGTACAGTCCAGCACTTTCTCCAAAAAAGTGCATACCTGGTGCCAGAATCCTTGCAAATGGGGCCACCCAGTGAACATGTGAAAAAACGTTCCAGGTTGTACTTTGAATTTCAAGCAGAGGTCAGAGTCCCATAATTTCTTCACAGCTCCCCTTGTTCTTGTAAGATACAGTCTGTGTAGTAACTTAAACTGTATTTCCCCCGCATGTTTGCTGACACCAGCATCCTGTATACTGATTTGAATGCCATTGAGAGATCTGCGATGTCCAGGTCTTCTCCCAGATCCTCACTTCACATTCTCTCCAATTTAAGCAGTTGACTATCATCTCTATGTTTTCGTAGCATGCTCATCCAAATAGAAATTTTATTAAATTTGGGGACCATATCATAGAAATGTTGTGCAGGAAGTGGACCCTTGGCCTGGGGCTGGGTTGGTCCGACCCTCAGGTCGGACTCGGAGGGCACCTGCCACCAGGAGGTGGAGTACAGGAGGAGATTGTCACAGGTGGGCCTCGTAGGATCTCAGATGAGACAGTTCAGGGTAGTTAGCTAAGGCAAGGTTGGGTTCCAGAAGGCAATCAGCGTAGTCAGGTCACAGGCATAGGTCCGGGCAGGCGGCAGGCAAGGATGGTCAAGGAACAGGCAAAAGGTCAGTACCGAGAAGACAGTCCAGGGGTACTACCTTGGAAGGCGAGACGAGGGAACCGGAGACATGGAGACACTGAAGACACAAGGATGCTGGAACAGAAGGACGCTGGAACAGAAGGCACTTGGATAAGTAGCTACCATAGTGGCAACTAGGTGAGGGATCAACCAAAGTGAGTGTTCCTCCGGACCTGGGTCCCAGCCACCACAGAAGCGGATGCCGGATGGTACGGAAGTTCCATGAAGCAGTCAACCAGGACATGGGATCCGGAGCAAATGCTGAACCAGGAGCAGTAGAATGACCCAATTCCAAGGAGAAGACTGAATGTCCACGGAGTCCTTTTGTAGGGCTAGAAGAGGAAACTCCCTGGGAGGAGCTTGGAAGGAGTTCAGGAGCCACACCTGCACTGTCCCTTTAAAAAGGAAAAGGAGACGCAGCCTCGCCCCTTAGGAGGAAGGGGGCAGGACCTTGGACAGTGGCCATGCTGCCGTTGTAGTGCAGGAGAGTGAGGGAAGCTGGAGAAGGGCCTCAGGGCAGGCCCCGATGTCAGCGGCGGCGACAGCCACATAGGACAGGTCCGGGGGCGGTACAGCTGAACAGGTCCCGGCTTTAGCGGCCTCCAGGCCGCGTTGGAGAGGCCCAGCATGGTTCCTGCCGTGCTGTGGGGAACCGCGGCATCAGCAGCTCCAGGCTGGCTGTGGGAACGGCGAAGATAGTGACCTCCGGGCCGCGAGGGAAGTCCGGCTGTGGCCTTGCCAGACAGAGGACGGAGGCAGAGGAGGTAAGAGGCGGCTCGTGGCTACAGCCACGGGCCACATCGCAATGAGAAAGAGTCCTGGTCATCAGTAAATGTTATAAGAGGCAGTCCCTCCTTTTCCATTGCTAAGTTATAGTGTCTTGCTTGCAAGTAGGAGAAGAAATGGTTCTGCGAAATTGACCAAGAATCCTGAAGTTGCGAAAAGGTGTGTAGCGCATTTGTATCTGGATCTACCAACTGGCCCAGACAACATAGGCCCCTGTTTTCCCAATCTTTAAACACCACTGACGCACGTCTTGCAGGAAAGTCCACATTGCCCTGGAAGGTTAAAAATGGTGATCTGATTGCCGAATTTGCTTTGCTGTGGGTAGCAGCAGTCCGCTGCTTTGAGGTACTTTACCTGCTGGAAATATCTTTTGTCACTGTTTCTTGAGCGGAGGGGACGCTGCCCAGCTTAATTCCTGCTCTCCTTCCGGGCTCTGACGTCGGAGGGCAGAGCCTGCCAGACGCCTACAACAGCGGCGTCCTGAGGGGAGAATTCTATTGCCGAATTTGCTTTGCTGTGGGTAGCAGCAGTCCGCTGCTTTGAGGTACTTTACCTGCTAGAAATATCTTTTGTCACTGTTTCTTGAGCGGAGGGGACGCTGCCCAGCTTAATTCCTGCTCTCCTTCCGGGCTCTGACGTCGGAGGGCGGAGCCTGCCAGACGCCTACAACAGCGGCGTCCTGAGGGGAGAATTCTATTGCCGAATTTGCTTTGCTGTGGGTAGCAGCAGTCAGCTGCTTTGAGGTACTTTACCTGCTGGAAATATCTTTTGTCACTGTTTCTTGAGCGGAGGGGACACTGCCCAGCTTAATTCCTGCTCTCCTTCCGGGCTCTGATGTCGGAGGGCGGAGCCTGCCAGACGCCTACAACAGCGGCGTCTGAATGGCGCGCTCGCTGTTGGTGAGCTGCCAAGACGCGCGCCTCTTAGGCGCGCGGCTTTGCCAGGATTCGACCGGGGTTCGATGAGGACTTATTTTTAGTTCGGCAATCAACGGAACCTGGATTAATGTGATTATGACTCAAAAAGATCATAACAACTAAAGGTACCTGGTTTATATTTTATAAGTTGGCCCTAACCAATCTTGGTAATGCCACACACCAAGAGGAAGGGGAAAACAGTGACCTCTACTCCAGTTACTAATGAAAATCAGCCACGTATCTCAGATCTTTTTGTGAGAGCCTTTGAATTAACACCAGGTGATGATGCCACTGGAATATTAGCCCAGGAGCAGGGACTGGATTCCTTGGCATATGAGACATCTTTGAGCCCTGGTGCCCCAACAACACCAGAACCACCAACGGGAAAGGGTGGTGGAGAACTTGTTCTCAAAGAATCCAACTTGAACTTGGTCTCTTCCCTGGCTGTTCAGAAGGGGGAGGGGATTACACCCCCCCCCCCCCAGTTGAAACCTGATTTATTGGTCATTAAAGACCAAGAGAGGGAATCTAGTACTGAAATGTCTGCTAAGGAGAAGGGGGTAGGAGGGAATAAGGAAGAAATGATGTTTAATGTACCTGTAATTGCATCCACTAAGTTTACATTGGAGGGTATAGGTAATATGATATTCACCATGCAAAAATCTATTAACGATCTGACCTCCCTAGTACAAGAAACTTTGAGCAATAATAAAATTCTACAAACAAAATTTGAAAAATTGGATGGAGTAGTAGAAAATTTGGGAACTAAAACTACTGAATTAGGAAAAGTACAATTGAATTTAATCAAATCTGAGAAAATTCATTCTGATAAATTAGAACAACTTGAAAATCAGATCCGGAGAGTAAATTTGAGAATTTTGAATTTTCCAAAAATTCACTTACTTTCACCGAAAGAACTTTTTAAAAGTTATTTAAAAAATATTCTAAAATTTACAGATTTAACAATCCCAATAATATCTAGGATATATTATATAACCCAAAAAGAAAAGCAAGTGAAAGACCCGGTAGAACAGAATGAAGATATAAATTTATCAGAACTGTTGGAAAAATCTTCTGATATGCAGATAAATACTCGAGCTACTTTAATTGTCTCTTTTGCAGACATTTCTCAGAGGGACTCTATTCTCAAATTGTATTTTAGGCATCAAAATTCCAATTTTCATGGCCAACCAATTAGAGTGTTTCCGGATGTAGCTTATAACACACAATTAAGGAGGAAAGAATTTCTAACTTTAAGGGAGAAAGTTGTAGTGCGTGGTGATAAATTCATTTTACGGTTTCCTTGCCAATGTGTCATAATACATCAGAACACGCGATATGTTTTTAACCAACCTGAACAATTGCGTGTGTTCCTTGACACTTGACCCCGTAGACCACTATTGTAAAATAGGGGAATTAATGAAAAATTTTGGCTCTTATTACTATAAGGTTAATATTTTTTTGAAAACAACTGCTCTATATTATTATACCAGGTTTTGTAATTACTACTAATGATTTTCTTTAGGTTTTCACAGAATGTATTAATGCAAATCTTGCCAGGACTGTTCTTGAGAAGATGTATTATGGTTACAAACTGTGTAATATCCTTTTTGAAAAATGAAAAGTTGAATAAACAAAAAATTTAAAAAAAAAAATGGTGATCTGCCAACACTGCACTTCCCATGTATCTGCCACCATTGCCAGGCTTTCTAAAAGGCAACCATCCAAAAATTATTGGAACAACTTAGCATCTGCATCCCATGGTTCTGTTGCCAAGTCCGTCTTCATTGGATCAAGTCCTTGGAGTCCATCTGTGTTTTTAGAGTTCTAAGTTCCAAGTCATGTTCCAAGTCAAGTCTCAAGTTCCTATTCATGTTCTAGTTCTAGGGCTCATGAAGCTTGTCCAGTCAGCAGATCTCCTTGTTCCTAATTCCAAGCTTTTTTTCCTTGTTCCAAATCATGCCTGGCTCCCATTCTCATCTAAATCTCAGTCCTGAGCCTGTCCCACTCCCTGTGTGGTCCATGACCAATCATGGAAGGTTGTGTAGGGTGCGCAGTGGGACAGCGTGGTTCATGACCAATGCACAGGGGGCTGTGTAGGGTGCACTGAGATGCAGTGCCCCAGGAAGCTGAGCTCCTTCTTGAACATGAACCTTCAACCATGTTCCTCATCTCCAGAGCCTATGTCCATGTTCTTTGGATTCAAGTCTTCATCCAAATTCAAAGTCTTCGTTCTGTTCTTACACACTTGCCATTCCCAAGTGGCAGGTCTGAAATGGCTATTGAGTGGCGTTGTTGGGTCTCATTCCATGCATGCAGGTTCAGTGAAGGTCTGAGAGCTACAAGTGCAAGCTATGTTCCAAGGCCAACCTATGTTCCAAGCCGAGCCCATGCTTGGATATGCTCACCTCCCACAATATGTACCATGGAGCTCCACCCTGGGGTCATGCCGTGGGCCAAGGGCTCACTCTTTCTTTCTTGAGCAAAGCGACCGCACCCTGCATTCACAATGGGTTGCGAAGGCCCTAAGCTCGGTGAGCGTGTTCCTGCGATAGGTCCAAGTTTCTTGGACTTTTGGTATCTTGTTTGAAGCCAAGAATTGTACTTGTTTTTTGTGTCAGAATTTTTTTTTTGTTTTGATGACCTTTTCTGGAATTTTCCCCTACGACCCACAGGAAGCACCTGCATTTGTTTCTAGGTTTCTTACGACCTGCAGGAGGCATCTGCACCCAGATTTATCAATTTATATAACTGCTACAAGCCCTCTAGTTCTCTCGTCATTATGTTTTCCTATTATCCGCAGGAGGCATCTGGACTCCAGGTATATTTCAAGCTCTTCAGCCTGTTCCAAGTTTCTGCTCCAGTTTCCTGGAAGTCCAGCCTTTAGTTTCCTCTCAGTGTCTGCCAATTCCACTTTGGTTCAAGCCTCCAACTATGTCCCACGCCATCAGTCTAGTAACAAGCTGTCAGCCACGTTATCAACCAACCTTTCAGCTTGTTTCAACTATCAGCTATGTGCCAGTCTCTCATCCCGCATAGTGCAAGCAGTCTTGTTTCAAGCCATCAGCCGAACCCTGCCAGTTTTCAGCTCTGGGACATGGAGTTAATAATGACAGTAGCCTTTCTGGATACCTCTTGCTTTCTAGTTCTTGACTGAGTAAAACCTCTGAATCAACTTTCCAAGAAACTCATGTGCATGGAGATGCCTGCAATTCTATGGAACCTTGCTTCTGCTATCTATGCCACCCTCTAACATCATCCTCCCAAGATCTTCAGGAATCTATGAGCCCTAGCTGTGAGTAACTGATTAGTAATCCAGTTCTGCTATCTGGGCAACTATTATCACCTTTACCCAGGAGTCAAATCAAAGGATGTCTTTTCACCTCATTTATGTGCTTTTTTATTACCTTGAAAGTGTGCACCTCCTAGTAAGACTGTCCTTGGCACTGCATTTAACTGCCTCCAGAGATTCTATGCCACCTACCTGGTCCATTGCCTCATTAGTCAGACGGTCTCCGTGAAAGAGCGTTGGAGGCAAGACCTGATGAAGAGATGTTTTCAGCTAAATGTGTTACTGGGTGGTCTACCTTCCACAGTCCGAGAATAGTAAGCCCTGTTCAGGTCCATCTCTTTGTATAAATGGAATGAGGAAAAGAAGCAGAGTCCAGCCTTCATGTATTTCCTGCCCACATTTCAACTATGTAAAACAATCTACTCTTGATTTATGAGTCTGCTCAAACTGGTGGATCTCGGAGCCAAGAACTAAGTGAATTTCCTGAACCATGTTCTGCCAGTGTCCTGTTGCCTTCGGATCCTGGGTTTTGTCTTGTGGCTGGCTTTACTTTAAAAGAGACACTGTTGTTACCTGCTCTATTGTTAACTCCAAGCCACCTGTTCTTGCACCACTTGCTTGTGGTACTTTCATCATGAACCCAGACCACACTCATCTAGGACTTCAACTCTCCTGGGAAATATTTGTTTTACTTATTAGGAGGGGCCCAGGTTTTTAGCGCTGCACGCAAATTCTCCTAATCAGCCATCTCCTAGGGCATGCCATAGGTGAAGTACCTCCTGAGCAATGACCACTCCTTAGTTTCCAACAAATTTAAAAATAATTTCTTCTCCAGTGCCATCTGTTATTTAAAAGCTAGCTGATTTACAATTCTGCAGTTCAACTTCTTGGTTATCATGGATTCTTAGCAGGATCTGCCATAGTGACTTCAAAATGGATATCCATCAACTAATCAAACATTGCTATTGCCAGAATGACAGAAGGATAATAACCTTAATTTGACCTTTTTATATTTATAATAACTAGTGAGAGCCTAAAAAATCAGACCAACATTCCTGGATGATATAAGTTAATCTGCACTTTCAGTTAAAACCTGAGTTACGTCTTTGTCAAGTTATAATGATGTCTTTGTCCAGTCTACAAGTTATGTTCCGAATGGTTACTCGCTTCAGTTCCTGAAACCAAGCCTCTTTAAATCCTGTGTTTGGACCCTCGATTCTCTCTGCTGGTATAGAAGATATACCTTCATTTCCTCGGACGCTGAAGAAAGGAGGCTTGAAGAGGGGCTTTGAGGAGGGGGTGCTGCTGTGAGGCTGACGTGGACAAGTCAGTGAGCAACCTCTCACCAGCCCGACGCCACGCTGCTGTCCCTGATGCCAGCCCCATGCTCTTCCTGTGGCATGGAGTGCTGCCAGCACCTTCTCCTTTGTGGCCCAAGTGCTGCTGGCATTTCTACTCTTCACAGCCCAGGTGCCACTGATGCCTCCAGCCATCTGTGTGGCTGGGAACCGCTGCCAAGATCTTCTTCGTGACTGGGGAACTCCGCCAACTTCCTCCTGCACCCGGCATCTTAGGCACACGCGTATGCCTCTTCTTTCAATTTAAATGGCCAGCGGTGGGAAAAGCCCTGTGGCCCTTTCTGATGATGTCCTGCCTCATCATCCCTGGAGCCCTATAAAAGGGTTCTCTGACAGTTCCTCGGGGCCTTTGTTTGGATCCTCCTGGTCGTCCATGGCTCTTCATCCTGCAGGGTCTTCTGTGGTCATACTCCTGTCTTGATGGGCTTCATGATCTTTGTTGGATATTCCTGATCTTCTTGTTCCTGTTCCATGTTCTGGTTCCATGTTCCTGGTTTCCTTATTCCTTGTCGGAGCTCCTTCATGTTGCCTGTTCTGTGTTCCTGGTCTATCCTCCATAGCCAGACAAGTTAACCTCTCCTTATGGAGGCCTACATTTTGGTCAATAGCCTATAGCATCGTGTTTTGGTTTAAAAACATGTTATGCAGCTCATCCATAAATGTCTGCAGTTTTTTTAGGTGAGTACTCACTGCCGCCAATTCCGCTTTGGTAATGTTGTTCAGCAAAGGCTCTGAGATGTTCCAGCCTCTGTCGCCATCTTTTCTTCTGGCGTGATCTGTTTTCCTGCTCCAACTCTTTTTGTTCTTGTGGCTATAATATCTGGGTCCCCCACCACCACCAAAGACAATATTTGCAATCAGGAGAGTATGCTTTCCTACCTTTAGTGCTCAGAATCATACTTTGGGCTTATTGTGTCAGTGTTGCACTCACCAACCGCGGAACCCCTAGGCCGGCTCCTCCTGCCCTTCAGCATCTCCTGGCCGTGCCGCCTGTCCCCGGGTCCTTAGCTGCAGCGGCTTGTCTCCTCTGTTCAGCTTCGCTCACTCTCTCTGTTGCTGGGGCCTCCCTGGCCTCGCCGGCACATGGAATGCCGCTGGCTTACGGCCCCGCCCAGGGTTCCCCTATGTGCACACAGGCGGCTCCGGCCACGATTTAATGGGCCAATGGCAGGAAACCAACGCCGACCCCGGAGGATGACATCATCAACCCGGGCCTATTTAAGGCTCTTCCAGGCTGACCCCAGATGGCTTGGCAACGAGCCTCTGTGTGCTGCTTTCACTTGGGATCCTGCGCTGCTTCCTCGAAGTACTCCAGTTCTTGACTCCTGTTCCAGTTCTTGACTCCTGTTCCAGTTCCTGACTCCTGTTCCAGTTCTTTGCCCCTCGTGCCTTCTCCCCTCAGACGGATCTCTCTGGCTTCTGACCCTCGGACTGGACTTCACCTCACCTGCTGGACACCTACCTTTGTACCTTGGACAGGACTCCAACTTGCCTGCTAGCTGCCTGCCATCAAACCTCAAACTGGGCTTCACCCTGCCTGCTAGCCGCCTGCTGCTGACCCTCGGACACTCTGATCATACTGCAGAACATCTCTGCAAGGGCCCACCTAAGACCAGCTGGCCCAGGTACCCAAGGGCTCAACCTGCGGGGAAGGAGGGCTGGTAGTGGCGAAGCTTCAGTGGGATCCCTGTTTTCCTCCTGACATTGGTGACCTGCGGGGGGTACCCCTCTCGGGTAGCAACAATACCAACTCAGGCCAAGGGTCCATAGTCTACGTTGAGGTGGAAACAGTCAGCAGATTGACAGCGATCCCCTAGGAGCTTGGGCTTGTAACCTCTGCCTAGGCTTGCATCATCACCGGAAGTTTCAACAATCTCTTATTGCATGGAGCTTACAGTAAGATACTGAAGGCCATAACACATACAAACGTCAATGAAATATTAGACTTTTGACTAGTTCTATATTAAGCAGCTGGGCTTAAACTTATACATTTTTTATCACTATGTAAGGCCCCTTTGCTAAGTTAAGTAAATCCAAACCTTCACAAAGGGGTTGGCACTGCCCAGTGCACCTTTCTGGATTTACATCATGTATTCTCTGCCAGTAGGACTGTACCAGGCTCTCTGAGAGAAAATCTAGAGATGGGAACTGCTACTAGTACTCTTCTGTAGGATACCAAAAGTATCTGGAGGCTTTCTAGGGATTCAGTATGACCCCCATCCCATTCCCAGAAAAAACTTTTCATAATTTGAACACTAAGGTACAGGGTTGGCAACTAGAGAAGCTGCAGGTATTCCAGTGGATCAAGCTTACCAATCCATTGAACCACATCTATGGGATCTGTAAGTAGATTCCAACTGGAAAATGGCATCCCTAAGTTGCCTTTAATCATGCTGCAGTGGGAGGGGAGTGTCAAACCCCGTATTTTGGAACAATAGACAGACATGGGCTGGACAATGACAGGACCTTTTCTGCAACAACCAAATTTCTACCCTCTGTGCTCTGGTCCCTGTTGCCCTATACTTTAACTAAACTTTTGCCTAGTCTTTGTATGTTGCCCTTGGTGGTGTGTATAGATATTATGTTACCCTAACACAGTTGCTAGACTTTTTTCCTTACCTGGTAGCAGATAAAGCAAGGACTTGTGTGAACTAGAGGAGCTGAAGGCACAGGATCAGCCAGTAGAACTGTCTGACCTTCCATGCTACTGATAATCTTTTTACTATAAACTGGTGTAAAATCTTTCAGGAGTGTTTCTACATAATGGAAAAGAGTAAAGTTAAGCAAGTGGGTCTGAGATTTGCTGAAAAGTTAGGCATAGTAAAATAGTAACAGAGGTTATCAATCATGACACCCAGCCAAGAATCAGATTTCTAATTAATCCTGCTTACTGACAGTAGTATCTAAGTGGCTGCCAGAAAAATACTAATTAACTTTTTGTCAAGTAAACAAAAAGATAATGTTAAACACAGGTGCCTGCCTGCTTAGAGAATAACCAGAAATACACGATATAAGAAATACCGAAGCTGCAAATGTTTTAATGGAAGCACAAAAGATGAACCTGGTAATAGACCACCAGGAAAATGTGACTAGTAAGAGCACAGAAAATTGGCAATTGGCAAACACATTAATAAAACATGTTAACACCCTATAAAATCAATGGCTTTGGTAGGAAATTTGAAAAATACTATTTATAACATTTGTTAGTTCTGATTCTGCAACAAAATATAAAACCCATTCTGCTACTGCATGCATTTTAATATTCAGAAAAGTAATGATCTTCAATTCTCTGAATCTTGCTCTAACACCATCCATAAAATTAGCTCCTAACATTTTAAACTTGAGTGGAAGGGGAAGGATAATTATATGGTAATTTAGGTAGATTGTCACATAACATTGGGATCAATTAGCTTCTCACTTACCTAGGATTTCAAATCAGTCTCAAGCATGTGGGAATAATCTAATGAGTTTATTATTAACAAGGAAGAACAGTGAACTATAAAGATCCAGATCCAAAAAAATCTGTGTCACTGCAAGCATAGAAAAGGAAAAGGGTTTACCGTACATAATATTGTTTACTTCATATTGAACTTAATTGAAGACTAAGCATTGTTCTAACTTAAACAATACAAAGCAACTGGCTAAAGTAAGAAACACAAAATCCAACAGCCTAAAAATACAAAATAGAAAACAGGGTAAGTGTAAACAATCATTAAATAATACAACAAAATCAATAAATGCAATTCTTTAAAGTAACAGCATCCAAGTTTTTAATGTAATAAAAATAAATGATATAATTTGTTATGTTGACAATCTTGGACCACTGTCTTGAATTCTTTTGGGTCCAGCAGGGGTTTCAGACCATGAAGAACAAGTAATGTGAAAAATCCTGCCTCTGGCTGATAGCAAAATGAAATATGTGAATTAACCTATATCCCAAGACTCTTAATCTGGGGAAGGATAGGGAATGAGACACTCTCAGTGGTCAAAGATGTTGTTTAAGCGCCCCCTGAAGAAGCCAGTCAGTGAAACCAGGTTCCTTGTTTGGGTTTTCCACAGTCAAATTCAAAGTAGTGCCATGATATTATTTTGCATGTATACTCATCATTACATTTTTTTTATCATATTTGTTGTGATTATCTATAAGGTTTCTAGTCTTCATTATTGGGCTCAGCTTATTTTTTTTTAATTGTACATATTTAAAAATTATGTCAATTACAATGTAAATTATATATTGATATTCTTTGTATAAAATTCTTACAGGTTTATAATTATGTTTGATGTTGAATTGTCTTAAAAGTTTTTTTATATAATTTTTTAATATGCTTTAAATGGTATATATTTATAAATATGTTATATTTACATATATAAACATATATATATATATATATATATATATATGTGTGTGTGTGTGTGTGTGTGTGTGTGTGTGCATGCATATGTATGTATATATGTTAGGATTGTGACCCCTGTGTTGGGGTGAGGTTAATG
Organism: Rhinatrema bivittatum; assembly: GCF_901001135.1. NCBI lineage: Eukaryota > Metazoa > Chordata > Amphibia > Gymnophiona > Rhinatrematidae > Rhinatrema > Rhinatrema bivittatum. Next base: position 182,114,660 of record NC_042615.1, read on the forward strand.
CAACCTACAGGGGAGGCCCTGTAGGGCTCACTGCCAACTGGCTGTTATGGTTTTGTAAGAATGTGAACTCTGGGCTGAGATGAGAGATGTCTCCGCCCACAGGGAGGAGCCCTGTGAGCCTCACCATCGGTGGGCATGGTCTCAGCAATGTAGGACACAGCTGCGAGAGACTTTATTAAGGAGAAAGATAAGGCATAATCTGCGGAGCGGGTAATGCAAATAACACAGTTCTTGAGCAATAGGATATACTCAGGGTGATACCACTGATGAGAAGATCTGGTAGTGGCCCACAGAGTGGGGTACACCAGGAGATTCCTGCAGGCTGGTGGAGATACCTCAGAAGTGCAGATCCGATAGTGGCCCGCAGCAAGGGGTACACCGAGGATGACTGTACTGTAGATGAAGATGAAGATAGGGTCTGAGGTGCAGAAACCCGGATGTGGAACTTGTAGCAGAAGCGGCAATACCCTACAGCTCAGGATGTGTTGAAGTGATGAGTGCTGAAGAATGGTGGCCCGAGGCTCGGGGTACACCATGGAGGCTTCGGCAATGTTGGTATCGTAGGAAACTGAAGAAGGTACTCACATGAGGAAGTTCCAAGAAAGAGTCCGAGAAGGGGGTCAGGAGTAGTCCAAGGCATGAAGGCCCTCCAAGGAGCAGATAGCCAGTAACGCGGAAGGGCCCCTGTGGAGCGGTTACCCAGAGAGTACGAATGCCACAAGGAGATGCTGGAACAGAAGATCCAAGAGTGAAGCGGATTCAGCAACGATAGAACTCCTTGCTAACTCGTATTAGCAATGGGCTGGTCAGCTTAAGTACAGCAGCGAGTTGACATCATCCGGAGGGGACGCCCCTGAGGTTCCCGCCATGACATGTAAAAAAGGAGGCTTTGCACGTGTGCCTAGGTGATTCCAGAAGTAAGATGGTGGTCGGCAGTGCCTATGCTGTCCCAGGGATGCTGGTGAGTTGGTTGGCGGAGGCCGCCATTCTTCCCATGATTGATGGTGCAGGTAAAAAAGATGTGAGCATGAGAAGTCGCAGCTGTCTGCGACCGACAGTTACAACACTGGAGGAGCAGATAGTGCACAGACTGACTGGAGCTTCGCCTATAAAAACCCCTTTCCCTTGGGTTGAGTCTTTGGGTTCTGGGTACCAACAGGTCTTAGAAGGCAGTCTCTATTGTGCAGGCAGAAGAGAAGATCTGGGGTCACTCTGAGGTTAAAGGTGAGCAGCAGGCAAAGATAATGAGAGTCCAGGCTATTGTCAGTGGCAGGCAGCAGGCAAGGGTAAAATGAGTCCAAGCTATGGTCAGAGGCAGGTAGCAGGTAAGGGTAACGAGAGTCCAGGCTAAGACTGATAAAAGTAATCTGTCTGAGGGTAGAAATGTAATAGCTAGGATGAAGCTGGAGAGACAAAGGCAGGCTTAGCAAGGCTGAGAAGATGAAGACAAGCTGGAAAAGGCTGATGAGACGAAGGCAGGCTGGGTAAGGCTGAAGAGATGAGATGTAGCAGCAACTAGCATTTCAGGCTAAAGTTGATCTGTTGCTGAGGCAATACTGCATTGCACAGCCGAAGTTTAAATACCTGGGCCTGTGATGTTATCAGAAGGTGCTGGCAAGTGCTGTTCTAGCTGCAGGGCCATTATAGATTGGCGTGCACTTAGGAGAAGGCCCTGGCTGTCGATGGAGGTGGCATCTGGCCATGAAGAGGAAGGTGTCAGAAGGACCGGTTGAGTGAACCGGCTTGTGAACCCTTCCTCATAGTCCGAGGATTAGGTTTGGAGGGGAAATGTTTGTGGAACTCTTTTACCAGAAATGCTGCTTTGAGGTTGGTAGCAGGCTCCCAGAGGTTCTTCTCTGGTCCATAGTGTTTCCACAGAGGTACTCTAGTTTGTTCCATTACCTCCGTGAATCTAAGATTTCTGTAACTCGAACTGTGTGTCTTCTTCAGCAGTTACATCCGTGGGTATGGTAGACTTTCTGGAGGGCCAAGAAAGGATCAGCATTTTTAATAATGAGATGTGGAATACATTATGGATTCTCAATGTAATGGGAAGCTTTAGGTGGTATTTCACGGGACCCACTTGACATTGAATGGGATAAGATCCAATATATCGGGATGCCAGGAGGAGCAAGGGAACCTGAAGGCGTAATTGCTGAGCGCTTAGCTATACAAGATTGCCACTTTGAATTGTGGTGCTCGTCGATATTAGGTGTGCATGTACTTCTTGGCCCAAGCTGCTGCTCGTGAGAGTAGTTAGTTGGTGTGAGTCCAAAGGTCGAGGAGTTCTTTGGTGGTGAGATGGTCTGTAGGGCAGTCCACAGGGAGAGGCAGAGGTATCGGTACTTGTATATAATCTGGAACAAAGAGGAACTGGTGGCACTGCTTGCATGGTTGTTGTGCTAAAATTCCACCCAAGGTAGCAGGATGGCCCAGTCACTTTGCCTTCAGTTGACATACAGCTGGCATTGACATATAGCTGGAGGTCCTCTCAGTCCACCTAATGCACTTGTAATGATAAGCTGTTTTTAAATCCAGAGAGATGACAAACTTCTGGCAGAGAGCCTTCCAGTAGCGAGCTGTAAATTGGATGTCTCTATAAGACAGGATGTGGGAAGGTAGGCCGTGTAATCGGAAGACATGTTGGATGAAGAGACGGGTCAAGTCAGGAGCCAAGGGTAGCCCAGCAAGGGGTACAAAATAAGCCATTTTTGAGAATCTATCACAGTGGAGCCGTATGAGAGAGGGAGCTCCACAATGAAGCCTCTGGAATTGTAGGTTCAGGATTCACTGGGGGCTGGCAACAACTGTAATAACCCCCAGGGTCGGGAAAGAAAAGCTTTGTTCTGGGCACATGTAGGACAGGAATCCACATAGTCCTTTACATCTTTCTTGACATGTGGCAACTAATAGTGGCATTGAAGGAAATCAATTAGTCAGGATAATCCAGGATGTCCTGCCACGAGGGAGTCATGTGCCAACTTCAACACTTTTTCCTGGATACTTTTGGGGACAACCTGTTACGGTCCCGGGCCGTGCCCCGGGACCTCCACTCACCACGTGGCCCAGTCTGGCCGTGGGAACTCCTCTTCGGCCACCCAGGCCCGAAATGCAGCCTACCGTGGCTTCTCCCTGCAAGGGAGATGATGATCTGCGGCTGGCCCTGCCCTATAGGCGCGCGCGTGCTCTGGGGCTTCAGATTTAAAGGGGCCAGCGCGGGAAACTAGAGACAGCCTTCCTGGTGACGTCAGACGCTGCCGGGTTATTTAAACCCGGCAGTCACAGCTATGCCTCGCCTTGCATCGAGGTTCCCTCTCTGCTGAGAGCATCCAGTTGCTGTTCCCTTCTTCTGGTTCCTGACTTCAGACTTCTGACTTCTGGTTTCTAACCCGGATTCATCCATTGACTCTGATTCCAGCTTCCGCCCCTGGTTTTGGCTTCGGACTTCTGACTTCTGACCTGGCTTCATCCATCGACTCTGATTCCAGCTTCCACCCCTGGCTTTGGCTTCGGACCTCTGACTTCTGGCTTCTGACCCGGCTTTGTTCTTGGACTCTGACTTCAGCTTCCTCTGCCTCCACAGATATCCGGATCTTGCTGGCACAGAGGATTCTCCTAAGTCCCAGTGGCTCGGGCTCTCACAGGCTCCTCGCAGGGGAGCCACGGGCTTCCAAGGGTGAAGACTCTTCTAGCCTCCTGGGCCCTGCTGTCCTCATCTACCATCTCTTCGGCCGCTTCCTGGATCTTTGGTTGCTTAGGGTCCCACCTAAGTCCAAGAGGTCCAGGACCCTACGGGCTCCTCCTGGGGGGACCTCGAACTTCCAGTGGTGAAGCCTTCTTCGGAGTCTCTCCTCAGCGCCGCCTCCCGGCTGCGACGCTCGCTGTGGGTCCCCACAGTGCAACACCTGCAGTCTCAGCCGGCCCAAGGGTCCACGATCCTAACAGTTTGCAAGGCCATGGACCTGGCGGATCTCACGGGCTTGAAAGCCATCCTGGCTATTGCTCAGAAGCTACAATAGCAACAAACTTGCCTCGACTCACTGATGGCAACAGTACACAGGTTAGCTGACCGTGTTGATGGAGCCACTGCTTCCAGTTCCCAGGTACCTGGAGCTGTGACCAATACTGGACCAGCCGCACCCATACAGATGCCAGCACCCTCGCGTTATTCAGGGGATGCGAAGTTATGTCGAGGATTCTTGAACCAATGTTATATTCGCTTCAATCTACTACCAGCTCAGTTTTCCATGGACCAGATCAAGACGAGCTACATTATCTCCCTGTTGGATGAGAGACCCTTGGCATGGGCCTCTTCGCTGTGGGAGCGTCAGGACTCCTGCCTAGCCAGCCTAGTACAATTTGTCACCTCCTTTCTACGGATCTTCGATGAGCTCCCGCAGACCTACATCCGCATCTGAACTGCTCCAGCTGCGTCAGGGTAACCGAACATTGGCTGAACACGCTGTGGAGTTTCAGACTCTTGCTGCCAAATTGAACTGGGGAAGTGATAGTCTGCACGGCATCTTTTTGGAAGGTCTCTCTCCAAGATTTCAGGATGAGTTGGCGGCCAGGGATCTCCCAGACGGCTTGAACGATCTCATTGATCTGGCGGGCCGTGTAGACCGTCGTATCCAACGCCAGTTCCGGGAGAGGAAACCTGCTTAGAGACCCGGGAGCTCTGGAACCATACCTTCCCGAAACGGACTCTCCCCTTCTGCCTCTCCGGGGGCTCAAGATGCAGAACCCATGCAGGTTGGCCGGGGCCTGATTTCTCAAGAGGAGAGGAGAAGACGTCAGTCCCAGGGCCTGTGCCTGTATTGCGGTGGCAAGGGACATTTCCTTTCCCGCTGTAGCGAGCATCTGGGAAACGCCTGGACCTAGGGACAGTCGGGGAGCTAACCCTAGGTCACACCACTTCTGTCTCCCCGTGTACAGTTCCAGTGACCTTACTCCTTCCCGAAGGGGAGTTCGATACGCTAGCCCTGATTGACTCCGGAGCTGGGGGAAACTTCATCCTCAAGGACTTAGTCCAGCAACTCCAGATTGGGGTTCAACATCAAAGACCCCCTGTCCGTGTGTCTTCTATTCAGGGGAAACTCCTTTCAGGGACCATCTCTACTCGTACCAAGCCTCTCACGCTACACACTGGTATCCTGCATGTGGAGGAAATTTTGTTCCTCATCTTGGAAAAGTCCATGCATCCGGTCATCTTGGGGCTACCTTGGCTGCGGAAGCACTCTCCTGTAATCTCTTGGGATATACACAACTATCTTCCTGGGAGGAACAGCAGTGGTGGAAGCAAGGATGATCTTTGCAGGATCAATGATATGTCGGGTAGCCTCTGTTACATCTTAAGCTAAGAAGGAATGGGATAATGCATCTGCCCATAGATTTTTTGCAGCCAGTCAATAGCAAAGTTCAAATTCAAATTGAGGAAAAAAAGGGGACCAGAGAGCCTGGTGTTGAGTTGTTGGGCTTGCTGAAGGTACTCTAGGTTCTTATGGTCCATGTAGATTGTGATCTTATATTGGGCCCCCTGAAGGAAATGCTGCTATTCCTCAAGGGCCAACTTCAATGCTAGGAGTTCTCTGTTCCCCATCATATAATTTCTCTCCGCAGGGGAGAATTTCTTAGAGAAGAATGAACTTGGGAGAGGTATCCCTTCTGTGCTTTGTTGACTGAGGACAGCCCCAACCCAGAGGGAAGAAGCATCTACCTCGAGCATGAAGGGATACATGGAATCAGGACGTTGTAGACATGGCCTTCTAAAGATGGCTTGCTTCAATGTCTGGAATGCATCAACAGCATCCACAGTCCAATTTCTGGTGTCTGTACCCTTGTGTGTTAAAGCAGTGAGTGCAGCAAGGGTGGAGTACCCAGGGATAAATTGGCAATAATAAAATTGGCAAAGCCCAGAAATCACTGCAGGGATCACAGGCCAGGCTGGGGGCAGTCCACGATAGCCTTCTGTTTCATTAGATCCATAAATAGACCGGTAATATTTATTTATTTTATTTATAATATTTATATACTGTTGTTTTGGGTCAATCACAGAGGTTTACAATGCATGAGATAAAACATAACCAAACAATAATATAAAATCAAAGAATACATAAATAAATAGTAAAAACATCAAATAAAATAATAAAAATATAATAAAGTAAAATAAGATAAATTCAAAAGAAAAATAACAAAGAAAAAAGAGAAAAGCATGCCTCATTTAGTAATCCAGAACCATTATAAAGTCCAGAGAAAAAGGGGAACTGCCTTAATTAACATTCAGTCCTTTTTTAAAAATGAGAAAATCACTCTGCAACCTTAATTCTACAGGCATAGAATTCCATAATTTGATACCAGCTACTGAGATAGATCTCTCTCTAACTTCACTTAAATGTGCCGTATGAACTGACGGGACTGTTAATATGCTTTTATTTGCAGATCTTAAATCATATTGAGGGGTATGTAGGTGAATCATAGATTTTAGCCATAAATGATACTAAAAATGATAAGATTTTAGACAGTGCTGGGGAGGAGCCAGCTGTCGTGGTACATGTGGGCACCAACGGCATAGGAAAATGTGGAAGGGAGGTTCTGGAAGCCAAATTTAGGCTCTTAGGTAGAAAGCTTAAGTCCCGAACCTCCAGGGTAGCATTCTCTCAAATGCTCCCTGTACCACGTGCAGGTCCCCAGGGGCAGGCAGAGCTCTGGAGTCTCAATGCGTGGATGAGACGATGGTGCAAAGAAGAGGGATTCAGTTTTCTTAGGAACTGGGGAACCTTTTCGGGAAGGGTGAGTCTCTTCCAAAGGGATGGGCTTCACTTTAACCAGGGTGGAACCAGACTGCTGGCGCTAACTTTTAAAAAGGAGATAGAGCAGCTTTTAAACTAGAACAAAGGGGAGAGCCGACAGTCGCTCAGCAGCGCATGGTTCAGAGAGAGGTATCTTCAAAGGGTACTAATGATGCATTAGAAATAGGGCATCCCGACAGTGAGGTTCCAATTATAAGAAAAGTAGTCCAAGTGCCTGTAACTAAAAGCTCAGCTGAGCTAAAAAAAATTCTAACTTATCCCTATCAATTAAAAAGCAGAATGAAAATACAAACAAAAAACAAACTTTGAAATGTTTGTATGCTAATGCCAGAAGTCTAAGAAGTAAGATGGGAGAATTAGACTGTATAGCAGTGAATGATGACATAGACTTAATTGGCATCTCAGAGACATGGTGGAAGGAGGACAACCAATGGGACGTGCTATACTGGGATACAAAGTATATCGCAATGACAGAGAGGAGCACCCGGGAGGCGGTGTGGCGCGTTAGGTCCGGGATGGCATATAGTCCAACAGGATAAACATCCTGCATGAGACTATATGCACAATTGAATTTTTATGGGTAGAAATCCCTTGTGTGTTGGGGAAGACTATAGTGATAGGAATATACTACCGTCCACCTGGTCAAGATGATGAGACTGATAGTAAAATGCTAAGAGAAATTAGAGAAACTAACCAAATTGGTAGTGCGGTAATAATGGGAGACTTCAATTACCCTACTCACACAAGGGAGTCAGCGGTTAACCACAACATGTAATCAAATCACCAAAAATGTGGAACCCAAAATATAATACTTCAATTAGTGGCCTATGAAGGTGTCAGCAAGCCTTGACGTTATGTGTCACTCTCAGGTAGACACTAACCGGTCTTATCTATCATTCACCTTCATCATTATTTTAATGCAACAAATTATTTTTTCTTTTTTCTTTTTTCAAATTAAAACAGTCCTCCATTCATATGAACAAGTGACTCTTTCATAAACAGTTGGTAGGAAAGCCCTACACTGGCCGGTGTTTCGCTGAGTTAGCTTCCTCAGGGGCGTATAGAAACACTTTAAATCAGAGCCACATATCTAAAATAAAAATAAATGAAAAAGAGGTTGCACATTCATAAAGAAAAGGTTGAACCAATACTTATCTCCTTGACACCATGGCTACCTTTTTAGACAGGACCAAATGTCTCAACCATCTTGAAAAATGAACAAATGGAGGAACCCGAACCGAGGCTGGGGTCCCTTTAAATACGCCATTTTGTAGTGACGTCAGCCATCATTGATAAATTTGTACAAAAATCAAAAAATCATAAATTGGTACAGGATGCTATAAAGTTGGGGAAGATGGGGGTCTTGTGACATGTCTTTTTCTACCAGATCCCACTGAAAACCATTTTTTCCTGGGTTTCTCTAGCCTCTGTGGGAGATAAGTGAGAGATACTGGATGGTTCAAGGAAGGGGAGGTTAACTGAAACCTGGACAATTCCTTCCTTAGATAAATCAGTTCCATTTCATTTGCAGACAGCTGAAGGCAAAAGGGACAACCTTTGATTCTCAAATGATACGCCTTGGGACATAAGCCATACAATTGTTGCATTGAAAGAAGGACATTTTGTTAAATTATCACTAATTCCTTAAAATCATATAGATAAGGCAAGATAAAATTTAGTCTCCAGCAAAGATTTTTTAAATAGGTATTTGAAATAAAAAAACTAAGGGGTAGATTTTAAAAGGTTGCACGCACGCGCACATGGACGCCTGATTTTATAACATGCGTGCGCAGGTGCATACATGTTATAAAATCGGGGGTCGGCGCACACAAGGGGGTGCACAATTGTGCAACTTGCACATGCCGATGCCTGCGGCCTTCCCCCGTTTCCTCCCAGGCCGTGGAGGGAACTTCCTAAACCCCTAACCTAACCTCCCTGCCCCTTCCCCTAACCCTCCTGCCCCCTAGCCCTATCCTAAACCCTGCCCCTGACCTTTATTTTACCTGTTGCACCTGCCTCTGGGCAGGCACAAGTTGCACACACCAGCAGCCTGCCAGTACGCGATCCTCTGGCCCCCGCTCCGCCCCCCCCCCCCCCCCCCCGGACCATCCCACCCCCTTCCCCGCCCTTTTTTTGAAGCCCTGGGACATACGTGCGTCCTGGGGCTTTATGCGTGTCACTGGGCCTTTCTAAATGGATTTATGCGTGTAGGCTTTAGAAAATCGGCCCCTAAAAGTATTAGTGTAAGCCAGTAAAGATTAATAGGTAGAATATGAAAACCAATTTTTTACAAGCATTATGTGAATTTCTGTGTAAAAAGTACATAATTTAACATTAGATATGGAGTCAGCTGGTGACCACAGATATTAACCAATGATAAGGCAGCTTTAAAAATACTTGGTATCATCATAATATTCTCTGAACTCTGTGAGGTTTCAATGGAAATAAACTGAACCGGCCTGTTTTCTTATAGGAAAGAAAATGTGATGGGTTGCAAGGGTACATGAAAATTGTGAGTTGGGGTCATTGTGTTCTCTATGATCTGTGGCAGAAATTGGAATGAAATTGGTTGAATGGCTCAAATGTTAATAGAGAGAACAGACAGAAACACAGACACAAAAATCTTATAAGACCAGTGTTCCTACAGGAAATGAAGGTAATAGAGTGAAGTTTAGATGTGAGTAATTGTGGTAACATGGCCAGTCATGGCTGAGGAAACTGCCAAGATGAATAAGGGGGCAGCCTCTGGCTGTCTCCTTAGCTGCAAATTTATTTACAGTGCAAAACAAAACAGAAAGAAAACTGCTCACCTTGATGTATGTAAACACCTTTGGGCACTGTCACTTGGGTAGCCAGAAGGTAAGGCTATTGGGGTATCCACTTTAAAAGATGGTATGGAAACAGTTTTAACACCCAGAGTATCATCACCAGAAAGTAAATCAAAATAGACAAATGATCTCAGAGGTACTCCTATAATCAAATTAAAAATGTTATTTTGTTGACAAATGGATAATTTTCCAGGTTCTTCACTTCTAGAAACAAGTTACGCTGTAAACCGGTACGATAGACCTTCATCTTGAGCATCGGTATATTAAAAGAATTTAAATAAATAATAAATAGATAAAATAAGTGTAATTATTGAACAGAATAAACATTTCAATAGTGGCAATATTTTCAATAAGAAATGATTCACTTCGGATGCACAAAACAATTTTTTATATTTGACTCTCACCCTCATTTTTTAACACAGTATGTAAGCAGAAACTGGTTCCTGTATAGGGATTACTTCTCATCAAGATACTATCAGATACGCACTTTCTCAGTTATTTACCTCTTAATGAGAACCAATGTTGAACTCTTAACTTTAATTGAAGAAATCATATTCTTTGTGTGAACTTATTATTACAGGCTCTTCAGGCAATTCTGGAATCCTCCAGGTAAGTATTAACAGCTTTTGTCTTTATCCTGGTTTAACTCAAGGATTAACTATGATTTGTCTGTCCATGTGTGTTTTTTCACTAGTGCAGTTTACCAAAATTGTGTCATAGTTCATGGTGTACACTTATCTTTCATTTATTTCTGGATAATAAATTTTGAGAGCGCTGCTCGTGAATACTGGATAGAGAGCACTGACCCAGGAACGATGTGAAGCTTTGGTGGCTTGTGATTGAAGAATAGCTCATGCTGCTTGATGGCGCAGACTGGACCTGGACTAGCACTCTTGACCGCAAAGTCTCAGGATTCAGTGGTTCACCTACTATGCTAACTCAAACCAAATCAATAATAAAGACTGACTGCCTCACACTGCCAATCTTCCGCAGCCTATTTTGTTGCTAGTGTTTGTCATCTAATTTAGACTGGAGTTCTTGCTAATAGAAATCAAAAGATAATTATTTCAATCCTGTCTAAGGATGCTGGCTTTATGAGAATTTATAGAGTAAGTAAAATATTTAGTGATGACTCACTCTCACATTTCACACTTCAGTTTGCCAGTGAAGACAGACAGGAACAAATTGTAGGACTTCTATATTCCAAATTATTTCAAAGAATTATTTTCCTCTAAGGAAACATACCTTCATCTACAGGTCCTGTGATTGACACTGTAACACCTTTACCTACAGGTGGTGTGTCTACAATCTGAAGTCTATGGGATTTTATCAAATATTTTTCTCTGAGGTAGTATGAATGTCAGTTAAATCCACTCAGAATCAGTCATCCACTTTTGTCACATCCACTTAACTATCAATGCTGACAAAAGTCAACGGGTCAGCTCTAGAAAGCTATCCTTAATTTTAAATAATTCTTTACCTCAGATAGGATATGAATTACAATAAACACACTGTCACACACACCACTAGTTTTTCTAGGGTGCTTTTCCATTGTCTAGGCCTCTGTGACAGGAACTTCCAACCTGATCTATCTCTTTCAGTCTCCAGCTGAGCTCTGCTGTTCAGTTTCTCAATGTGTTTTCTGAAAATCATCAACATGGAGCCTTATTCCTCTGAGGTCTTTTCAGGAAATAGTTCTTATCTACTTAAAAAAAAACTTCTTAACTACCAAGGAACCTAGACAGGATTTTAGACAGTGCTGGGGAGGAGCCAGCTATCATGATACATGTGGGCACCAATGACATAGGAAAATGAGGGAGGGAGGTTCTGGAAGCCAAATTTAGGTTTTTAGGTAGAAAGCTGAAATCCAGAACCTCCAGGGTGGCATTCTCTAAAATGTTCCCTGTTCCACGTACAGGTCCCCAGAGGCAGGCAGAGCTCCGGATGTGACAATGGTGCAGGAAAGATGGATTCAGTTTTGTAAGGAAATGGGCAGCCTTTTGGGGATGGGGGAGACTTTTCCAAAAGGAAGGGATCCACCTTAACAGAGTGGAACCAGGCTGCTGGCACTAACTTTTAAAAAGGAGATAGAGCAGCTTATAAACTAGAGCAAGGGGAAAGCAGACAGTCACTCAGCAGTGTATGGTTTGGAGCAAAGTATCCTCGAAGGATACTAATGAAACAGACAGGTTCCAATAAAAGCAAAAGTAGTCCATCTGCCTATAAGTAAAGTATCACCTGAGCTAAAGGATTCTAAATTATCCCTATCAACTGAAAAGCAGGTTGTTAATACAAACAAAAAACTCACTTTGAAATGTCTGTATGCAAATGCCAGAAGTCTAAGAAGCAAGATGGGAGAGTTAGAGTGTATAGCAGTGATGATGAGATACACATAATTAGTATCTCTAAGACCTGGTGGAAGGAGGATAACTAATGGGACAATACTATATCAGGGTACAAAGTATATCACAATGATCAAAAGGATCAACTTGTTGGGGCTATGGCACTTTATGACCAGGAAGGCATAGATTCCAACAGGATAAAGCTCACACAAGAGACTAAATGCTCAGTATAATCTATATGAGTAGAAGTCTAATATGTGTTGGGTAAGAGTATAGTTTTAGGAGTATACTACCACCTCGCCAAAACAATGAGACGGACAATTAAATGCTAAGAGAAATCAGGGAAGCTAACCAATTTGGCAGTGGAGTTATAATGGGAGATTTCAATTACCCCAATATTGACTGGGTAAATGTAACATCAGGACATGCTAGAGAGGTAAAATTCCTGAATGCAATAAATGACTGCTTCATGGAGCAATTAGTTCAGGAGCAGATGCGAGAGCTATTTTAGATCTTGTTCTTAGTGGAACACAGGATTTGGTGAGAGAAGTAACGGTGGTGGGGCCACTTAGCAATAGTGATCATAACATGATCAAATTTGAACTGAGTGGAATGGGGACAATATATAAATCTACAGTTCTAACACTAAATTTTCAAAAGGGAAATTGATAAAATGAGGAAAATAGTTAGAAAAAACAAAAATGTGCAATTGCAAAAGTTAAAAGTGTACAACAGGCATGGACATTGTTTACAACTGCCACCTTAGAAGTGCAGTGCAGATATATTCCATGCATTAAGAAAGGTGGAAGGAAGGCCAAATGATTACCGTCATAATTAAAAGGTGAGGTGAAAGAGGCTATTTTAGCCCAAAAAAATCCTTCAAAAATTGGAAGAAGGATCCATCTGAAGAAAATAGGAAAAAGCATAAGCATTGTCAAGTTAATTGCAAGACAGGCTAAAAGAAAATTTGAAATTAAGTGGGCTGTAGAGGAAAAAAGTCATAATAAAAACTTTTTAAAATATATCCAAAGCAGGAAATCTGCGAGGGAGTTAGTTGGACCATTAGATGACCGAAGGGTTAAAGGAGCTCTTAGGGAAGGCCATTGTGGAAAGACTAAATTAATTCTTTGCTTCTGTATTTAGTAATAGGGATGTTGGGGAGATACCAACATCCCTATTTGGTAGGTTCATCTGACTCATCACACTTTTCAAGGGTTCATCTGACTCATCACCCTTTTCAAGGTGATGAGTCAGATGAACCTACCAAATCACCTGGAAGATGTAGTAGGACAAATTGACAAACTAAAGAGTAGCAAATAATATGGACTGGATGGTATGCACCCCAGGGATCTGAAGGAACTAAAAAATGAAATTTCAGATCTATTAGTGAAAATTTGTATCCTATCATTAAAATAATCCATTGCACCTGAAGACTGGAGGGTGACCAACGTAACCCCAACATTTAAAAAGGGCTCCAAGGTTGATCCAGGAAATATAGACCAGTGAGCCTAACTTCAGTGCTAGGAAAAATAGTAGAAACTATTCTAAAGATCAAAATCACAGAGCATATAGAAAGATATGGTTTAATGGAACACAGCCAGTATGATTAACCGAAGGGAAGTCTTGCCTAACAAATCTGCTCCATTTTTTTTGAAGGGGTTAATAAACATGTGGATAAAGGTGAACCAGTAGATGGAGTGTATTTGGATTTTCAGAAGACTTTTGACAAAGTTCCTCATGAGAGGGTTCTCAGAAAACTAAAAAGTCATGGGATAGGAGGCGATGTCCTTTCATGGACTACAAACTGGTTAAAAGACAGGAAACAGAGAGTAGGATTAAATGGTCTGTTTTCATAGTGGAAAAAGGTAAACAGTGGAATGCCTCTAGGAACTGTACTTCGACCGATACTTTTCAATATATTTATAAAATGATCTGGAAATGGATACGACGAGTGAGGTGATCAAATTTGCAGATGACACAAAATTATTCAGACTAGTTAAATCACATGTGGATTATGATAAATTGTAGGAGGACCTTGTGAGACTGGCAGATTGGGCATCCAAATGGCAGAAGACATTTAATGTGGACAAGTGCAAAGTGATGCATATTGGGAAAAATAACCCATGCTATAGTTACACAATGTTAGGTTCCATATTAGGAACTACCTCCCAGGAAAAAGATCTAGGCATCAAAGTGAATAATACACTGAAGTTGTCATCTCAGTGTGCTGTGGTGGTCAAAAAAGCAAACAGAATGTTAGGAATTATTAGGAAGGGAATGGTGAGTAAAACAAAAAATGTCATAATGCCTCTGTATCACTCTGTTGAGTCCGTCGGTCGCATACGGCTGCGACCGCTCTGCCTTACCTCTTTTCTTTCTTTTTCTCTCTTCTTGGGCAAGATGGCTGCCTCCTGTGCCGAGTCAAGGGTCTCGGCATCTCCAACCTAGCATGGGCGTTGCAGTCCGCCATGCTCACTCCCATGGCCTCCTAGGGCACGAGCGCGCACATCTCCTACGCTCAAATACACGTCATGGTGGGAACCTCGGGGGCGGCCTCACCACATGACGTCAATACCTCCGGGTATATCAAGCCTCCGTTTTGCTACCACCTTTGAGTTAGCAAGGACTTCGGTTTAGCCACTCTGACCACTCTAAGCTGTACGCTTAGATGCAGCTTTCACTCCAAGGGCCTCACTCCTGTAGAAGCTCTAGACACCCGCTCCTCAGGGGTCTCTAGCTTTCATCTACCCTTCGGGGCCCCTACTAATTAAGACAACCGTTCCTCGGGGGTCTTTCTCTCTCTTCTCCATTTCAGGATATCGGACTATCAGGTACTCACTCCTCGAGGGCCTACCAGCCTATGTATCCTGCACCACGGACCTTCGGTCCCACCATTTCATCATCAGGAAGATGCCTATATTCCTGTGAGTACCTCTATGATCCGGTACTCCAGCTCCACCCACGGCATTACCTGCACTGCGGGCTCCTGCCTATCATGAACATCTGGGTGAGATTTTACATCCGAGCCTGTTGAACATATTGGCACCGCATGGATCTCAGTGCCTTACCTTCCTGCCTACATCTTCTATCTACAGCAGTACAATAAAGCCCTCCATCCATACTGTGTCTGCTATTTGAGTTAAGCCTATCGCTGTGGTTCCCCACAGGGCCCTTCCATGTAGGCAGAGTCATTTCCACAGCAACCAAGGGTCCACAATGCCACAAATACAACACACTCCATGGTGAGACCAGACCTTGAGTACTGTGTATAATTCTCATTGCCGCATCTCAAAAAATATATAGTTGAACTGGAGAAGGTACAGAGAAGGGCAATCAAAATGATAAAGGGGATGGAATGGCTCCCCTATGAGGAAAGGTTAAAGAGGTTAGGGCTGTTCAGATTGGAGAAGATATGGCTGAGGAGGAATATGATAGAGATCTATAAAATCATGAGACGTCTAGAATGGGTAAATGTAATCTTTTGGATTATAGTAGGACTAGGGGGTACTCCATGAAGTTAGCAAGTAGAACATTTAAAACAAATCGTAGAAAATTCTTTTTTACTCAATGTACAATTAAGCTCTGGAATTTGTTGCCAGAGATTGGTTAGGGCAGTTAGTATAGCTGGGTTTAAAAAAGGTTTGGATAAGTTCCTGGAGAAGTCCATTAACTGCTATTAATCAAATTGACTTAGGGAATAGCCACTGCTATTACCGGCATGGGATCTACTTAATGTTTGGGTACTACTTAATGGCATGGGATCTACTTAATGTTTGGGTACTTCCCAGGTACTTGTAATCTGGATTGGCCACTGTTGGAAGCAGGATGCTGGGTTTGATGGACCCTTGGTCTGACCCGGTATAGCAACTTCTTATGTTCTTATGTTCTTAACCACTTAAAAACTCCTTCACTAAGTAAATGAGCTTGCAAATTAATTTTTAGTATGTTCAAAAGATTCTTTTAAGGTAAATTACTTCTCAAATCTTTCTGTGCTTTGCCTCAATTTTGTGTTGTTACTCAGACCTGATCACTGAGCTACTTTGCTTAGACTTTGAGGTGGGCTAGCATTACTATGGCATTGCCACGGCATTGTCTATGGGATGGCAAAGAGTTTTCTTTTTTTACCTCACTGAGAAGTGGACAGAACTTGTTTGTGACCACTTTTACCATTGCCCATTAAAAAGAATAGGGAACATGAAAACAATAAAAAAAACCTGCACTTGCACAGTTCCAAACCACACAAGATTTTCAGTTTAGCTCCCCAATACATGTAATACCTGTCCTACCTTTTCATTACCATATTAATTATTTAACACTTTTGGAGCTAATTATATTTTAACTTACATATTAAACATTTCTTCCCCAAACCAAAAGTCAGAATCATGTTTATATGGTCTCATCTAGTGACCACTACCACCAAACCCCAGTTTCTGACATTCTTTTACCACTTTTTAATCAGAGGAACCCCCTTGGGGAAAAAATATTGGATAACTTGATCAAAATTCACTTCTTACCCCAAATTCTGGATGTGGTGAGGTCACAGGAACCCCTCAAGAAGACCAACACTTCAAAGAACTGAACTTTTATTAATTTTGAGAAGTTTAGTAAATTTATGTGTGAGCCTCTCTCCATGTTTTCCACAAAAAATGTCATCCTATTAAACTTTTCAAACTACTAATTTTAATTTTATTTAACTTTTAAACTTTAAAATTGCCCTCAGGCACTCTTAGGGATAAACTCCCACTGACGTCACTTGACAACATCAGTGAGGACCCATTGGCCTGCACCTCCATAATGCCAAGGCTTTTCTTGCATCTCTGATGCTGTCTTGCCTTTTAATGTCGCAGCGGCAGTATCCCCAGTGCTGCCGCTGCATTCTGGCACCAGCCACACTGAAGCGGCACTGCTTTATTTTAAAAAAATGCTGCGGCCCTTGGGCTTCTCTTCTCAGGCCACTGGGAGCTCCCCAAGCTCCTGCAGCCCCATTACTGCCCTCCTTGTGGCTAACGACCATATTAAGTTTTATTTGCGGCCCTCTGCTGCACCAGTGGGGGGATTCCTTGAGCAGTCAGCCCCTCTTATCGCAGCTCACCCATCATTTTGATTTTCATTGTGGCTCTCTTCAGGCTGCTGGGAGATACCCAGGATCCCGTGACCCCCATCTGCCACTCACTCATAGCTGGTCCCTCTCTCTTGAGGCCACTGGGCTCCCTGCATTTGCCATTCTCTGTTGCTTTCATTTTAGTTGTTGCTGGGTGCCACCAGCAGCAGGTGGCTGCCTCTCTTCCCGGGCCCCATTTAACCTTCCTAGGGAGCTTCTTAAGTCCCCGAGGTACCTCTCCTCATTGTGGCTGACAGCCGCTTTCATTTTTAATGTGGCCTGGAGCAGCTTGATGCAGGAAATTCTCTCCTCTTCCCGGGCCTACCTGTAAAAAAAAATTGGGACAACTGTTTTACAGGCCTTCCCCAGGCCCCAGAACATCATCAGTCTTTCTGGGACCCCAGCCACTGGGCAAGTATTTATTTTTATTTATTTTATTCTTATATACACAGTGTTTGGTACAAACAAACTCAAATGAAGTTGGTCTTTGCATATACTGGTTTTTTGCCCACTTCCCGAGGCCTATCTAACCCTTCTGGGCCCTGACTTCCTATAGTATGGTAAGAAGAGCCTCCCTTCACCCAGAATCTCTTGCAGAGCTGATCCTTAAAGAAGACTGGGCTAGGTAGCTGTGGCTAGTCCCTTAAGGTGGTTTGAGGGAGTTTCCTCTACACTCCCAGACAGTAATATTTCAAGAACATGCAATATGACACCAGACTCTATTTCTTTTCAACTGGTACATTAAACATTTCTGAGCTCCACATATACATTCAGTCATCTGACTGGATAAGTATCAATGATTGTAGATTGTTTTCTATGTAATTAAGAGAAAGATAATCAAAGCAAGATTAATTTGAATAAAGTCCATACCAACTTTTCCTATGCTTGCGCAATGCAAGGATAAGTAAAAAATAAATCAATAAAATAAAAGCATATCTAGAATTGCACGGCAACTTAAAAGAGGACACTATAAGACTCTATGACCTGCATGAGTATATTACAATTGATACAAGTCTACGTGTCTGTCTTATGGTTGCTCCTGATAGCAAGGAGGGGAAAGGTGTGGGTATTGGAGTGGGGTTGTGAGGATGTCTGGGGGATTGGAGGAGAGGGGTATGTGATGAGGATAGGGCAGGGGGGTATATGTGTGTGTGTGGCTGTGTGTCAGGTGGGGTGTGGGGGAGATATTGATGAAGGATAGGAGGAGAGAGGTTTGTGAGGGTAATAGGGCACTGCACATATATGTGTATTGTTGTGTGTGGAGTGGGGCTGAGGGATGGATGGGAGAGATATCAGTGGAATAGGTGCATACTAAGGGTGGCACACTTTCCTCTTTACACTCTCTTGCACCCTCCCTACTCCAATCCCTTATGCTGTCCCCCCTCACATTTTCTTGCACAATTTCTATTCTCCCATGTCCTCTTCTTTTTCTACCCAAGCTCTCTCCTACCCTCTTATGCCCTTTTCCCTCTGCCCTCCTTTCCTCGTCTCCCTGTCTCAGCAGCCAGTTCTACCTCACCTTTAGCCGGTGGGACCTGGAAACCCACCAGTCCCACTGCTCTGTTCTGCCAGCGGTTCCCCCACCAGCCTTTATCTTCTTTATCTTTATCTTATCTTTTGTCTGTCTGCCCACTCCCCAGCTGTGATATCAGTGTCACTGATGGATGGACAGACAGATGGACCAACCAAAACAATGAGAGCTTTTATATTTTATAAAATGAACTAAAAATATTATTTGTGTATTATCATAGTAATCAAGTAGATAATGGCAAATATGGACCAATTGGCCAACCCAGTCTGCTCGGTTGTCTTGCTCTTTGGTTCTCTACCACCTCAAGTAGATAAACGTAGAAATTCCCATGCTTAAACCAATTCTAACTCTCCCCATGTCTTTTACCAAGCTTCTCAACCTGGTTCCAACCCCCCCCCCCCCATGAGGGTATTTTTATTATACCCCACATAACGGTAAAGTCTATGTGTACATTGTACACACAGACGGAATGAAGGTAAGCACTCAAATGTTCACACACAAAGTTATGTCTACTTCAAGCTGAGCTTAACTTGTGAATAATAACTTACGTGCATAATTTCTAAAATACAAAAATATGTGTATTAAGACGTATCCCCACCCCAATTCCACCTTGTGGAACACCTATTCCCAGTTTGCATAAAAGTATGCTGCAAACTTACAGGGTCATTTATCAAACCGTGATGTGGCCTTATCACATACATTAGGGCTATAACGCCCTATCACACACGATAAGTACTGCATCGTGGTGGTAATATTTAAATTCAGGAAAGGGGAGGGCGTTGGGTGGGGTAAAACATTTTCATTCTGGTACCGCTGCGAGCGATAATGTTTTACACATTATTGTCGGCAGTAGCACCTGAATTAACACCAATTTTTTCATTGGTGGTACGTGGGGCGATACGATGCAGCTCAGCCGAAACACGGTGGGTGAAAATGCATCGCCGCGATGCAGCCAGCGGCACAATTTTTCCCCGCCCCTTTTTTTAGTTCGGTTCATCATTCTGCTATATTTACAACAGAATGATTAATTTAGGCCTAAATGTTATGCATATATTTGCATGAATTGGGGCTATTTAGCAGCAGCCATTTATATTCATAAATCTGGATTTTATGTGCATATATGGCTTTGGAAATAAGGTCTTAAGTCTTCCCAGTATGTTTACATTTCATGAGAGTGCAGAACTTTACCACTTCCACTGATTAGTTATTGCAACCTTTGTCATCTTCCCCTTTGATTCTTAAAAATCACATCCTTTTTCTTAAACTTTATATTTATTAAATTTCACAATATTACACAAGACAAAGTTTGTTAAAAAGAAAGGCCAGGATTTCATAATACCAAAATTCAGAAGGGTGATGAAAAAGGCAAGACTGGAAGGCTGGACAAGGCAAAGCTGGAAGGCAGGATGAGGCAAGGCTTCTTCGAACAACAGGAACTACCATGGAAGGAGATCCATTGTGGAGGCAAGTCCAATATGCAGCTAGGCCATATATACCCAACAGTGGCATGTCATCAGCCAGTGCAAGCAGCCTGGGTTCCTACTCCTGGGCCTTTAAAGAACTGCATGCCTAAGAAAGCCTTGCAGGCATGATATCATCCTATTGTCATCCCTGCCACCAGAGAGAGCAGCAGCAGCATTCCACCGCAGGAGGGTCCAGTCGTGCCGGAGGAAAGTGAAGCCTGCCACAGCAGCCTGCCACAATTGGTGAACGTAACACATCCATAGAAACATTACTGAATTTCATGACCAGAAAGGACTGGAGTTTTTTATGACTAAAGAATACGTAATTAACGAGCATATGAAACTAGACATTTGCAGGGGTAGCATAACAAAAAAGATGCCATAAGAAATCTTGTCTCCTGCCACGTAGACAAGAATCTCTTCCTCCTTTCCTAAATGGATTTAGTCATAGGAAAAAATCCATATAAGTTGCCCTATGTCATAATAAAGGTGAACCGGTAGATATAGTGTGTTTGGATTTTCAGAAGGTATTTGACAAAGTTTCTCAAGAGAGGCTTCTAGGAAAAGTAAAAATTCATGGGATAGGTGGTGATGTCCTTTTGTGGATTACAAACTGGCTAAAAGACAGGAAACAGAGAGTAAAAATAAATGGGCAATTTTCTCAATGGAGGGAAGTGAGCAGTGGCGTGCCTCAGGGATCTGATTTGGGACCCGTGCTTTTCAATATATTTATAAATGATCTGGAAAGGAATATAACGAGTGAGGTAATCAAATTTGCAGATGATACAAAATTATTCAGAGTAGTTAAATCACAAGCGGATTGTGATAAATTGCAGGAAGACCTTGTGAGACTGGAAAATTGGGCATCCAGATGGCAGATGAAATTTAATGTGGATAAGTACAAGGTGATGCATATAGGGAAAAATAACCCATGCTATAGTTACACAAAGTTAGGTTCCATATTAGGAGCTACCACTCAAGAAAGAGATCTAGGCGTTATAGTGGATAAAACGTGACAAAAGCCTTCACTTAAAGTTTTCGCTCAGAGCCATGTCCCAGGACTAGACTCATTCATGCATTTCATAATCACATAAACCAGATGTCTGATGCTGCAACTATTAATCGTATTTCTTTGTCTCATATTCCCATCCATTAAATGTACAGCATGCGACACCCATACCTTTTAAGTCTGATGTAAGCTTAATCTTGAAGACTGCAAACCTTGAAGATGTAAACCTTAGTTTTTGTAGATGTAAACCTTTTGAAGATGTAAACCTTAGGTTTTGTAGATGTAAACCTTTTGAAGATGTAAACCTTAGATTTTGAAGACTGTAATTTGTAAGCATTTGTATTTATTGTTTAGCTATTTACATTGATCTGTAACCACTTTATGTCTTGTTCTCTCCTTTACCTTAAGTTCTAAGTTCCTACGAAGATAGCCTTGTTATTTTGGACCCACTTGTTTGATGTAATTTTCCAATTTTGGTACATACCGAAGCGGTATGTACTAGTACATGAACTCCGGTATATAAAAGCCTTTAAATAAATAAATAATAAATAATACATTGAAATCGTTGGTTCAGTGTGCTGCGGCAGTCAAAAAAGCAAATAGAATGTTGGGAATTATTAGAAAGGGAATGGTGAATAAAACGGAAAATGTCATAATGCCTCTGTATCGCTCCATGGTGAGACCGCACCTTGAATACTGTGTACAATTCTGGTCACCGCATCTCAAAAAAGATATATGTTAGAAGAGGAACACATACCTCCATCTTGTCCTTGATCGTCTGGCAGGATCGGGGCTGTGCACCATGGCGCACTATGCGGGCCGACGCAACTGGGCCCCACCCCTTACGTCAGCATTCCTCCCAGCATTCTCCACATCTAGCGAGGGAAAAAACCAATACTTAAGCAGACAGCTCCTCATAAGCCTTTGCCTCACCTACAGGCTTGCTTGTGCTGGTGCTTCGTTTGGTGATCGCTGCTTTCTTGTTTGGATCCGGTCTGTTCCTGGTTGTGCCTTGCCTGCTGTCTGCCCTGAACTCGGATTATTTCTGGACTTGCCTTGCTTGCTGCCTGCCCTGAACTCGGATTGCCTCTGGATTGCTGTGCCTGCTGCCTGCCTCGATCTTGGACTGTCTCTGTACCCGGCTTGCCGCCGGCCCTGACGGGTTTGGACCATCTTTGAATCCATCTAGTTTATCGACCATTCTGGTGACTAGAACTGTCCATTACTGGGTGCAGGATTGCTCTCTTCTTGGCTGATCCAGGTAAGGCTGTCATTCTACTATTTGTCAAATCAATGGTAGAGAGGAAATGTCTAATTCTTACCAAGAGAACAAGTCATCAGAACTTAGTGCAAATCTTGAGTAATCCACTGTCTCTCTCTACGCAATGGGCCACATACAGTATTTATTTATTTATTTATTTATTTATTTAACAGTTTTATATACCGAAGTTCTGGTAACAAAGTTACTAATCACTTCGGTTTACATTACAACAATAGATTGACAGTATAAAGAATAATGTCTTACAATGAACAAGGTAAATAGAACTTGGAAAAAATAAATAATAATAACTTAATAAGGGGAAGGAGAGTAATTATATACAAAGTGGTGGACCGTCCTGGAGATCAAAGCTTAGATATTGAGTTTAAGTTTAAGAGAATGCTTGGTTGAACAACCAGGTCAGTATCAGCAGTTTGTCTAGCACTTCACTGTAATCATTTGACGTTGTCTCCAAATAACTCCCACAACATTTATTTAATCCATTTAAAACCTTATTTCCCTTAAACCCAAAACCATTTATTGAATTCAATTTATCTCCTTTTTATTAATATTTTTCGTTAATATTAAATATTACTTTTTCATAAAAGAATTATACTTAGCTCCCACTGGAGTGTACTCTAACACTGCCCGACATGGACCATGTTTCGGCTGTCTCCAGCCTTCATCAGGGGATGCCTCGTAATATGATTTCTTTTAGATGCCTTAGTTGGTCAAATCTCAAACTGTTTTAATCTCCAAATTCCATGCTTTCAAACTGGTATTCTTAATATCACTTCATTCGTTCAAGAATGCTGAGGTGCCATTAATGCTGTAATTGAACACAACGGAGAATTACATCGATTGCCCAAGGACACTCTAGATCCACCCCAGCATATAATGGACCCTGCCAAAATTTTGGTCGCCGCCACGTTTGCCATTCCACCTGGGAAAACTGGTTCCCAAACGATTAAGAGAAAAAGTCTTACGTTGGGCCCATGAATCTCGTTTTGCCAGTCACCAGGGACTCGCATCAAAGAATTCCTGGCCCGCCACTATTGGTGGCCACAGTGGAAACAGGATACCAAGAAGTTCGTGGAATCTTGTTCTGTTTGCATGGCTCTTAAAACCCCTGGACTAAACCGTGCGGGTTATTATAAACATTACCTATTCCTGACAAACCCTGGACTCATATTGCCACGGACTTTATCACAGATCTGCCATTGTCACAGGGGAACAACACCATCTGGGTCATAGTAGACAGGTTTTCTAAGATGACTTATTTCATTCCTCTTCCTGGTCTACCATTGGCGTCAAAATTAGCCCAGCTTTTCGTGCAGCACATTTTCTGGATTCATGGTCTACCTCAACATATTCTTTCAGACAGAGGAGTACATTTTATAGCACGATATTGGAAAAACCTATGTAAAAGGTTTGGCATACAACTCGACTTTTCCTCAGCTTTTCACCCTCAGACCAATGGTCTGGCAGAACAGACTAATCAATCTCTTAAAACATTTTTACGTTATTATGTCAACCAATGACAGGACAACTGGTCCTTGCTGCTCCCCTGAGCAGAGATCTGCCACAATAATCTTCATAGACAAGCCACGGGATCTTCCCCTTTTTATATGGTCTTTGGGCGACATCCTCAGATACTGCTACCTCTCAAGACTCCTTCAGCCTGTCCTGCAGTAGAATTGGCTATCCAGGAATTAAAGGACTTATGGAAAGACACTCGCATGCTCTTACAATAGGCTGCAATCAAAGCTAAAAAACAAGCGGATAGAAGATGAAGACCAGCCTCTCAGCTCCATCCTGGAGATTTAGTTTGGTTGAGCACTCGCAACCTTAGATTACGCATGCCATCATTGAAGTTCGCTCCTCACTTTGTGGGACCCTTTCCTATTGACAAGCAGATCGGGGAGGTTACCTATAAATTACGCTTACCTCCTACACTTTGTATTCACAATGTCTTTCATATCTCACTTCTGAAACCAGCAATTTCAACCTGGCCTTCCAAAAGCTCTAAGCTGCAATCATCTGTCTTAGTGGAGAAGGACACACAATATGAAGTGGAAGAGATATTGGACGTCAGACAAAAAGGGAGGTCATTCCAGTACTTAATATCCTGAAAAAACTATGGCCCAGAAGAGAATTCCTGGGAACCGGCCAAGAACATCCAGACTCCTCTACTTATCCCAAGTTCCATTTATGGTTTCCCCTGAAACCCAGGCCTCGGAGATGGGGGAGAGACTCTTGTGAAGGGGCGTACTGTTAGAAGAGGAACCCATACCTCCATCTTGTCCTCGATCATCTGACAGGATCAGAGCCGCTTCCAGCAGGGTGCGCACCACGCGGGCTGATGCAACTTGGCCAAGCCCCTTATGTCAGCATTCCTTCCGGCACTCTCCGTGTCTAGCACAGGAAAAAACAAATACTTAAGCAGGCAACTCCACATAAGCCTTTGCCTCGGCTACAGACTTGCTTGTGCTGGTGCTTCGTTTGGTGATCGCTGCTTTCTTGTTTGACCTGGTTTGATCCTAGATGTGCCTTGCCTGCTGTCTACCCTGAACTCAGATTGCTTCTGGACTTGCCCTGTTTGCTGCCTGCCCTGAACACAGATTGTCTCTGGATTGCCTTGCCTGCTGCCTGCCCCAATCTCGGACTGTTTCTGGAGTACCCGGTTTGCCACCGGCTCTGACGGGTTTGGACCATCTTTGAATCCGTCTTGTTTATTGACCATCCTGGTGACTAGAACTGTCCATTACTGGGTGCAGGATTGCTCTCTTCTTGGATGATCCAGGTAAGGCTGTCATTCTACTATTTCTGATTACATTAACTGCTGGATTGCTAATAATATAGATGCAATGGAGAAGGTACAGAGAAGGGTGACAAAATGATAAAGGGAATGGAACAGCTCCCCTATGAGGAAAGATTAAAGAGGTTAGGACTGTTCAGCTTGGAGAAGAGATGGCTAAGGGGGGGATATGATAGAGGTGTTTAAAATCATGAGAGGTCTAGAACGGGTAAATACGAGGTCTAGAATGGGTAAATTCGAAAGTATTTACTCTTTCGGATAATAGAAGGACTAGGGGGCACTCCATGAAGTTAGCATGTGGTACATTTAAAACTAATTGGAGAAAGTTCTTTTTCACTCAACTCACAATTAAACTCTGGAATTTGTTGCCAGGGAATGTGGTTAGTGCAGTTAGTGTAGCTGGGTTTAAGAAAGGATTGGATAAGTTCTTGGAGGAGAAGTCCATTACCTGCTATTAATTAAGTTGACTTAGAAAATAGCCACTGCTATTATTAGCAACAGTAACATGGAATAGACTTAGTTTTTGGGTACTTGCCAGGTTCTTATGGTCTGGATTGGCCACTGTTGGAAACAGGATGCTGGGCTTGATGGACCCTTGGTCTGACCCAGTATGGCATGTTCTTATGTTCTTAAATATAGGTAAAGAATATTATCCAAATGTTGCCTGCACACAAAAGAAACCGGCAAAATGGTACTATTGACTCCACGTTCCCAGGATTCTCAAGAACAAAGAAATTCAAATCTATATTAATCTTAGCTAGTATCTCAGAATAATCTATATTAGATGGAGAATATCTCTTCACTGGAAGATATACCTTATTTAAAGGAGAAATTTCCTCTGCAGACATTGAAAGCATGTCCATTGGATACTTTTCAAAGAGTTCCAAAGGAGATGAAGCTATTTTAGGAAAATTAAGAAACCATGAATGTAATTGATGAGCTTTGTTCTCAATATGTTTTATACCCCTATGAACTGATAACTTATCTTTAACCAGCCTAACCAGCACTGCCCAAATGGAGTCTAGAGTTACCACAAGAGGTTTCACCAAAGGGGACAGAAACGCACAATTTTGTGATGCTGGGAGAGTCCAGGTATCTACACAAGCAGACATCTCTAAACGTTCTTCCCTATGCAAAATCACATTCAAAGAATCAGACCCTCTGGAAACATTAGGAAATACTTCTAAAGAGAGTGATAGATGCTGGAGTAGCCTACCAACAGAAGTAGAGGAAAACAAGCTTGGGGTGGCTGGATGTTTGTTCTTGAATTTCATTTTCTAAGGAAAATTTTACCTTCCTGTACTTTATTGAAGCCTATCAAATATTTGAATGTTTCTATTATATTACCCTATTCTTCCTTTCCTCCAGCAAGTATATTTTGAATGTCTTAAGCCTATCTCTGTAGGATTTGTGTTGCAGGCCTTGTATCATTTTAGTAGCCTCTTCTTAATTACTTTCATCCTCTCAATGTCCTTATAAAGGTATAGCTGCTAAAAGTGAACACAATACTCAAGATGGCACCTTACTAATCACCCATACTAGGGCAAAATTGTCTTCTTTTTCCTGCTGATGATACCTCTACTTATGCAAAGGAGCATGCTGATAGCTTTCACAATTGCTTTATTACATTGAGTGGCTACCTTAAGGTTATCTGGAATGATTTTAGGTCTCTCTCTTGTTTAACAGCTTCTAATTCTTGCTCTAACTGCTATGTATCTAATGGATTTTTGCATCCCAAATATATATGTAACCATTTTTCCAGGGATAAGCTGTATTATAAGGGTCCATAACTGAATTTATATAATTGGGGTACCGCCAAAGTCTCTATCCCCCTTTTCTAGTCCCGAGGGGTGGGTCCTTTCTGTTGGTGGGAAGGATAACCTTCTAGGCTCAGAGCAAGTGTGATTTCCCTTCTATGTGTGTGTTACCATAGCTCTTTGGGGCAGGTACAGTGACAAAACAGACTGGACTCGCTGGATAGGTGTTCAAAATAAAGTTTACTGGGATCGATTGTAAAAGAATCATTAGGAGCAAATAATAAAGTGTCCATTTACATCCAGGTTTGTCAGCCAGATAGGAGTACAGATTGTTAGGATGTGTCCCTCATTGTAGAGTCTTGAGACTTTCTTATTCTTCATGGGGTGGATTGAATAAGTGTCCCAACAGTGTCCGGGATGTCCTAGATATGAATGTCCCTGTTTTCCCCCACAGTACCTGAGGTCCACGTGCACTCCCGATATCAAATCTGTCAGTGTCCTGCATCCCATGGGATGAAACTCTGTTGGGGATCTCCAGATGTCCTTCTCCTCTTAACTCCTCTTCAACTTGAATAAATACAGCTCTCCAGGAGGAAAGGCCAAATACTGAAAGCAGTCCTTCAATCTTGCAGCTCTGGGTAAGGAAAGGTGCCAGAAAAATACTTCCTTCCCTCTACAATAGAAAAAAACCTCAAACTGGAGAAAAAAACCCTTCTCTCTTTACCTTGATTGGGCACTGAAACCTCCCCTTGGTCTGGTTGACAGTTACACTTCTGATGGAAGTGAGACATAGTGAGACAAATTACATAGTAGTAGACCATGATGTTTTCAGTGGGAAAGAAAACTGAATATCATTAGTGTAAAGTTTATATGACAATATTTTACACTTTTTAGCACTGAAGTTCATTTTCCAAACCAAACTCTTGATCTTCTATTTTTGCAGCCACAAACCATCATGCATATACCTTATGATATATATATATATATATATATATATATATATATATATATATATATGTATGATGATACAAAAAAGAAAGTTTTGGAAGTTGATCCCACCTTTCTGTTTGCTCATTTTAGGTTTCCAGTGGGCTATACTATGTGGAGGCCTTTTTTCCAGAGGAAATCAGAAAGCATACAGGCTACTTTCTTGTAAAATTATATGGGAAAATGAATGTTCAAATGAGTTATGTGCATAAAAATAGCATAGATGCATGCATACTTTATAAAATACCTGTCTTCACATATAAATCAGGGTTATTACATGCCATAGGATTCAGCACTCTCAGCAGCACTTTTTAATATTTACTTGTCTTCACTATGCCACCTATTAGTCCTCCTGGGCTTATCATATAAATTTTACGCTAATGATATTCAGTTTTCTTTCCCACTGAAAACATCATGGTCTACTACTATGTAATTGCCTCACTATGTCTCACTTCCATCAGAAGCTGGCTCCACTCTAATAATTTATTATTAAATGTTAGTTAGACTGAGATCATTGTTATGTCATAAGATAAACTAGATTGTACAGTATGGGGTAGATTTTCAAAGGGGTACGCGCGTAAGATACGCGCGTACCCCCCAAAAACCTACCCCAAACCCCCCCTGCGTGCACCGAGCCTATTTTGCATAGGCTCGGCGGCGCGCGCAAGCCCCAGGACGCGCGTAAGTCCCGGGGCTTTGCAAAGGGGGCAGATCAGGGCGTGTCGGGTGGGCGGCACGAATTTCGGGGCGGGGCGGGAGGCATGTCAGGGGCGTGATGCTGGCCAGGGGGTCGTGGTCGGGGCCTCCAGACCAGCCCCCGGGTCGGGTGATGGCGCGCGCAGATTTACGCCTGCTTTCGGCAGGCGTAAATCTGCCAACAAAGATAGGGGGGGGATTTAGATAGGGCCGGGGGGGTCGGTTAGGTAGGGGAAGGGAGGGGAAGGTGGGGGGGAGCGCGGAAGGAAAGACCTACTGTTGTACACCACAGGATAAAAGAGTTCAAGAATGTGCTGACCACACCTCTAATAACTCTGTTCAACTTGTTCTAGTATTCATATATTTTTATTTAATTCACTAACATATTTTTCATACAGTTTAGAGGTAGATCTTCAAAACATACGCGCGTGCGTACTTTTGTTCACGCCACCGGCACGAACAAAAGTACACCAGATTTTATAAGATACGCGCATAGCCGATTTTGCGCAGCCTTGCACGCGCCAACCCCGGATTTTATAAGATGCGCGCGGCTATGCGCGTATCTCATAAAATCTGGTGTACTTTTGTTCGCGCCAGTGGCGCAAATAAAAGTACGCACGCACGTATGTTTTGAAGATCTACCTCTAAATTGTATGAAAAAAATGTTAGTGAATTAAATACAAATATATGAATACTAGAACAAGTTGAACAGAGTTATTAGAGGTGTGGTCAGCACATTCTTGAACTCTTTTATCCTGTGGTGTACAACAGTAGGTCTCTTGGTTTTATACACTCTCATTTATACTTCTTGTACTTCCACCTACATAATTTTGGTATATGTAATCATTTCACTTTTATCAATGTAATGTCCTACCTTAGGCCTGCCTCCTTTTTCATCTTCTATAAATACTGAGCAAACATTTAATAAGATTTCTACCTTATTGTTGGTCCTCCTCTTAATAATTCTCTCTTTTTCCCTTTATCTTGCTTATTCTGCCTTTGGTGTTTTGCCTCGCCCTTATATAACTGAAAAAGGTTTTATCACCTTCTATTGTTCTATTGAGCAGGTTTCTCTTCTGTTTAGGCCTTCCTTTGCCCTTCTAACTGCCCTCCCTGCTTCCCTATGCTTTTCCTGATAATTTTGCCTGTCCTTCTCTGTCTTTTAATATTTTTTGCATATTAACCTCGTTGCTGTTACCATTTCCACTATCTCTTTAGAAAACCATATTAATCTCTTTCTCCTCTTCCTGTTGTTAACAAGTCTTATACAGAGATTTGTTACTTTAAGAACACAAGAACATAAGAAATGCCATGCTGGGTCAGATCAAGGTCCATCAGCCCAGCATTCTGTCTCCGACAGTGGCCAGTCCAAGTCACAGATATCTGTCAGATTCCCAATAGCTGATCTACTTCTTGTACCACATTCCCAGCGATAAGCACAGTCATTCCCAAGACTACCTGGCTAATAACTGTTTATGGACTTTTCCATGAGGAATTGATTCAATCCTATTTTGAACTCTACTGTTAATTGTCTTGACCACATACTCTAGCAATAGATTCCTTAGCTCGATTATGAACCAAATAAAAAAAAAATGTCCTATGATTTGTTTCAAATCTGCTAGTTGCTAGTTTCAGGGAGTGTCCCCTAGTCCTAGTGTTGTTTGAGGTGTGGTCAAACTATGGATCTATACAAAGGCATTATGATATTTTTAATTGTATTTTCTATTCCTTTTCAAATAATTGTTAATATTCTATTTGCTTTTTTGACTGCCACTGCATACTGAGATGAAGATTTCAAGGTATTGTCCACAGGGAATCTGAGGTCCTTTTCCTGGGTGGTGACTCCTAACATGGAACCCAACATCGTATACTTGTAGTTGGGATTATTTTTCCTATGTGAATTACTTTGCACTTGTCCACATTAAATTGTATCAGCCATTTAGAAACCCAGTCTCCTAGTCTCACAAGGTCCCAGTTCTTCACAACCTGTTGTCGTTTTTATTCAATTGATTGATTAGGATGCACCAAACTAGAAATTATTTGTAACCTATAAATGCACATTAAGGTTAAATTCTTTCTGTCTTATATGCTCCCTACAGACAAACCTAATGTACACACATAGTTTACTGAAGTGAATTGTTATCGCACTATGATGGCACATGATTAATTGTAATCTATACCACTACTTTATTCATTATCGTGCCTTGCTGTAAACCGTTGTGATGGTTATCTAACTTAACGACGGTATAGAAGAGCTTTTAAATAAATAAATAAATAAATAAATAAATATTAAACCGATTTGATATGACACCCGTCATGAAGGTCGGTATATAAAAAAATTAAATAAATAAAATAAAATATAATTTTCTATTATCTGCAAATCTGATCTCCTTACTCATCATTCCTTTTTCCAGATTATTTATAAATAAGCTAAATAGCACAGATCCCAATACAGACTCCTGGAGCACTCTACTAATGACCTTTCTCCTTTCAGAAAACTCACCATTCAGTTCTATCTTCTGTTTCCTGTCCTTTATTCAGTAACTAATCCAATAGGACACTACCATTGATCACATGACCTCCCAATTTCCTGAGGAATCTCTCATGATGGACTTTGTCAAATGCCTTCTGAAAATCCAAATACTCTATATCAACTAGCTCAACTTTATCTACATGTTTATTATATCCTCAAAAAAATCTAGTAAATTGCTAAGACAAGACTTTTGTTTGCATAATCCATGTTGACCCATTAAACCTTGCCTATTTATGTGGTCAGAAATTTTGTTTTTAAGAATAGCTTTGACCATTTTGCCTGGTACAGACATCAGGCTCGCAGGTGTCTAGTGGCCCAAATCACCCCTGGAGCCCTTTTTAAAAATTGTCACATTGGCCACTCTACAGACTTCTGGTATCATGGCTGTTTCACAGTAAAGGCAGAGACAAAACATTAATTTAGTTTTTCTGCTATTTCCTTGTCCACCCTGACAACACCTTTTATCCCTTGGTCATCTAGCGACACAACTAATTCCCTCACAGGCTTCTTGCTTCAAATGTACTTGAAAACATTTTTGTTACTTGGCAAACTTCTTTTCAAATTCTTTCATAGCCTGCTTAATTATTTTTTTATATCTAACTTGCCAGTGCTTACGCTCGTTCTTATTTTCCTGATTTGGGGCTGTTTTCCATTTTTTTGAATGATGCCCTTTTGGCTTTAATTGTCTCTTTTACCTCACTATTAAACCACACTGGTAGTAATTTTGGTTTTCTTTTGACCTTTTTTTTAATGCGTTGAATACACTTTATCTGGTCCTTTTCAATCCTTTTATTGCTGACCAAAGTTCCTCCCTACTCTATAGCTGTCAGATTCCCAATATACCTGCTTAACATTCAACTTGAAGTCAGCCTTCCTGAAATCCAAAACCCTAGCCTTAATATGGTTCAGTTCATGTCAGAGTTTAATGTATAACCACACAGTAAAGTAATCACTAGACTCTAACTGATCGATTTTAAAAGTCTTGCGTGCACCCAAACTGGGAGATAAGCGCATGTCTCAGACGTGCATGTGCCACATGGATTTTAAAAGGCCTGCAATAACGTGTGTATCTCCTGTTATGCACACAAAAATGTTTTCTGTAAAAAGGGGCGAGGTATTGGTATGGGCTGGATGGGGCATGGGCAGGGTATGGGCGGGCCAGGGCTAAGGCATGAATTCTGTGCTTACATATAAGAACATAAGAAATTGCCATGCTGGGTCAGACCAAGGGTCCATCAAGCCCAGCATCCTGTTTCCAATAGAGGCCAAAACCAGGCCACAAGTACCTGGCAATTACCCAAACACCAAGAAGATCCCATGCTACTGATACAATTAATAGCAGTGGCTATTCCCTAAGTAAACTTGATTAATAGCAGTTAATGGACTTCTCCTCCAAGAACTTATCCAAACCTTTTTTGAACCCAGCTACACTAACTGCACTAACCACATCCTCTGGCAACAAATTCCAGAGCTTTATTGTGCATTGAGTGAAAAATAATTTTCTCTGATTAGTCTTAAATGTGCTACTTACTAACTTCATGGAATGTCCCCTAGTCCTTCTATTGTTCGAAAGTGTAAATAACCAATTCACATCTACTCATTCAAGACCTCTCATGATCTTAAAGACCTCTATCATATCTCCCCTCAGTCGTCTCTTTTCCAAGCTGAACAGCCCTAACCTCTTCAGCCTTTCCTCATAGGGGAGCTGTTACATTCCCCTTATCATTTTGGTTGCCCTTCTCTGTACCTTCTCCATCGCAACTATATCTTTTTTGAGATGCGGCGACTAGAATTGTACACAGTATTCAAGGTGCGGTCTCACCATGGAGCAATTCAGAGGCATTATGACATTTTCTGTTTTATTAACCATTCCCTTCCTAATAATTCCTAACATTCTGTTTGAATGAGCATGCACTGGGGTCCCCTAGCGCTTAACTTTACTTCTGCTCTGGACAGCATGTAAGTAAGAAAATAAAAAATATAGGCTTCTTAGCGAGGCTTAGGGGGTCTGGCCTAACAGGGTAAAAGGTAGGCAAACTAACAGGGGGGGGGGGGGGGGTAGGAAAGGTGATTGGTTAATTGGTTGTACTGGGAATGAACTGGGAAAATGGGCTGTAGAGTGTATATAATGAACCCCTCCCCCCACTTACACGGTCTAGGCAGTATTTGCATACACATGCATGCATGATATAAACTGGAGCGCACATGTACACGCATCCAGGCTATTTTATAACATACCCACATATACGTGTGTATGTTATAAAATGTCCGTGGCCACTGGCGCATGCTGTCAAACAAACACACATATGTGCTCGTGCGTGGCTCTTAACATTTACCTCTGCTTTCTCTTACCATGAGGTCAGTGATGCTGTCTCCATTCCTCAGCACCATATTTACCATAGTATCTCCTCGATTGTGCTCTTCCTTTATTTTCCTGAGTAATACTGCTTGTAGGGCATTCATGACTTCTCTATGTCTAGTTGATATTGACGAGAGTAATCTCCAATCCACACCTGGAAGTCATCTACAAGTAGTGCTGGCTCTCATCATATCTGAGTTCACCTTCTTTCCCTGTGCTAGATGTCTATATCATACTCCCATGTACAGTATACAGAATTTATGTTAGCTTTTTTTACAAGGCAACCCACAATAATTCAGCTTTCCCCTCCCTTAAGTTCAATGGCTACTACTCTGTTCCTAATATAAAGAGCTGCTCCTTTTCTCTCTCCTGCTGATTTCTACTCTGTCTTTTTAAAGTTTTCTAAACATCCTAATCCTGATTTCCATTGCACTAAGATTCAATGAGAGCAACTATATCAAAGTCCACCTTCACTGTGGTGGCCTTCAGGTCTGTGATTTTGCTAACAAGACTTCAATCATTTACACATATGACTCTCTAAAATTATGTTCTGTCTTCATCTCTCCTTTTATATTTCCATTGTCCAGGGGATAGCTTTGTGCTTATTTATTTAGATTTTTATATTCTGCTTTTCAGCACTTCAAAGTGTATATCAAAGCAGATTACATTCAGGAACTGTAGGAGGGCAAAGTGACTTTCCCAAGGTCACAAGGGGCAACAGAAGGATCTGAAGGCAGGTTTCCGTGGGTTGTTGCCCACTGCTCTAACCACTAGGCTACTCTTTCACTCCTTAGTTATCGAACAACATTTGTAACCTGCATTCTCCAAAATATGGGGCGGGGAGCATAAAAACACACATAAAATATACACAAATATGTATAAACTATAAAGCTAGTGAGATATGGGGAGACCTTTCTTGTGGATAGACAGAGAAAAGAGAAAGAGAAAGGAGACATCACGAAAGGAGAAGAATAAAGAGATGACTGAAAATCATTAAAAAAAAACCTCATGTACTGCCTTTAGATGTACATTAGGGTACGGAGTGGAGGGCTCAGCTCTTAGACTCTCCAACACAGTGATAATATCTTACAGACTTGGGCACCATAGAAATCCCTCTGTATCTCCATGTTTACATATGTTCAAAAGTATGTGCATTAAATTTCCCAAAAATTTCCACACGCCTAGTAGCAGACAAACACACTCAGTCTCTCACAGAGAGTGAGTAGTTTTTGTATGATAATTTTCAAACAGGCCATTTCTGTAATGCGCACTTGGCCATGTGCACTTTTCTACACCCATTTGGACGCGTGTTTTCGAGGGGCTAAACCCCTTTCAGTAGATACTGTAAGGGGTTTAGTGCCTCAAAATCACAGGGCCAAACCCCCTGAAAACTAATAGTACTCATCACATGCAAATGCATGCTGATGAGGCTATTAGTGAGTCACCCAGGATTCAACAAGTAAAATGTGCGGCCAATCCTCAGGCATTAATTTATGAGCAACTCAGAAAAGTGTACAGAAAAGTAGAAAATACTGCTTTTCTGTAAACCCTCTGACTTAATATCCTAGCGATATTAAGTCGAAGGAACCAAAAATGTAAAAAAAAAATAATTTTTTTAATGTTTAAAAAAATGTGCCAGCCGATCCGGTTAGGAGAATGGATGTTCAATTTTACTGACATCCATTTTCCTAACTAATTGCTGTCAGCGGGTTCGGGAAACTGACGCTCATAAAACTGAGCTTCGGTTTCCTGAATCCGCTGGCAGAGCCACCTCTCCTGGGCCAAGCAAGTGTTGGGGTCGCATAATCGCTCCTAGTGCCTCCTTTTAGCGTGACCCCTCATTTAAATATAGGATTGCACGCCCAGGAGAGGTAGCTGGGCGCGTGTTGGGAGAGCGGACGCTCAACACGGAGCTTCTGTCTCCCGTGATCATTACAGAATCAGCTTGAAAGTGTATTTGCATGGATAAATTCACTTTGAAAAATGGTAAAACTTACTGGATGTACAATTCAGGCAGGCTGTACAAAATTACCCCATAATGGTCTCACAAATAATATGATAGCTTCAGAAAGAATAGAGGAGCCCTGAACTATAATAAAAATTACTCCGGCAGAGTCCATTATTTTATATACTGATATAATTATGGGGATAAAATTCAGATTTTTCTATATAAAGAACAGTTAAACTACCAAGTGAAAAATGCTATCACTTTTTGGAAAATTGTAGATACACTGTATATACAAATCATTATTTTAAAAAGGTAGATAGCTGGAATACACAGTAAAACCAAGCAAAATAGTTCTATTTGCAGTTAATGATAACATTTTATGCTCTCCTTGTTGTTTAGGACAAAAGTCATTCTCCAGGAATGCATGAATCTGAATCAGCTTTCTTTTTCATTTACAGTTAAAACCGGTGAACGTTTTACAACATCAAAGATTCTTCTGTATAATATTAGATTATTTTTATTACCAAGAGAGACGGAAAAATGGCACAGTGGTAATTATGTCTAGTAGGGAGCAGGAGGATTGAGCTACCATGACCCATGTACAGCAGTGAAGTTGTCTCATCAATATATGGTTTTTTTTTCATCTTCTAACAGTTCATAGGGTTCACAGTCAATATCCACTCTAGCATCAGGATCCTTAACAGCCCAATCACCTTCTCATTGCACACTTCTAAGTTTTACATTCTGATAAATGTCTGCTATTCTCTGTTTATTAAAGGCAGTAACAGAACTAGAAATGTTGTTTTACTTCATACCAGTGACATGTGGTGACATTTATAGCAGGGGATTCAGTCTCGTTCCGTCGGCCCCCTCTCCACTCCTATCCCGCCCCTTCCGAGTCACTAGCAGTCTCGTTCCCTCAATCCCCTCTCCCCTCCCAAACCCCCTCCATACCACACACACACACACACACACACACACACACACATAGCAGTCTCACTCCCTCTCCTGACAAAACAAAAGACACTTGGAACCCTTATGGCAATAGGCCTATTGTACATGTATTGGGTGTGGGCTTAGCCCTCAAAATCCATGAACAAACAATTAGAATATAGTAAACCTGCCATACCAAAAGAGCATTAAATGCCTCTGAAAAGGCAACACAGCAAATATTTACATCAGGCTGTAAAACACCAATACATCTCATGTTAGGAAAACAGAAGAAGCCAAGCTACGTAAAAATACCTGTAAAATACAAAAAAATATATGTACCTAAATATATTGTACAAAAGCTTTTAAAACTACATAGTTCCATTCTTCAGATGTCAGCCCAGAAGATTCATATCTAAGATGGGCCCTATATTGTCTCAATAATTCATAAACAGTATTTTTAGATAATACATAGCTCCAATAAAAGCTATCACAGGTTGCCAAGAATATAGTTTATTTCATGAGAAAAATTTGCTATATCAAAATACTAACTTCAATTACTCAAATAGCAACAACCCTACCCATTAAGAGCAGCAATGCAAATATTTAAACTGGCCCTAGAAGACCAATACACCTCCAACTGAAAACAGAACACTATAGACCCTACACAGAAACTATATAGCATAACCTCTCATTTCGGTTACACATACAGAAAACAGACAGACCCTTAGCAAAGACAGAATAAGGGACCAACAAAAAATAAAATCAATAAATATAAAACATCTATCATAACAGTAAAATCATAAATAAAAATATATACATTTCAAAACAACTGATACATAGAACATCCAATATTTAAAACCCATAAAAATGTTTATAAACTTTCCAAAACACCAATATAATATTTCAAAATAGCAGACAGATCAAATAACATCCAATAATGAAACTAATAAGAATTTAAAAAGCACCTGCTCTCCATACCTGGGATTTTTTTTATTTCAGCTGCTTTGAGATTATTGTGGAATGGGAAGGGGGGGGCCTGCCCAAACTTTTTCCACTCACTCGCACACATCCACTCAGGCTCCCACACAACCACCTCCCAGACACACTCACATATATGCTCATGCTCTCTCCTTCACAGACATACACACACACACACTCAGTCTCTCACAGACACACACATGCTCATGCTCACTCCCTCACAGACACATACACACTCACCACTATCTCCCTCATAGACTCACACTCATGATCTTTCACTCACAGACTTACACACACATGCTTACCACTGTATCTCTAACAGATATACAAACACATGCTTATGCTCGCTCCATGACAGACACACACACACACACACACACACGCTCACTCCCTCACAGACACACATTCGCTTACATTATCTCTCTCATAGACACACACGCTCACGCTTTCACAGCCAAACAGACACACGCTCATGCTCTCTCCCTCACAGACACATACACTCTCTCCCTCAAGTACACACACACGCACACACATACACACACACACAGTATTTCTCCCTCACAGACACACACTCTAGCTGGCTCTCTCCCTCACAGGCAGACACACACACATACACATACATGCACACACATACATACACAGGGCCTCCCCTTCTCTTCTGGCCTTTTCTTCTAGGCCCTGCCTTCAGCCCCTATGGGATGGGATCTGAGGCAGCCTGTGGTATCTTCCTATCTGTTTCCGACCGCCATCCCGCAGTACTTCATTCTCTGTTTCTGGCCACAGCAGAATGGACTCCGCAGCGGCTCACATCACCTCAAACTCTTTCTGGCCACTGCAGGACAGACTGTGTGGTGGCTTGCCACAATTTCTTCGCTCTTCTTACATTTGAGAGGAGAGCAATGTCCCCCACCCCCCAAAACTCCACCCATGTTAGTAACTGGAGAGGAAGAAAAAAACGCAACAATAGAAATCGATCAGGGCTGGGGATTAACCGAATCCCTTGAAGGCCCTGACTGCAGGCCTCTGTTTTATAAGAAAGCTGCCATTAATAAAGGATAAGACAGCATGTACAAATACACATTTAGGTCAGTATGTAAGTTCTTAATAGAAAGATATTGTCAAAAGGTTGTGCCTGGATTAGAGAAGTTCCATTTTAGTTTTATGGTACAGACATTTTACTGCTCTGAACTACTTAACCTTTCTAGGATAATATGCTGTCTTGTATGCTTTTGTAGAGCTCAGCATAATGAATGTGTAAATAACATCTTTGAATTGAACCTGCCAAGGACAGTTCAATTTCTATTTTCTTGTTATCCTTTATCGCCTTCATGTAGCACAGTAGCTATAAACTGGTCTCATGACAATCATAGCGAAATTACATTTTTTTTTTAATTAGCATCCACTGAATGCTTTCCATGAAGATGAGGTGATTGGCAGAAAAATAGAACTCAGTGCACAAATAAAAGTTATAAACAATTCTGCCTTAACATATTTGAATAGGTTTTGCCTTGAGTTTTTCTTCCTTACATAAGAAGAGGGGCATTCCCTGAAACAAGTAGCAGATTTAAAACAAATTTAGGAAATTATTTTTTCAGTCAATGCACCCGTAAGCTGTGGAGCTTGTTGCCAGACAATGTGCTTAAGGCTAGTAATATAACTGAGTTTAAAAACAATTTGGACAAGTTTCTGTAGAACAGATCAATAAATAAAATTAGCCAGAGAGTCTTTGATTTTTCTGCCTCTAAATTCTTGGATAGCAACTTGAAACAGAATTTCACACTGGGATTTGCCAGGTACTTCCAGGCGCCCCTGACTGGCCTCTGTCAGAGACATGACACTGGGCTCGATGGACCATTAGTCTGACTCAGTATGACACTTATTATGCTCTTGTGAATTTTACTGCAGCGTAGATCTATTTAAGGCTCCACATACTAGAAGTGCCATTAAAGACTTCACACCCTAGCAAACAGAAAAGTAAGACTTAAACAAATACACACAAATTAAAAATGAACAGATGAACTGTGCAGCAGAGTTTTGTGTTACAATCCTTTTTCAAAAACAAAAATCCATATTTTGGGATATAAGCAAGGGGATTATTAGTACAGAAATGAAACTAAGTAGGAATTAATAGATCATGTGCAGGACCACTAAGAAATTGCAGAACACCTTT